>NC_034599.1:108811480-108827939 GCF_900095145.1 Mus pahari | reverse complement strand
GATTAGAAGGAAAAAAGTAAAGAGAGAAAGAAAGAAAGAAAGAAAGAAAGAAAGAAAGAAAGAAAGAAAGAAAGAAAGAAAAGAAAAGAAAGAGAAGAAAGGTAGGAATGGAGAAAGAAAGAAGAAAGAAAGAAAGAAAGAAAGAAAGAAAGAAAGAAAGAAAGAAAGAAAGAAAGAAAGAAAGAAAGAAAGAAAGAAAGGAAGGAAGGAATCCCTTGTTTGAAGTCTTTATAGTTTTATGCTGGGCCACATTCATGACCATCCTGGGTTGCACAGACAACTTTTGGGCACCCATATTTTACTTCCTTTCTGGTTTTCCTTATATGAATAATTATAGTTGTTTTTATAATAGTTAAGTCCTTGTGGGCAGTAGCTATGGCACTGGATGATGGAAAGTGGGCTCAAAGGAACTTAGTTACACTGATAAGATATGATGCTAACAGTCCTTTACTTTGGTTAAAGGATAGAATGTATTACTTAAAGTCTTCTTTGGGTCCCAATTTAAATAAACCAGTTGGAAAAAAATATTTGAGATGTTTTCAGAAATTTGAATATAGACAGAGCATTAGCTAATATTAATAAAACAATTATTTTGTATAATAAAGGTTTATTTGTGTATTTATTTTGAGACAGGGTCCAGTGGCCTGGAAATTACAGAGACCTACTATGTGCCTCTGTCTCTACAGTGCTGGGATTAAAGGCGGTGCTACCACTCTTGGCTTCTTTTCAGTGCCTTTTTAGTAATACATGAATTCTGCTTATTGTTGTGGCCAGTACCTGACAGAAAGCATGTTACGGAAGTGAGGACTAATTTTGGTTAATGGTTTAAGGTAAAATCCATTACCTCAAGGGAAAGAGGGTGAGGCAGATGGGCACATTCTATCTGCCCTTGGGATGAGATGACCTTTGATGTTCAGTAGATGTCTCCTCCTCTCTCTCCCTCTCCTCCTCCTCCTCCTTCCCTCTTCTTCTTCCCTCACCTCCTCCCTTTCATCCTCCTCTTCTTCCTCCACCTCCACCACCTCTCCCCCCTCCTCTCCTCTCTTCTCCCCATCTCTCTCCTCTTCCCCTCCTCTCTTCTCCCCACCTCTCTCCCCTTCCCCTCCTCTCTTCTCCCCATCTCTCCCCCCTTCCTCTCCTCTCTTCTCCCCATCTCTCTCCCTTTCCTCTCCTCTATTCTTCCCATCTCTCTCCCCTTCCCCTCCTCTCTTCTCCCCATCTCTCCCCTTCCTCTCCCCCTCATGTTCTTGCTATTCCTCCTCCTCCCCCTCCTCCTTATTGTCCTCCTCCTTCTTCTTTTCATTTTAGTTCTGGTCCCCCATCCATGAGATAGTCCCATCTACTTTCAAGATGTGTCTTTCCTCCTCAGCTATAGCTCTCTGGAACCACCCTTGCAGACACCCAGAGATGTGTTCCAAGCCAGTCAACTTTATGGTGAAGAGTAACCGCCATATGAACAGTCAATGAACTTTGCTTTAAAACAGTACAGAAATGAAAGGCAGGCAGATAGAGTACACATATCCAGTGTGACAACTGTCTGTGTCGTGGGTACATGGGGGAGACTGAGACCCTGTTGTGAGACTTGCTATGGCCAGAGCATGGGAATCCTCTCAAGGCTTCTGTCGACACCTGAGTCTCAAGGTGATGATATTAAAAGATGGTGCCTTAGGGAGATGATTGGGTCACAAGGACAGTCTTCCTGTGAATGAGACTAGCGCCTTTTAAAAAGGATTGACAGAGCCCTTTTCCCTTCCTCCATGTGAGGAGACAACAAAAAGGAATCACCTTCGAAATCAAGGGCAAGTTCCCTTAGACACCGACTCTTTGGGTTCCTTCATCTTGGGTTCCCCCGCCCTTACAACAGGGACCATACATTTTATTGAATGTAGGTTGCCCAGTTTAAGGTGGTCTGCTGTGATGATCTGAATGAACCCAGCTCGGTAGGTTGGCTTCAATTTTTCACAAAATAAAATCTTGCTTTCTCCTAAGTGTGTAACTTTTAATTTTTTTCAAAACTTATTTTTCTCATGATGGTTCTTAAATGCTTCAACTTCCCTTTTAGCCCACCACCCACCAGAGGCAGTGGAAAAGAAAGGATACAGGGGAAGTGGGCCTGTTTAGAAAGGTTCTTTGAAGCAACTCCCATCTGTGTTGTCTGGAAATCAGCAGTTCCGTTCACAGGTCAGCAGTGGCAGCTGGATCCACTTATTAACACTTCACAGATACACCAGCGGTCCAGAGTGGTAGAGTTCGAATGGCAAACATGAATCAGCAGCTGTGGCACTACCTAGCAGAGACGGCCAGACCTCTGTCACCAGGAGGAGCGCCAGGAGAAGCTCTTGGCTGTGCCTCTCTCAGTGAACCAAAGATCAGCAGAGACATGAGACCCACAAGCATTGCACACCAAGCTCGGCCTCTGTCACTGCTCATCTGGTTCTATTTATATCCTCAAAACACCATGTGTCCTCCATGTGCCTTGCCTCACTCAGCACATGAGTCTGTCTCAGCTGACATCACTCGGCCCATCAGCCGGAGGCCACAGAAGTGGCAAGAAACTACAGCACACCATCTGAAGATTTTTGATGTGTTTCTCTATGGAGTTCCAACAAATGCAGCTCAACTAGACAATGTAAGGTGGACCAACACATGTGCGTCACTAGCAAAGAATTCTTCATCACGTGTCCTTTCACATGCTTGCTTTAGCAGGACATCCTTTCTCCCGTGTCTGCTTCAGCCAAGCATTCCTTCACGAGTCTGCCCCAGCAAAAAACCATCCAACACAACCGACTTTCCAAAGAACCCTTAAGTTTCCACTTCATATGTGTGAGAGGAAACACTGTCTAGGAGTGACATCCATCAGCAGACAGGGTTTAGTCAGAGTGTTCCATTTCACTGAGATCTCTGGAGACACAGACCATCTGCCCTGTCTGCATCCTGTCTGCATTGTGCATCATGGATGGAGAAGCTGGGAGACACATCTGTGGGATAAGTTCTGTGAGAGATACTTACTTTTAGCATTTTCCAGGGAACACACACATCATTTTCTGAGCTATGCTGTGTTAGTCTTTCTTCCCCAACATCTGAACTCAAACCCTTTTACACACACACACACACACACACAAACATGCACGCATGCATGCACACACAACACACACAAAGAATTTTTTTAGTGTATTAAGCTATATTAAGAACAAGCTGAGATAAAAGCAAATATATTAAGGACAGTGAAACCTAGCAGGAAGGTGAAGAGTTCCAGAGAATTAAAGCTAAGAAATATTCAGTAATTAAGTCAACACAGTCTACCGACCTAGCTACTGTGACATATGGAAGGGACCTGAAAACTAAGGATTTACTAAACAATCAAGATCTGTGCTTCATAAATGGCTCTAAAAGTTAATGGGCATGGGGACTGGAGAGGTGGCCCAATAATGAAGAGCTGTGACTGCTCTTCTAGAGACCCTCGGTCAGTTCCCAGGACCTACATGGAGACTTACTACAATCTATAACTCCAGGTACAAGAAATTGGATGCCCTCTAGCCTCAAGAGTCAGGCATACTTATGGTGTACAGACACACACACACACACACACACATACAAACAAGCACAACACTTATGGACAAACAGACAAATAAAACCATGAGTTAATAGGAAGGGTCAACAGAGCAGAAAGACTATCTAGTCCAGTGAAGGGGAGGGGGAGGTCACAGAAGACCAAGTGTCAAAGTCACAAATAATTAATGACACAAATGTAATTGCCTTGCCTCCCCCACACTCACATGCACGCACTTTATTTCATATCAGACAAAGAAAGTAAAACAGTCCCGAGCAGGCACTCACCTGCAGTTCTAGAACGACACTCTCCACAGTTCTAGAAAGCTAGTTGACTTTATCTCTCGGGCTGGTTTGATATGCCATGTGAATTTTTGATGTTATCTATAAGAACTTTATAAATGCAAATCGGATTCCTAGAATCAGATCGTTATGGGGTAACAACCTAGCCCCAAAATTATGATAAATGAGACAAGGTAATATTTTCCAGAGAACATGGGAAAGACAGCCAGCTGTATTCTCACCTAGTAGGCAAGATACATCTCGTCTTCCAATCTTGAGGGACAGTGACGGGCCTCAACTCTGGTTTTCTGAACACCAGTGCCCAGAGGATTCTCTCACGCTCTTAACACACTTTCCTTCCAGCCTACAGTCCCAGGGGCTTTCTTCTGCATTTTCTTTGCACTTGTCTCTGTGCCTCTCCGTGGCTACCAAGTCTTCCTAGAGAAGAATCATAAAACCGAGAAGGTCCAGTGATGGGTTTGCAGTGGCTATGCTGCTGTCTATTCATGGATAGCATCATTTGATAATGTCTGGCTCCCCCTTAGACTCTATTCTTCTGGACCTGTCCATGCTGGAGTCTGCTCACTTCTACTCCCCGAGATCTGGCAGCAAGAAGACTCAAAGTGTCCTCAAACCCAAGGGCTACTCTTAAGCATCTCTCCTACTTCATCTTTCAGTAAGATTTTAAAGTGTAAATGTAACCAACCTGAAAGGGATGAATGTTTTCTAGAGACATTGTTTCCCTCTGGATGGCTACTGGAGCATTGAAACAATGAATCCACAGGAACAGGCATTCCCCCAGGAGTCTCACACTGACAGAAGGAAAAGGCTGAGGCAATGGTGCCAGGCAAGGTGGGAGCTGGCTTCTTGGAAGGAGAGTTCAACGTGTCAGCTCACCTTGCAGAAGAGAGTAGGGCAGAGATGGTGATGGTGGGTGGGACCAAATCCTGACCAGGACCGCTGAGGATGGACTGAGGGTGGCAGTTGTCACTCAACCTTTGTTCCTCTTCCCCGTGTGACCCATGACTTCTGTCTCTGTCTCTCTGTCTCTGTCTCTGTCTCTTTCTCTGAGTGTGTGTGTCCCTCCCTCCTTCCCTCCCTCCCTCCCTCCTTTCACTATTACTTTTAGCTGGTTAGTATTGAGGATGGGAAGCCAAGCCAAACCTGACTCCTGAGGCCCGCCAGAGCCCAGGCTCTGACTTTCACAGCTCCTTTAACAATGTTGACTGTTATCCACCTACTGAAAGTCACCTCCTCCCATCCTCAACTCTACCAAAGTCTCTGTCTTAGGTCCAGTTAATTAGGATAGCTGGTCTGTTATCTAATCCCAGGTCCTGAGGATAGAGGAGTGAACCAGACACCCAGTGATCTCATAAAGCTTACATTCTAGCAAGGAAGCAGTGAATACGCAGGTAAGGTAGTAAGTTCTGTGATGTCAGAAAGCAAAGCCAGCCATAGTTAGATAAACGTGTAGTCTTCCTAGTTCAGCTCCTGAATAACGTTAATAAGTCATTGCTAAACTCCACCCAGGATGGCTGGCTGCTGTAAGCAGCAAGAACAGAAAGCAACAGAGGCTGGTGTTGAGGGGAAGGGTGTACACGGAGGAAGGCTGAGCTGAGAAACCTCCTATGTCAGAGAAATTCCATAGAGCATCGATTTGTTCCCTAGCAGGAGTTCACAAAGAATTTACACTGTGCTCTGGAACCAGAGTCGTGTAAGAAGGGACATTTCAGTCTCTTCAAAATCCATCTTCACCTGCCAGCTTTTTTCGGGTGACTCTTTTTACACTATAAGGTGCTCACTACAAAGACTTACAACTGGACAGACTGCTGACAATGAGTGACTATTGAATACTCAGCCCTAATGGAGATATCGATGCCACCCCTGCCAGGGCTCCGCGGCCATCCAGGAAGGGGCTGGAGAGAACTGAAGAGTCACAGGTGCAGGAGTTCTGGAAAACAGGTATGACTGGCCATCACACCTAGGAATTTGTACCAGCTGCACAAGATCTTATAGGACTGGGTTTACCAACATTCTGCTGTGGATGGGAAGGGGGTCGCAAGGCCACACCCCTCCTTGAGTGGCTATTAGCAGTTAATGATTGAGGAGAGAAAGGAAGATTTTCTTCAGTGGTATAGCTAATTAGTAGGTTCCTGTCAGTAACTCCTCACTCAGATTCATGTAAGCAGTCACTAAATTCCTTAGGCCAACACACACACACACACACACACACACACATGCATGCACATACACAAACATATACACACAGGCACGCACACATGCACATACACACACATGCACACTGACATGCACAAATGAAAAGGCCATAAAAGCAGAAAAGAGGTTGAGAAGAGGGAATCCACAGAAGAGGGAGACTAAGAGAAGGCAATTGGGAACTAATGTGACCAAAATATCAAATCTATTATGTACATGCTATGAAAACATCAGAGTGAAACCCATTGTTTTATTTAACCAATATATGCTAACAAAAATATTATCATGAACAGGGTAAGAGGTTACCAGGTTACCCATAGGACAACGGAAGCTAGGCACATACAGTCTCACAGCCTGACAGTTGCCCATCATGTACATCAGGACTCACAGCCGTATGTTTACTCTCATTTACTCTCAGACTCCTTCCTTTATTTTGAACCACAGAATGGCAACTCTTGCAAACTGTACTCCCTAGGGTCTTTTATGTCATTCTACTTGCCCAGTTTCAGCTGGTGGGAGGCCTGGCAGTGGACCACAGTGTGGGTGGAAGACAAAGCTCTTCCCCAGCTCTTTTCCTACTTTACATCATGTCTCCAGCCATAGCTGAGCGGTTCAGACTTTGTCCACCAGACCCAAGATGGCTCATCTCCCCACCAGGCTCCCTATAGACTGCTTCCTCCCCCCCCTCTTCCTCCTCCCTCCTCCCATCCCCTTCCTTCTCCCTTCTCCCTCTTCCCCCTCTCTCTTCCCCCCTCCATCCTCCCAAAGGATGAAGTTGTTGGCTCACCATTCTGCTTTGTTTCTTCAGTCCCTTGGATACTTTATGAGGTGTGCCTACTCCATTTATTCTATTAAATTACTTAGAATAGATTCTCTTTTCTGGATGAACCCTGACTGGCACTCAAGCCCCAGGCAAATCCCCACATGTGATGAGAGCGATTTACTTCACAACATGCCTCAACAGTTACCCACAAACGAGAGATCAATCCAATTCCAAAACCTAAAATTACAATGTCTGTGTCTTGACTAAAGTCTCAGAGAGGCTGTGGACAAATGAGAACACTGCTCAACATGTGACAACTCCACCCTCAAGCCATCACGAATGAAACTGAGCCCCAAGCTGCTCCCCCAAACCTGTGTTGATTCGCCTACCTTCCTGGAACGTAACTAACACAAGGAGAGAAATTACTTCTGCAAATTGGCCGCTGACTTCAACACATACATCTTGTTGGACACACACATGCATACCTTTTTAAAATGTGATTAAACACCTTTAAGGTTAAGTTCAATGACACGACAATAAAATCTACTGTGTTTTATTGCAATTCATCAATGTTATTTGTCAATATGAACTAATGCCATATTTCCTGATGGATAGTTGAAATCCTCGATGAATTGATTTAAAGTAGTTAATCTCAAAACAAGCAACAAAATACAAAATAATTTAACTTCAAGAATATAAGAAAGCAAAAGAAAGAAGAGAAAATACCGGAACAAAGCAAGTAATAGTTGAAGAAGATGGATTTGGATTCTAAATTATTAATAATTACATTAAATGTAAGTAGGCCAAATACTATGGATAATTGTTTGGACTGTTGGACTGCATAGACAAGTAAAATCCTCTTATGTCCTACTTATAGAAAGCACAGCCATGGGGACAGAGTGAATCTCATAGAGTGTGACAGGGTACTCATCCAAAATCTGCAAAACTTTATTGAGATCAGTTGCTGAGGGCCTACGTTAACAGACTGACACATCCTATCCTAGGATTCACAAGAACAAGCTAAAGAGGTGAATAAATGCTCCAGGGAGAGCCCCCTCTGCTTCTGACACTGGCAGAACATCTGGAAGTCACTCTTAGGTCATGATTGATTCCATAGGGGGAGCATCCACTATGGAGGGGTGTCAAGATGAAACCTATAGACTGGAAAGTCTTTATAAAGTTCACAGCAGAGGAAAAGCAGACAACTCCAAACAGGAAAGCGGCTTCAGAGAAAGAGGAAGCAGCTGAAGAAGCAAGGGAGGGAACAAGTTTCTATTCACCTCCCACCGACGAACATGCGTGTCTCCGCCCTGACAGGAGAGGGCGCCCCGCAGCTGAGAAACCCGTGAGCTGGCCAAACCCTTCCCTGCTTCCTCCCTGCTGATCCTATTAAGTCCCCTTAAAGATGGACCGCACGCAGCACCTGTATAAAGAAGCCCCTGTAACAAGAGAAACGGAAAGAAAATCATTTCCCATACAGTAAGAATACTAATAGAGGAAAGAGAAGGAAGAGGATGAAGGAAAAGGAGAGGAACACAGAATGTAACACATTTCAATCTGAATGGAGGGCAGTAATGAATGTTTGAAATGCGCATGAAACACTCCAGTAAGAAATTCTGAATACTGCTTGCTGAGCCCTCTGGAGCAAGCAGAGCTGCCCCAGCAGGCTGCTATCCCAGGGAGACCTCCATTCTCTCCCTTTCTCTCCACCCACCCTCATTAGACCTGTGGATCCTGAACCATACAGGTAAGTTTCCCTTCCCCCACCCACCTACCCTGCTTGCTGGGTCCTATAGATAGGCACAGCAAGCTGCCCTGAGCAGCCTGCGAGCCCAGGCAGATCTCTCTGCCCACCTTCATCTGCAGCTCCTGAACCATACAGACCTGAAGATCCAGAAACACAAATCCCAAGGATACTGATCAGAGGCGAGCCACACCGGGACCATCGAGGTTAACCCTCCTCCCAATACCTACCACAACATGTTAGGAACATCCAGGGACCAAAGCCATCCAAATGGCTAAGATCCTTGAAAGAACACAATCAACAAATACCAAGGCGATGATGTGACACTTTCAGAGCACAGCTACCCCTCTACGGCAAGCCCTGGCTATCCTAACACAACCAAAGCACAAGAAAATGACCTTAAATCCAATCTTATAAAGATGATAGGGGCCTTAAAAGAGGAAATGAATAAATCCCTTAACAAAATATAAGAAAATACAATTGAACAGTAGAGAGAGGTCTTTAAAGAAGATACAAATGAATCCCTTAAATATATATATAGGAAAATATAATTAAACAAGTGAAGAAAATAAATAAAACTGTACAAGACCTGAAAGTGGAAATAGAAGCAAGAAAGAAATCACAAACTGAGGAAATCCTGGAGACAGGAAACCTAGGAAAGAGAACAGGAACCACAGATATAAGCATCACCAACAGAACACAGAGATGGAAGACTCTCAGGCGTAGAAGATACAATAGAAGAAATTGACACATCCGTCAAAGAAAATGTTAAATCTCAAACACTCCTGACACAAAACATCCAGGAAATCTGGGATACCATGGAAAGACCTAACCTAAAAATAATATGTGAAGAGACTCAGCTTCAACGCCCAGAAAATATCTGCACCAAAATCATACAAGAAAACTTTTCCAACCTAAAGAAAGAGATGCCTATAAACATACAAGAAGTTTATTGTACTGACTGGTTTTGTGTATCAACTTGACACAAGCTGGAGGTATCACAGAGAAAGGAGCCTCACTTGAGGAAATGCCTCCAAGAGACCCAGCTCTAAGGCATTTTCTCAATTAGTGATCAAGGGGGTAGGGCCCATTGTGGGTGGAGCCATCCCTGGGCTAGTAATCTTACATTCTATAAGAGAGCAAGCTGAGCAAGCCAGGGGATGCAAGCCAGTAAGTAACATCCCTCCATGGCCTCTGTATCAGCTCCTGCTTCCTGACCTACTTTGAGTTCCAGTCCTGACTTCCTTTGGTGATCAACAGCAAACAGCAATGTGGAAGTGTAAGCTGAATAAATTCTTTCCTCCCCACCTGCTTCTTGGTCATGATGTTTGTGCAGGAATAGAAACCCTGACTAAGACAAATTGGTACCATCATAGTGGGGTATTCCTGTGACAACCTGACCATGTTTTGGGGATGACTGTGGAAGCACTTTGGAACTTTGAGCTAGAAGATGGGATGTTAAGAGCTCTGTGAGGTGTTCTGTAGGAGCTTGGAAGAAAAATGCAGAAGATGGAGGCCTGGTTTGTGAAATCTCAGAGGGAAAACTAAAGACTCTTATCAGGGCCATTGTTCTTTTGATTGAAAAGATTCTGTGGTTTTGGTTAGCTGGGGCTGAAGAATCAGCTGTGATTAACAAGATACCAGAACTACTAAAGTGAAAACTTTGCATTACTGGGACTATTGTTGCTGGTTAGCTGGAGCTAAGAAATTAGCGGCGATTAAGAATAGACCAGCAGCATCACTGAGGTGAAATCTTCTGGGAAGTGTTTTCTGAGAGCACAAAGAAACTGTGTTCTCAAGGTAGCCAAGGCTGTACCTTGTGCTGAAGCAGGACTTGGTAATGTGTAAGAGTCACCCAGGTGGTACTGGCTTTGAAGGCATTAAGGGGTCATGCAGAGCAGCTGAGGCTTGGCACTGTGAGAAGCCGTGGAAGGTCATTGATGAAGGTGCAGCCTCAGTTGTAATTGATGGCTCAGGATTGAAGGGGTCATGCAAAGGAGTTGAGGCTTGGCACCATGAAGAGATCCTATTGGTGAGAGGCTATTGGTGAAGCCTAGTTACAGCAGTGTTTTTGGAGATGCCAGTACTATGAGATGACCACCAAGAATAGCTGCAGCAGTGGAGTACAGGCATCTGGAGCCTAGAAGACAAGGTGTGTACTACAAAGGGCAGAGCTGGAGAAGTGACCAAATCCCTTGGATTAGCCCAGAAGATCATGAGTGGATCCCAGGCATTGAACAGTTGGAGTTTGATTTTGCTTTTGATTCTGACTGTGACCTGGTATGTTTTCCTCTTGAAGGAAGAAAGTATTTTAGTGGAGCCCACAGTTAAGAAACTTTTAATTGTAAAAAGACTTTGGATGTTAAAAGAGATTGGATATTTTTAAAGGGGTTGAAATTTTAATGTAGAAGAATTTGCAAAGACTGTGGGACTTTTAAAGTTATTTAAATCTTGGGGATGAATGAGAAAGTAAGGGTTAAGGCTTAATAGTGATGTGTTTGTGTGTCAAGTTGACAAGGAGTCAATTGTATTGACTGGTTTTGTGTGTCAACTTGACACAAGCTGGAGGTATCACAGAGAAAGGAGCCTCACTTGAGGAAATACCTCCATGAGATCCAGCTCTAAGGCATGTTCTCAATTAGTGATCAAGAGGGGAGGTTCCCTTGTGGGTGGTACCATCTCTGGGCTGGTAGTCTTGGGTTCTATAAGAGAGCAGGCTGAGCAAGCCAGGGGAAGCAAGCCAGTAAAGAACATACCTCCATGGCCTCTGCATCAGCTCCTGCTTCCTGACCTGCTTTGAGTTTCAGTCCTGACTTCCTTTGGTGATGAACAGTATGGAAGTATAAGCTGAATAAACCCTTTCTTCCCTAACTTGCTTCTTGGTCATGATGTTTGTACAGTAATAGGTACCCTGACTAAGACACTTATATAGCACCAAGTAGACTGAACCAGAAAAGAAAATCCTCTTTCCACATAATAATTAAAACATAAAATCTACAGAAATAAGTAATTCCATACAAGCAAAAGCAAAGGAAGCACACACACACACACACACACACACACACACACACACTACCACCAACTGCAAAATAAGTGGAAATAACAACAATCACTGGTTATTAATATCTCTCAGCATCAATGGACTCAATTCCTCAATAAAAAAACACAGGCTAAGAGAATGGATGTGAAAACAGGATCCATCATTCTGCTGTACACAAGAAACATACTTCAGCAATAAAGATAGACATCACCTCCAAGTAAAGGGCTGAAAAAAAAACATGCAAATGGGCCCAAGAAATAAGCTGGAGTAGCCATTCTAATATCTAATAAAATAGATTTTCAACCAAAATTAATCAAAAGCGATAGGGAAGGACACTCCATACATATCAAAGGAAAAATTTTGCCAACATGCTATGTCAATTCTGAACATCTATGCCCCAAACACAAGGGCACCCACATTTGTAAAAGAAACATTGCTAAAGCTTAAATCAAACATTGAACCCCACACATGGATAGTGAGAGATTTCAACACTCCACTCTCATCAATTGACAGGGCACCCAGACAAAAACTAAACAGAAAATTAAACTAACAGACATTATGAATCAAATGTACCTAACAGACACCTGTGGAATATTTCACCCAAACACAAAGGAATATACCTTCTTATCAACAGCCCATAAATCCTTCTCCAAAATTGGCCATATGGTTGGTTACAAAGCAAGCCTCCACAGATACAAGAAAACTAAAATAATGTCTTGTATCTTATTAGATCACCATGGATTAAAAGTGGACTTCAACAACAGCAGAAACACCAGAAAGCCTACACATTCATGGAAACTGAATAACTCTCCACTCAATGCTCTCTGGATCAGGGAAGAAATAAAGAAATTAAAGATGTTCTAGAATTCAGTGAAAATAAAAGCACAATAGGCCCAAATTTATGGGACACAATGAAAATTAAAGAAATCAGTAGCCCTCCTCATACAAATGATAAACTGGCCAAGAAAGAAATTAGGGAAACAATGCCCTTCACAGTAGCCATGAATAATATAAAATATCTTTGTGTAAGTCTACCCAAGCAAGTGAAAGCTCTCTATTACAAGATCTTCATGTCTCTGAAGAAAGAAATTGAAGAAGATATCAGATGATGGAAAGATCTCCCATGCTTATGGATTAGTAAGATTAACAGAGTGAAAACATCCATCTTACCAAGAGCAGTCTACAGATTCAATGCAACCCCCATCAAAATGCCAACACAAGTTTGTATAGATCTTGAAAGAGCAATTCTCAACTTCATATGGAAAAATAATAAGCCCAGGAAAGCCCAAACAATTCTGAAACAATAAAAGAACTTTGGGAAGAATCATCATGCCTGACCTCAAGCTCTGTTACAAAGCAAAAGTGATAAAAATCGCATCGTATACGTACAAAAACAGATATGCTGATCAGTGGAATTGAATAAAATACCTAGAAATAAACCCACACACCTATGGACACTTGATTTTGATAAAGAAGTCAAAACATACAATGGAAAAATGATAAACAATTTCAACAAAGTTGAAGATAAACATCTTCTACAAATGGTGTTCAACAAGTGGTGCTGGTCTAACTGAATGTCTACATGTAGAAGAATGAAAATAAGTCCATATTTATCACCCTGCACAAAACTCAAGTCCAAGTGGATCAAGGACCTCAACATAAAACTAGATACACTAAATCTCATAGAAGAGAAAGTGGGAAATACCCTTGAATACATTGGACCCAGGAGACAACTTCCTGAACAGAACACCAATGGCTTAGCCTCTAAGATCAACAATTGATAAATGGGACTGCATGAAACTGCAAAGCTTCTGTAAGACAAAGGATATTATCAATAGGACAAAATGGCAGCCTACAGGTTGGAAAAGGATCTTTGCCAACCCTACATCTGACAGAGGGCTAATATCCAAAGTTCATAAAGAACTCAAGAAGTTAAACACCAATCACTCAAATAACCCAATTAAAACATGGGGCACAGAGCTAAACAGAGAATTCTCAACAGAGGAATCTCGAATGGCCAAGAAGCACTTAAAGAAATGTTCAGAGTCCTTAGTCATTGGGGAAATGCAAATCAAAACCATCCTGAGATTTCATCTTACTCCAGTCAGAATGGCTAAGATCAAAAACTCAAGAGATAGCACATGCTGGGGAAGATGTGGAGCAAGAGGAACACTCCTCCATTGCTGGTCAGAGTGCAAACTTACATAACCACTCTGGAATTCAATTTGGTGTTTTTTTCAGAAAATGAAATAGTTCAAAGCCCAGCTATATCCCTCCTGGGCATATACTCCAATGATGTTCTACCATCCCACAAAGACACTTACTCAATGATGTTCAGAGCAACTTCATTTGTAAGGACCAGAAACTGGAAACAACCTAGATGTCTCCCAACTGAAGAATGGATAAAGAAAATGTGTTACATCTACACAGTGGAATACTATTCAGTGATGAAAAACAAAGACATTATGAATTTTGAAGGCAAATGGATGGATCTTGAGAATATCAACCCGAGTGAGAGGTAACCCAGTCCCCAAAGGACATGCATGGTATGTATTCACTTATAAGTGAACATTAGTCATAAAATACAGGATACCCATGCTACACTCCATATACCCACGGAGGCTGGACAGCAAGGGAGGTACAAGCAAGGATGTGTGAGCCTCTCTTAGAAGGGGAAATGGAATGGTCTTGGAAGGCAGATGGAGGGAGGGAACTGGGTAGGAGAGGAGAGGGAGGGGACTGGGTGGGAGAGGAGATTTGAAGGAAGTGGGGCAGGGGCTCTGGGTTAGGTGTGGGGATGGTCAACAGGGATGGTCAGATGGCCATGAGAATGAATGGAAATCTGCAACTGATAAGGGTTGGGTTGGAGCATCTCCAGGAAGAGATGGAGACCTGGGATGGTGAAGCACCCAAGAATCAATGGGATGGTCTTAGCTGAAACTCACAGCTGTGGGGATATGGAACCTAAAGAGATCCCCTCCTGTGGACAGGCAGGAACTCCAGTGGAGCTATAGGGACACCAACCCACCCACAAAACTTTCAGCCCCAAACTTATCCCATTTATAAGAAATGCAGGGACAAGTGATGGAGCAGAGACTGAGGCCAACCAACAACAGGCCCAGCTTGAGATCCATCCCATGGGCAAGTACCAATCCCTGACTCTATTAATGATGCTCTGCTATGTTTGCAGACAGGAGCCTAGCATGGCTGTCCTCCGAGAGGCTCCACCCAGCAGCTGACTCAGACGCAGATACTCACAGCCAAACAGTGGATGGAGCTTGGCGACTCTTATGGAAGAATAAGAGGAAGGATTGCAGCCCCTAAAAGGATAGGAACTCCACAGGAAGACCAACAGAATCAGCTAACCTGGACCCTTGGGGCTCTCAGAGTCTGAACCACCAACCAAAGAACATAGATGGGCTGGACCTAGGCCTCCCCACATATATGTGGCAGATGTGCAGTTTGGTCTCAGTGTGAATCCCAAACAACTGTACCCAGGGCTATTGCAGAAGCTGTTACCTGTATGTGGGATAAGTCCTTGTAACAGCTGGGCTGTCCTTTCTGACCTCACTGGGAGAGGAAGCTCCTAGTCTTGCAAAGGCTTGAAGTGTCAGGGTTGGGGAATACTCAGGGGGACCCTACAAACTCAGAGGAGAAGGGAAGGGGTGATGGGGGAAGGGTTGTGGGAGGGGGTGACCAGGAGGAGACAGTGAGCGGAATGTAAATTAAGTAAAAAATTAATTAATTAATTTAAAAAGAAATTCAGAATAAAATGGTCAGAAAACAGGAAGAGGTGAACCTGAACATCATTAAAAAAAAATGTCAGATTAAACCACAAAGTCCCCAAGTGAAAATTCACTCGATTAAAACTAAATCAAGGGACACTAAGAAGATGAGGAGAGCCTGCCTTGAGAAAGGCGGCGAAACAAAGGAGCCGAGGACCTCAGAACAGGCACTATTAGAACTCAGGAAGAAACAGAAATGGTGAGAGAGCTGGTGTAACCCTGTCTCGAAAAACAAACAAACAAACAAACAAACAAAACAAAACAAAACAAAACAAAGAAAGATATAACCCACAGAAGCAAAGGGAATGTACTCTATGCGCATGCGCTGGGAGGCGGCCACGCCCAGGGCTGTCAGCCTCAAACTCATCCTGTAACAGGAATTATCATTCCCAACCTGTAAGGACTCACAGGAACAAACACCTCCGGGCTTCAAAGACAACCAGAAATAATGACGTGCCTCTCCGTGAAAGAGCCAGTCAAACTTGAAAGTGACAGAATAGTAGGTCTGCGGCAGACTTTTCTAGAAGAGTAATGGGGAAAGTCACTCCCAGGAGCAACATTTTCTTGAAACTTAAGAAAGTGTCAACTGAAGGTTGTTTTTAAAAATACAGTCAGAGCTTTTGAACCAAAGAGACTGAAAAATATGTTGAGACAGATGCTAGCTGAAAGAGCTCGCAATCTGTGAGTTTTCAACAATTCACCAGAGGGTGGCCATGACATTGTTGGTCAAGACAATGTTGTCATTAAGTCCTTTGGTCCATCCATCTGTCTGTATGTCTTTCTTACTTATTATCTATCCATCTATCCATTTCTCTACATGTACACAGTGGGAAGAGAACTGGTTTTTGTTGGTTTTTTTTAAGATAAATCTTTTATTTTTAAATATTATATATATATATATATACAGTATTCTGTCTGCATGCATGCGGGCATGCAAAAAGAGGGTACCAGATCTTATTACAGATGGCTGTGAGCCACCATGTGGTTGCTGGAAATTGAACTCAGGACCTCTGGAAGAACAGCCAGTGCTCCTAACCGCTGAGCCATCTCTCCAGCCTGATAATTGGTTTTTGAAAGTTGTC
>NC_034599.1:108787267-108811450 GCF_900095145.1 Mus pahari | reverse complement strand
TATGATAAACATGCCTGCACTACTCTACGCCCCCTACACACACACACACACACACACACACACACACACACACACGGGGGGGGGGAGAGAGAGAGAGAGAGAGAGAGAGAGAGAGAGAGAGCTAGCAACCATATATTTTACAAAAAATAAATAGAATGTTCATGTGGCCCATACTTGTTAAACCTTGTCCCTAACCATTGAAAGTACACCTTCTCAAACACGCGTAGTAAATCTGATGTTAGTTCATCATTTCAGCGCAACACACTCCGCAAGGTAACTGTGTTGGGGAATGGTTTTGTGCACAGTGTGTTCAGATGCTGATTTCTGTGTCCAGAGATCTGGTTGCAATCCAGACGTTGACATTATTAACTGTCACCTGTCTCAATATTGTGTAAATTATTTTCCATCACCTCTGACTGGTTAATAAAGAGCTGATCAGCCAATAGCTGGGCAGGAGAGGTAGGATATCAGATCCCAGAGAGGAGAGGGTTCCAGGAAAGAGGAGAGAGAATTCACCATGATGTCTGGAAGGACACTGATGGAGCAGGAACAGCCTGAGCAAGACCAGGATGGCAGGTAACATCACAAGGCTGGGACAGGCTGGGTCAGCATAGTCAGGTTAAAATAGCTCAGCATCTGCCCGGCTACAGTGCAAGAAGCTCATTCCGAAATATACCAGGTCTCCGTGTCATTATTTCAGAGCAAGGGTGGGTGTAGAAAAGTCCTATAGTATTACATAAAAGTAATATGAAGAGCGTTCTCTGTTGGCACTGCAATAAAACTGGAATCCATAACAACAACAACAACAACAACAACAAAACCACTAGCAGTGACTTCAACCAGGAAATGAAAAATCTCTTTAAACCACTCTTACCATGCAAATAAATTAAGACATTCTAAATAAAATAATAATGAAAATGCTAGCAGGGTAGTCTAGGCGAATAGCCCGAGGAGGGTAATAAACACGACAGTCGCTCGGGCTGGTATCTGGGTGGTGCATGACTGCGCCTTTGTGTTTATCTTCACAACATGCACACCAGCTGTAAAGATAATGACACAAATGTACAGGTGAGATCTAGTTTATGAGGCCTCCCATAACAAACTGCCACAGACTGATGGCCTTAAACACCAGAAATTCGCTTCTCTACAGTCCTAGAGTCTGGAACGGGTTCATTCTGAGGACTATACGCTATCCCGTGACAAACACCAGCAGTGGGCTGAGTGTTGCCGAAATAACAAGACACATGTACGACTTCGTTACTGTGTTTAGTTCTATGGGTCGGCCGGAGGGGTTTCCAGAATCAAAGGTTGTACAGACTGTAGTACCCAGAGGATGCTACAAGAATGGCTTTCAAATAGCAGTACGTCATGGCCCTCCACATAGGACTATCCCCTACCAAGAATACCCACTTTAAAAAGACCTTCGAAGTAAGCTGGGGTTCAGAGAAGACAAAAGGTGAACTTCTGATTAGCATGGGTGGAGCTGAGCTCCAAACTCGCACCCCCACACACACACCCCTCCATCCCTTCCGCTCCCCCACTACCTGCAGACCAGCCTTCCTCCTGTTAGCAACTCGGGACCAAAAGTTTTCTCCACACCCAAGTGTCCACTGGAGCCACATAGTGGATTGAGCCTCACTATGCCCTGCTGGGCTTACACTATTTACAGCACCTAATAGGCCACTTATTATAAAAGGCTAATGATGCACAGTTTGTGAGAATAACGACCCTCTAGGAACACGAGTGGAGTCTAGAGCCAGCGCCACTAAATTTATCTGAGGGATCGTGAAAGATTGTGAGCACAGAGAGAAATGCCAGGCCTCTTCTACCTCATTAAACCCCATTATCCAAGAAAAGACACTTCCAATAGAGGAAAGGGACAAGAGGTAGATAATGTGGGCAGTTTTATTACCACAGCTGTTCTCTGCAGTGCTAATAAATGAGGGGGTTCCTATAAGTCCTTTGCTTAGTTAGTATGTTTTAGAGGATGTGAAGTGGGAAGTGGGAGAAATGGGGGGAGGAGTGAAATTAGCAATAATTTTAGGACTTAAAAAGCTTGAGGCCAAGCCGGGCGGTGGTGGCACACACCTTTAATCCCAGCACTTGAGAGGCAGGCGGATTTCTGAGTTCCAGGTTCGAGGAAAATGAGTTCCAGGACAGCCAGGGCTATACAGAGAACTCCTGTCTTGAAAAAACTAAAACTAAAAAAAAACAAAAAACAAAAAACAAACAAACAAAAAAACAGCTTGGGGCTGAAGAGACAACAGCTCCGCAGCTCAGCAGTTAAGAGCTGATGGTTGTTTTTGCTGAGAACCAGGGATACTGTTCCCAGCACTTAACATGAATGCTCACACTCTCTACTGACAGTTTCAGGAGATCTGGCGCCCTCTTCTGGCCTCCTTGGGTGTTGCATGCACATGGTACACATATATACAAGTAAGGAAACCCTCATTTGCATGAATAAATTTTAATAAAAACAATTGACAAACTGAGGCGCCTCTCTGTGTTTTCTCCATGATCTTCATTTGGAGAATCTGGTTATGCCTCTGGACATGTACATAGATTTACCACCATGATTCCAACAGTATCATCAACCAACGTCATTTCCCAATTAATTTCTGGGAAAGTGAGCCGGTTGCTGTTTGGACCACAGTGGGGAGCCATCAGCATAGCAGGGCAGAGCATTTGAATCTTTGCACAGCTCGCAGGAGAGACATTCTGCTCCCTTGTGAGTCCTGGCAGGAGACCCAAGGATAACATTTTATTTTCTCCTTGGACAAATATAATTGACTGTGGCTAGGTCAGCATGGGAAAAATTCAACAGGTCTCACTCACCCTCGACCATAAGTGCATGATCAACAGCATAGTATTTTCTGGGTCCCTGGCAGGAGGTCAGGGGTCAAAGCTTGCAGGAAAAATATGGAAGGAAAAATGGTGATCCAGTTTTGTTTGATGAAATGATGTTATGTTCTTTCCTTAAGACGGTCCTTCAAATACTTCTCCCTTCCTCTCTCCTCCCACTGTGTGTGTGTGTGTGTGTGTGTGTGTACACGCATGTGCACATGTGTGTATGTGTGTGTTTGCCTGCATGCATGTGTGAGTACACATGGAGGCTGGAAATCAATATCAGGTGTCTTTCTTTAGTGTTCCTTACTTATTTTTTAGACAGTCTCTCACTGAACCTCGATGGAGCTCATTGATTGGCTTTCCATGTGGGCCTGTCTTCAGGTTGGGGCAGAGGGTCTCTTAACTAAGTTAATTGATATGAGAAGACCTAGGCCAATGTGGGTGGCACAATTCCCTAGGCAAGGATTCCTGAACTATTTAAGAGTGAAGAAAGCAAGCTGAGAACAAGGAAGTGGGTGAGGGGGAATGCATGCATATATTTTGTGTTTGTGGTTAGCTGTGGATGTGATGTGACTAGCTGTTTTAAGTTCCTGCCTTGACTTCCCCACAATGATAACATGGAATTGTGAGCTAAAATAAACCTTTCTTTCCCTAAGTCACATTTTGTCACATTTCGTCACAGCAACCAAAATATAATTGGCATAGCAATTCAAGAGGAAATGAACAGCAGAGACAGAAGAATAGGGAGGACAGGGCTACACTCTGCCTACATCCTCTTGAAGGCTGTTGACACAATTCCTATTTACTTTTCTCTGTGTGCCCTAACTGCCATTTCTACCCTGGACAATGATGCGTTTACACCTCTGTTATTTTGTTTTATGAGGACTGGGCTTAACTACTGGAGTTCCCATCGTCTGTGCAGAGAGCTATGGAGGTGCCAGGAAGACAAGCCCAGCTCCCTTGTGCAAGCAGTGCTTTCTAGCACAGAACAGCAGTGAGCCAGTCTCCTCCACCACCACTGGGGACTTTCCTTCAACTCACCCTCTACCTGGCTTCCCCCTCCTCCCACCCCCCTGCTTTCCATGCCCTTATTGATCTTCACAGATAGAACTTTCTAGAGAATCATTTGTACATTTCTTGGAAATAGGTTTTAAGATTATGAGGTAATATTGGGCTCAAGGGACTGAACTAGACTTAGCAAGTCTTTCAAGATGTGTCGTTACATCAAAGCTGCACTCGAGATTTTCATATATCCCATCTGAAACCTGGAGTTATGACTCTGGAAAGTGGTGTTATCCTGCTTCTCACAAAATCTGAGAAACTCAGCAGTACTCACAGATGAAATCCCATAGTCTTAATGTGCTGTCACTAATTTTATCCTTTCGTGAGAATTCACCGTTACAGTTTTAGAAATAATAGCAGCTCCTGAGACATTGCTCTGCAGACAGAAGGCCTAGGTTGTCTTTCTAAGACCATGCATGTGGAGACAGAGGTCAACTTCTGGTGTTCACTGGGCACACCCAGCATTTTTTTTTTTTTTTTATTTTGTTTCTGTCTTTGTTGTCATGAAACTGGCTTAGAACTTGTCAAAGAGGCTCAGCTTGCTGGCCAGGGATGGCCAGGGATCTTTCTGTCCCTACCTCCCCAGTACTGGGGGTATACGCATTTTTTCGTGTGGGTTCCGGTTCCTGAGTTTACAAAGCAAGCGCCTTACTAATTTGAGCCTGCTCGGCTCATGCTTGCTTTCCTGCAGAAGAATAATCAGTGACTGCTGAGTTTGCAGTGCCTCCACCCTCCCTGTGATGATGACAGTCGTCAACACAGTGGCCCCTGCTCAAAGCTACCTTTCAGTCTGCTCTGTGACAAGTAGCAAGGACCTTCTAGAAGTTTCTTTGGCTTCCAGCACACGTTATGCCTTGTCAGTAGGGGGCACTGAAGGGACACTGGAACCAGAGGAGAGATTACTCTTCTCAGTTCGGCTCTCCTGGCACCCACTGTGCCCTGGTGGAGTCGTTGGCTTTCTATGGTAGCACCTCTGCTCTGCTCTGAGGGTTGAACGCCCCTTCCCAAATTCATGCTGAGACGTAGTGGCCACTATGACAATCCTGGGAAGTGTTTAAGTTGGGGCACCCCACCCTTGTGTAAATACATTATACAGAGGTAATTTGGCCCTCTTGCTTCTCACCTGCATGCTTTCCCGACCTTCCCCCTACCATGATAGCCACACCATGTCAGAGGGCCTTCCTGCCCACCTGCACAGGGGGCTGGGCAGACAACATCTCTTTACCAATGAGGAATGTGCATGCCCAGATCTCAGTGTTAGGAGTCGTGCCATGTGAGCAGAGGAACAAGCAGGACGATGCGGTCACAAAGCTATCCCTCATCTCTTCCTCCAGCTTCTGACAGCTGCAAAGCTATCTTCCCAGGATTCCCTTCTCTCCTCCTCTTAAGACCCTTGCTGCTTCTCACAGAACCAGCTCTTCCTGGTGCTTCCAACAGTCACATAGGTATATCTTCCCAGAATTTCCTTCCCCCCTCTTCTCTCTTGCTGATCCTGTTGCACCCTAAGGCCCGCAATTCCCTCGGTGATGGGGGCTGAGTGGACTCACCAGCCACGTTCAGTTTCAGCATGGACTCTTCTTGATGTGAGTCCCCTAGTGCCTGGACTTTGGTGGCTAATGCTGTGTACCCGCTCAGGGACTGCAGCCATCTGAAGTCCAGTGTGCCTCTGCAGCCCAGGGGACCTGCCTGCTCAGGGGACAGAGCTAGAAGAATCCCTAGAGCTTGCTGGCAAACCAGCCGGGGCTAAATTGGTAAGCTTCAAGCTCCGTGAGCAGCCCTGTTTAACACACTTCCTTGACTCTTGTCTGAGGCTGGCATAAATCCCTTCCTTGTTTCTTCCACACGCTCACCCATCTGTAGGAAGAGAGTGTGTCTGGAATCTGACTTCACCACTTGGGGAGGCATCAGAGGGCTTGCCTGATGGTTCATCTTCATCCGTCAGCTTGACTGGATGTAAAGTCACCATAGAAACACACTCATCTGGCCGTGTCTATGGAGGAGTTTTCAGAAAGACCTCACTGAGGGAACAGCTGGACCCTGACTGTGGACAGCACCGTCCCAGAGGAGGCTGAGCTGGAACTAAGCATAGAGAAAATGAGTGGATCACGAGCAGCCATCTCTCTCCTCCTCTTAGCTACAGACGCAGCGTGACCAGCCACCTCAAGCACCTGCGGCCATGCCTTCTCCATCAGGGTGGACAGCACCTAGAAACCTGAGCCCTAATAAACCTTTCCTCCTTACATTTCTGTGTCCGGCATTTTGTCACTGCTGCAACAAGGGTTGCTAATGCTAATCTGGATGGGTAACAAGAAGAGAGAAGCAACCAGTACCATAACTCTCACAGGGTTTTTTTTCCCCCATTAAATTGAAATAAAATTGAATCCTATTAGAAGGCATCAGGTGACTATATCAGGGAAATATTGAAAGAACGTGTAAAAAGAAGGGGATTAGGTATGATCCATTCTCCAAGACCCTGGAGAACTTCTGTCTGGGTCATCATGTATGTCTTCCACTAACCATGCACACCCCCCATAGGTGAAGCAAGGATAAACACCAGGTGGGAAAGGTCCCCATCAAGAGGTCTCAACTAAATTTGGAAACCAGAGCTGGTTTCAAAATTAAGTGGTCTGTGCGATGTTCACTTCCATCTCTCAGAATGCTACTTGACATGCACTTCCACAGCCCCTCTCTGTAATACCTCACTGCTTTGACAAGCATGTAATATTAGAAGGAAATAGCATTCCAGGGGAGTCGGGCTGCCTGGAGACTCGTCAAACCCGCAGCCCTGGGACCTGATGACGTGAAGATGGTCCGCTCTCCATGCAAAGGCAAGTGTGTCTAGATCTCATCCCCAAACCACGACTGCTGTCTCTTGAGAGAATAGATGGGAATGTGTAGCTTTGATTCTGGCCTTGTGTGGTCTTTGCTTTGTTCCTATAACATGTGATATTTCAGACCGGGCAACTCTCTAGACTGACTCGTTCTCAGTGATTGGTCGTCCACTAGTGACAGATCACTTCCTTTGATGTGACCGTGAGCAAGACATTGCAGGAGGAATCTGCTTCTGCCCTGGTCCTCAGCCATGACTGCCCAGAAACAAACCATGATTTGCGGAACAACTACCAGGCTCCACCTTCTCCGTATGCACGCTCTCTGCATTATTGCTCTGTGGCATCTCTCTTTTAGGAGAGACTGTCTGTGTGAAGGGTCCAAGCATGAACCATCTCCTATTCACATCTTTGGGCCCTTATTTGAGCCCAAGCTGACATAGTGAAGGACGGCAGACCGTAAGCGTCAGACACTTGTCCTCGTGATGAAGTAAGCAATTAAAAGGCCAGCCAGCAGGGTCAGAAAGCCCGTCTCACTTGTTCTGTGCCGGATGGAGTCCAGGCAGGACCAGAACCATCCAGCTATGCCTCTCCTACATTATTCACACATCCTGAAGCCATGAGTTAAGTAAATTATTATTTTTTTAGAGCCACTAACTTAGGTGGGTAGTAGGGGACACAATAGCTAACTGGTATACCATTTCTAGATCAATTCTATTATAGAAAGGAGTTCTGAAATCTCTCTCTCTCTCTCTCTCTCTCTCTCTCTCTCTCTCTGACACTACAAGAGACCAGGCAGTGTGCCAGATGAGTAATCAGAGGCTCAAGTTCTCTGGCTTTGGAGCTAAAATTGGATCCTCTGAAGGGAAAGGTCAGAACTCTCTAAAAACTAGGCCATGTCTAGACACAAAGCATGAGGCATAAGTGCAGCAGCTAAATCGATAGCCGTGAGCACACCAGAGGGAGCACGGGGATCACAGGTGACAGACACGGGGAGATGATGAGGGAACTCAGCAGCTCCCTCCAGTGACGGCCGTGTGCACATGAGAACGGACACACGCAGTGTGCAGCCTGCTTGACAGGGCCTGGCACACAGAGGGGAGAGTCATGTTTGTGGATAGAATATATGACCTGAGTCATGAATGTGCACGATGCCATATTTTTTTCTTGCTGGTGAATGGTCTTACTCCTAGGGAGGAGATTTCTAGAAGCTTTCAAAAAATCAGTAAACATAATACATTTTGTAAGTATTAAAAAATAATAACACTTTATAAGGTGTAGATGCAAATCTATACATACATAGTTGTCAATATTTAAAAGTGTGAATAATACTTTAAAGCATATTAAAATATGCAATCCTTGGGGCTAGAAGATGGCTCAATGGTTAAAGTACTAGCCATACAAACATAAGTACTTATATTTCGGTCCCCAGAACCCACACAAAGCCCTATGCAATGACACGAATCTGTAATCGTCACACTCCTATGACAATATAGGGGACAGAGACAAGAGACTCCCGGGAAGCTGGTGGGCAGCCGCCTTGCCATACACAGTGGGGAAGAACAAAGAGGCCTCGTCTCAAACAAGATAAAAGGCAAAGATCAACCTGAAGTTGTCCTCTGGGCTCCTCACACACATCATAGCATGCATGTGCCTGCATTCACATGAACACAGACACACACACATATATACACGTGCACACATGTGCACATATATACATACACACATACCATATATACAAATTGAAAGCTATATATGCTAAAACAAATGTATATTTATTTTAATACATTTAAATAAAGTATATTAAAATACAATATCTATTACAGTTTTGCATATACTATTAAAATGAAAAATTATCCACAAGTATGTTTTCAATTGCATATTATATGTTACTATAGGCTTTTTATATTTTTATAGTGCATAGTGTTTTATGTATGTAAAATAGATGCATGAATTATATTTGTATTTTTATATACTGTGCTTTCTTTAAATCATCACTTTTTATCACATGGCAAAAATAATTTATTTGTCATAAATACCCCAAGATATAAATATTCATTGAAATTTATCTTTCTTCATAAAACACTAAATGAGGTCTGAAGGATTTCATATTCTACCCAGAACTTGCTGTAAACAACCTATATATCATTTTTTCAAAGGGGACAAGCTGTCCTTAAATATTGCTACTATTAGGTGCTGGGAAGATGGCCCAGCAGTTCAGAGCACTTGCTGCCATTGTAGAGGATCAGGTTCCATTCTCAACAGACACAAAGGTAGCTGTCAAACATCTGTGATTCTAGCTCCGTGAGTATCTAACGCCCCCTCCTGGTCTCCATGGGGACCGGCACACACACACACACACACACACACACACACACACACTTTAAAAAAGGTAATTTTAAAAAATAAAAACAGTGGTATTATGAGGTAAAGACAGTGTACAGTGTGTCTTGTGAAGGGAGGCATGAAGACACGCCCAGAACTGAATACACAACAACATCCTTGCTACAAAATCACCATCAGAGCAGATCCACAGTCAGGCCTGTCAGTTCAGAGAACGTCATGAACAGAGGACTTGCTAAGCAATGCCCACAAGGTGTGGGGAAAATCCAGAATGCACATGCCACAAGACTCATGGCCTGGCTTCTTCAAGAGAATTTATACAAAAGGAAACAGAGGAGGGAAGCCGAGGGAGGAGCCTCTTCAGAGACTCAGGAGACGCACGGGCCCAATGCTGCCTTAGGAGCTCCTTAGGGACTGACTGGAGAAAGAAAGGTGCTTCTGAAATAACCAAAGCTATCGCTACTACTTGACAATACTGAAGAATTATCGATTTTGATCCTGAAATGATACCGGAGTGTGTTTTACAGATGCTTTTAGAGATGCGAATGTTTACAGTAAATTAATTCATATCATTCAACATAGAGATAAAGCAGGTTGGTAAGAGGGGAAGGTCTTGATGCTGAGTGGCAGGCATGTGTGGGGTGACCATGCCAGTTTTCCTGTGGTCTGTTGTATTAGAATATCTACAGATTTAACATTGTAAATAAACAGATGAGCAAAAAGAGAAGAAAGAAGGAAAGGAAGGAGGGAAACACAGAGACAGAGAAGGACAGGAAGGAATACCTAAGGCAGGTGGTGGCGACTCGGGAAGGGCAGCCTC
This sequence comes from Mus pahari, assembly GCF_900095145.1. Lineage (NCBI taxonomy): Eukaryota > Metazoa > Chordata > Mammalia > Rodentia > Muridae > Mus > Mus pahari. Next base: position 108,801,550 of record NC_034599.1, on the reverse strand, counting down.
TAGTCCAAGTTCTCTCCAAATGCAAGCTCAAGTGATGGACGTGGGGGCGGGGCACGCACGTACGTACGCACGCACACACGCACGCACAGGCACTCCCGAACACGCGTCATTAAAGATAATACAAATAAATCTAAAAAAGATGGATTTCCATTTTAACTTCAATACCAGATGAGTTCTAGGGCATACTGAGATAGAAGAAATTACACTTGAACAAGGGGTAAGAGGAAAAGAATGAAGAGAAAGAGGAGGAAAAATAGGAGGGAGGAAGAGAAAGCGGAGAAAGCCATCAGCCTCTTCTTAGGATAGATCACTCCCAACCTTCCAGATAATTCCCTACTCATTGTTTCCTTCTGACAAGATTGTTGGAGACCCTCTAGCCCTGAGGCCTCTGGAGTCCACAGAGAATTAGTCAAATAGCATCCTGTGATGCGTATAAAGACGTAGACACCATGGCTTGGGGACAGAAGAGCAGGTAGATTCAGGGGTGATTGAACACCTGTCCTGGGGGTGTAATGGGGGACAGGTGTAAGCATCAGTCTGCAGTCTGCTCCTACTGCAAGGCTGAAGGGTCCTGTCCAACATGGTGTGACTTTTTTAAAAAATTGGTGACAGTGTATACGATGTGCCTTCAAATAGACAGGGATATGAGGTCCACAGGACTATGAATAAGAAAGAGAGAAAGAGAGGGAGAGAGGGGAGGGACTATTCACTGAGCAGAACTCCACTTTGTTCGGCCTCTTCACTGTCCTCAGAGGTAAGGTCCTTCTTTTCCTCCGTGGAGGAGGATGTCTCTGAGTGACGTCCAAGGAAAACAAAGGACAGCCAGCCAGAGGCCTTCCTGCCTCTGCTGCTTTATCAGATACCAAGGCTCCTCCCACTGCATTCTTCGCAAAGTTGCTTGTTCCTAAGGCTGGTCTGTGGGTGGAGACTGATGTGTGGGTGGAGACTGATGTGTGGGTGGAGACTGATGAGTGGGTGGAGACTGATGTGTGGGTAGAGTCTGGTGTGTGGGTGGAGTCTGGTGTGTGGGTGGAGACTGAGGTGTCGGTGGATGGCTGATCGGTAGATAGATGCTGGTCTATGGGTTGATCTGTGGGTGGAGACTGATGCGTGGGTGGAGACTAATGTGTGGGTGGAGACTGATGTGTGGGTGGAGTCTGGTGTGTGGGTGGAGACTGAGGTGTGGTTGGATGGCTGATCTATGGATAGGTGCTGGTCTATGGGTTGATCTGTGGGTGGAGACTGAGGTGTGGGTGAAGACTGATGTGTGGGTGGAGACTGATGTGGGTGGAGACAGGTGTGGGTGGAGACTGAGGTGTGGGTGGAGACTGAGGTGTGGGTAGATGGCTAATCTATGGGTGGAGATGGATCTGTGGGTGGAGACTGATGTGTGGGTGGAGACTGATCTGTGGATAGATGCTGGTCTAGGCGTTGATCTGTGGGGGGGAGACTGAGGTGTGGGTGGAGACTGAGGTGTGGGTGGATGGCTGATCTATGGGTGGAGACTGAGGTGTGGGTGGAGACTGATGTGTGGGTGGAGACTGATCTGTGGATATATGCTGGTCTATGCATTGATTTGTGGGGGGAAGACTGAGATGTGGGTGGAGACTGGTCTCTGGGTGGAGGCTGATCTGTGGGTGGAGACTGATCTGTGGGTGGGAGAATCACACAAGTCCGGGCCTTTTCGGAGCTTGAGAGAATCAGAACCCCAGAATCAAGCTGAGGTTGTAGTGCAAGGTGGATCCTGATCAAAGAGGAAGCCTGGCCCTGGGCTTCCAGATGCTTGCTCTGATTGCCCACAGAGCTCGGAGAGGCATTAACTTCAGATAGGAATGAGGGACCAGTGAATAAGGTTCAAGTGTGAAAACGTAGCCCATTAGCTTCAGAGGGGAGGTGTGATTGAAAGCAAAATGCTCTTGTCTGCTCTGAATTAAGAACTGGTGGATAGGAAATGGTGGTCCTATAGAGGACAGTGTTTCACATCGTATGGTCATTTTTTCTCGTAAAAGCATTTCTCTGCTGTCCACATTGAAAAAGAATCGAGAAAATGGAATTCAGGCTTACAGGATTGTATTTTCCAAAGTAGTATCCTGATGGGTCTTGGTGGGTGGGCATTAAGAAGCATCTGAAATGGAGGATCTTCCGTTTGGTTGTGGATCCACCCTAATTAGCTCTGGAACATTCTCTGTGCCCCCTTTCGCCTTTCTCTTTATACCCCAAAACCCAGCAGTGAACAAAGCTCAGAGTTCCTGCTGACCGTTGCGTTTGATGAATGAATAAACGCACTTAAGCTGGTAACATCTCTTGCTGCTCAACATTTTAATAAGGGGGAAAAATTGTAAAGCATTTTGACCAGGAAGCTGCTTCATCTATCAGAATATTGATATACCAAGTTCCTGGATTTGCATTAAGATAAATGCATAGTACTTTTGCTTGAAATACTTACAGAAAAGCAATTAACTTATGGGTGTCGTGATGCCCTGGTGATGCTATTCACGTCAATCCTTTCTGGAAGATGAGCACTTCATTTTAATTCCGTGGAGAGCTGAAACCCCGAGGACAGCTTTATAAATTGATCTACCTTTAAGCTTTTTAGAGCCTTCCTTCCCCAAGTAGGGACCCAGGGATCAGCAGCAGTGGTACTGGTGACACCTGGGACCGTATTAGAATTGCAGCTCAGACCCCATTCCACGACTGAGTGAGTCTGCGTCTGCATTTGACCAAGAGCTGTGGGTGATTCATGTGCAACCAAAGTTTGCAAAAACACTAGCTGTGTCTCAACAGTGTGTGTGTGTGTGTGTGTGTGTGTGTGTGTGTGTCTGTGTGTGTGTGTGTGTGTGTGTGTGTGTGTGTGTGTGTGTGTGTGTGTGTGTGTGTCTGTGTGTGTGTGTGTGTGTGTCTGTGTGTGTGTCTGTGTTAATGTGAGTACTCACTTATTTGCACTCTGGCTGAAAATGGGGCTTCAGCTAGGCTGGCTGGCCACTGTACTCTAAAGATCTGCCTGTTCCCTTCCTCCTTATAGTACTGGGATCACAGCTGCCCATCCTTGTGCCCAGCTTTTGTGTGGGTGCTGGGGATCCAAACTCAGGTCCTGAAGTATGTGTGGAAAGCATTTTACCTACAGAACCATCCCTGGTCCCACCTGAGGTTTCCAGTGAGAGATGTTGTCCCTTGCTACACCTCTGACCTCTTCCCTCTCCATTTAAGTTTGTTGACTGTGGCCTATTCGATCACCATGGGACAATCATGTCACAAAGAAAGCTCCAGACACCTGGAGAGCATTTCTTTAATCTATGGGTTGGTCCCCAGGAAATGCCCACTGCTGTGGGCCCCAACGCAGAAATGGCTTCTTTACTGCAGCAGAACACAATGCCCAAGTTTTGGCTGCTGGTATTTCTACATCAGACTGTAAGTGCTTTAGCAAAGTTAATGCTAAGACACAAAACAGATCTAGTGTGCATTAAGAAACCCATCTTTACATCTGAGGATGTTAAGGACCAGAATGGGAATTCTTCAAGGTCACGCCATTATGTAGGTTCAGTTCTACAGTCGGCCCCAGCCTCAAGGTCAGGTTTTTCTCAGAGCATCCAGTTGGAATCACATAGAACATTTGTTAAAATGCACATTTCCAGGCCCCGCCCCAGAAGTGTCTAAATCTCTGCTGCTAGAGCCTAGGAACCTACATCTTGATAATGTTACCAGAGCTATAAGGTCAGAGCCTTGGCTCTGATGCCACTAGAACCAGGGCTTAGCCACTCACCAAGAGAAACTAAAGATAATTAGCAGTGAAGACGGAGAAAGGAGTATTCAGTGTGGGAAGTATTCATCTAGGAAGAAGAGCAAAGGCTTAGAGGACCTGAAGTCTCCCCCGTCCCCCATCTCCCACTGCTGCACACCTTCGTTAAGTGGGAAGGGAACCCCTTGGTCCTGTGGAGGCTCAATGACCCAGTGTAGAGGAATGCTAGGGCACTGATGTGGCAGTGGGTGTATGGGTGGGGAAGCACCCTCATAGAGGAAGGGGGAGGGGATGGGGGGTTGTGGAGGGGAAACTGGGAAGGGGGTAACATTTGAAATGTAACTAAATAAAGTACCCAATAAAAAAAAGTGGAAAAATGAGGTGGAATTACTTGCAGGCCCTTGGAGAACTTTCAGATAAATTACATACAGACATGATAACACAAAGCTCTTCTGGGTCCTGATGTGAGGTTTAGGTGTAAATAGCAGGCAAGAGGTAGGCATGGCTAAGCTGTCCTGGTGAAGGTTTGGTACCACCCAGCCTTGTCTCTAACAAGTTGCCAGAACTTTGTGGAACCTCCTCGTAAGAGACAAGTTCCCCCTTGGGCCAGCATCAGGGTTTAGTTTTTCTTTTCCACGGCACAAGATATCTCTGGGGAAATTGGAATTCCTTGGGCCTATTGATTCAACAGTAGACTGACAGTGAACCGGAGGGGCACAGTGTCTCTTTAGAATGTCTTCACTCTTGCCAGAATAGTTAAAGCACCCTTGAGAATCAGGTACGGTTTATTTGAGAACAAATTAAATTCCATGGTTTGAGTACACTGCTTCGAGTCTAAGCAGGTGGTGCTGCTGCGTTGGCCTCTAAGCGGTTGGTAGCAGCAATGGCATAGCTGGCTTCCTCTGGTCAGGGTTGGTTTGCAAAGAGACTGTGACGTACTCACTCAGAGTTTTCTCCTCCGACTCTCAGGCTGAGATTCTCAGGCTCTGACTTGTGTGGTAAACATGACAGTTCATGTTCGTGAGTATGAATGGACTGATTTTTCTCCCAAGATGCATCAGCATCTGTATATTCTGGGACAGCTCTCTCGAGTTCTCTGTGAGCTGAGCCTGTCTGACTCACTTTTCTCCTTCCTGACCAGCTTCCCTCAGTCTTTGGGGGCCAGAAGGGGACATTCAGGATACCTGTGTGCACATGTCACTCATTTCCACAGGGTACTAGACTGGCATCTCACGGAAAGGTCATGCCTGGGAACCCTCCTATTCTGAATTCTGACTTGGGTCTGTGTACCCTCCAGGCCACTGGGGGGCAGGGTTTGTTCATCCACGTGGCCACAGGTTCCCAAGACTGCTGTAGCCAGCAGAGAGTGTACACCAGTACAGGACAGAGACTCAAGCATGGAGTGGTGATATCTTAATGCATGTTCTCGGATGGCCCAAATGGAAATTAATGCAGGCATCAGACTGCTGCTACAGGAGCAAATTTTGATAAGTCAGGAAGAGGAGATAAGAGAAGCAATGTGTGGAGTAATTCATGCTTACGAGAGAAACCGAACAGGGAGTTTTTCTCTAATGCTTTTGACTACTGTTCCATATTCCCTTACTACATCTTCTTATTCTTGCAAGACTGACTAGCCAAGAAACACCAAGACGCATGGTACCTAACCAATGCACATTAGCATTTTCTGACCACAGAGTCACCAGTGAACTTCTTAACCCTTCCTGGCTACCTTTGGGGTCTCCTAGGCTTCTTCCTGACAATTCCAAGGAATTGTGCATCTCTGTTGGCTCTACATACTTTGTCAAAAAAAAAGATTTATCTCTCTCAATGAGTTCTGTTTCCGCTGAGGCTAAAGGCCAATGTGGAGCATAGAGGCTGTGGTTGGCCGGCTTGACTCTCGACTCTGATGCCCCCCAACTCTATGATCTTGCCAAGTTACCTGCCTCCTCGTGTCTTGATGAGGTAGAGGCCATTGAATGACAGCCTGTGAGCACTGGAGGAGTTCATACACGTGCAATTTCCACAATGAACAGAGCTCCCCAACAGAGTAGCCACTGGCCTTTCCACCAAAATTAAATCAAGCTGAGATAATGTTCTTCTTTTTTTTTTTTTTTTTTTTTCAGTTTCTCTGGCCGTAATCTGAGGGCTTGATAGCCCGTGGTTTGGCTCGAGGCTACTATGCTGCTCAGCACAAATACAGGCATTTACATTGTTGTGGAGCTGCATGGTCTGGGCAATTAGGTAGGGCCTGGAAAGGACCAGGTCTGATGCTCTGAGGCACACGTGACTTCACATGCTCTGAGGCACACGTGACTTCACATTCAATTACGAGACTTATGATGCTTAGATCTTCCTTTGGGGATAAATAAAAATAGTAACATCTCCATCAAAGGCTGACTGATAGGCTTCCTCCCTGCCTTCCTCCCTCCTTCTCTCCTTTCTTCTCTCCCTCCCTCCCTCCCTCCCTCCTCTCCTTCCTTTCCATGAAGAAAGTTCTGGAAAGAACAGCACCTTACACCGAGCCTTCAGAGTAAACTGTCTCTTGTCCCTTTGAGGAGAGAGCTGTGTTTTTGTCAATATGTTTCCTTTCTTTCTTCCTTCCTCCCTTTCTTCCCTTTCTGTTCTCTGTCCTTTGTCCCCCTCCCTGCTTCTCCATCTCGCTGTCATGTGAAGAATGACCACAGTGCCCGCTGGTCCCTAGACTACTGCTGTATTTTCCCAGAAGCATGTCCTAAGCATGGAGGCTCGTGTTCCAGGTCCCCTGTGTTCATGGTGACATAAACATGGCACCCTGGAAAACCCTTGAGTTTTGTGAGCCAGAACAAGGAGCCTCACTCTCCAATGACTTCATCCTTTCCCTCTATCAAAAGGAAAGGTTCTGACATAGACAAATGGGATTCTAGTAAATTATTTGTAGTAGCAAATGTCAAGGAATGAGACCAGCCAAGCACTGTTGCCATGGGTCACCGCCTGGGCCCCGAGACACAGGCTTGAGAGAACTTTCTGCCGATGACTCTCTGTAACAAGATGGGACCAGTATTCCTTTCCGAAGGAGCCATAATGGATATTGATTCTTAGTCTGGACGTTTGGCTCATTAAAATATCAAACAGAATCCTGTAGGGGAAGGAGCTGTATTGATTGGTTCATATTGTGTTATGAGTTTGTTTCCTGTGTAACATGTAATTGTGTTTTATAGTCTCTCTAATATGCAAGGATTAAAGATGTAATTTGGCTACATGAGAATTGGCTTATAAATTATGAAGCGTTCTCTCCCATCAAACTCTCGGATAATTATGTTAAAAACTTAGCAAATGTTATCTTTGTAGACTGTTTATGCCGGGGAGGGAGACGTCAGAGTGAGAGAAAAGCCTTCTCCGCCCCTTGTCACATCTTTGCTCTCTGAGCGCTTAAGCACACAGTGATGAGTTTAGGGATTCCAGGCGAGGCTGTTCCATTTTTGCTAAGGTCTATTAAACTGACTTTTCCTTCACATTACTTTGCTTCTAACATCTCCAAATGAGCTGCCATCAGTGGCGTGGGGCAAAAGAATCCCTCTGAAAAGATGCAGGCTTAACTGAAACCCTGAAAGAAGGCAAGCCAGCCCAAGCCAACCCAAGCCAGCCCAAGCCAACCCAAGCCAGTCCAAGCCAACCCAAGCCAGCCCAAGCCAACCCAAGCCAGCCCAAGCCAGCCCAAGCCAACCCAAGCCAGCCCAAGCCAACTCAAGCCAACCCAAGCCAACCCAAGCCAACCCAAGCCAACCCAAGCCAACCCATGGGAAATATTTGAGATTTTAACCAAATTGTTAGTTTCCCTGCACAAGTAGGCTACAGTCTAATAACTCCTTCCTCCCTCCTTATAGTAGATAGATACTGCCTACAGGGGAGCCTGTGCTTAGATGTACAATATGCTTTGGCCAGTGGAGGAATCACCAGGCAAGATCCCAGCAGCTGCTTGGAAAACACTTGTGTGGTAGAAAGTTCTGGTCTGCCTCTCCTTCCCTGGGAAGAACATGCCTGAACTCACTGTCCGGTCTCAGGAGGGCAGAGTGAACTTGAAGCACAGCCTTTATGGACCAACCACAGCTGGCTTGTGGGTACTCACCCATCTGTGAGGGGATAAGGGAGTCTAGCTCTATGGCCCTGGGGTGTGTATTAGAGCAACTCTACAGCTTTCCCAACCTCCTTTCCCCATGACCTTCCGAGAGCATGTCTGGTCTCTCACACATACTGTGGGATTTTCAGTCTGATCCTCTTGCTCACACCTGGGGCCAGAACCATGGCCTCAAAGCCCTTTCTCCGAGAGAGACTGTGTCTACTTTCCTCTCCCAGGGGGAACCTCTCTTTTACTATTATATTTAATAAGCATATGTTTTCCAGTCTAAAGACTTCTAAAATCTCACCCCTGCCATATTTCTAGACCAAAACTCTCCAGCTGGTATCTGTAGATAAGGCCATTAATACTTCCTGAAAGCCACCTACACTATAGCTGTTTTGTGTAACATCTTCAACATACATAATGATATATGGGAGGAACATTAAGATTAGAAAATTAAGGCTTCTAGAAGTAAAGTAAGCATGAGTAAGCCTTGACTTTCCTCAGCGAAGGACCATGACATGGAATTGTAAGCCAAACAAATCCTTTCCTCCGATTATCTCATGCAACAACAGAATAAAGTCAGAATGACTCTTAATACTGAGTTAGTGAATGCTGCACAATGTGAGGTAAAGTATCTAAGAAGGTGCACGTCTTAGTGAGTTAAGAAGTATAGACTGTTGAGGATGTTGGTCCCTCTACACAGGATGAGAGCTGAGGATGCTGTGAGGGGGTCAGATTCAGCTGTGTTTTGAAGCTAGACACCAATACGATGTTATAAGATGTACCAGACCATAGAAGTGATGTCTTAGTCACTACTCAGCTGCTGTGAAGAGACACCATGACCAAAACAATTCTTGTGAAAAGAAAGCATTTCACTGGGGCTTGCTTGCAATTTCAGAGGGTTAGTCCATTAGCAACCATCCTTGAGGGAAACCTAGCAACAGGCTGGTGGATAGGAGCTAGAGCAGGATCTGAGAGCTTTACATCCTGATCTGCAGGCAGCAGGCAGAGAGAGAAAAGACACTGCCTGACTGGGGGAGGGGGTGTTGAAACCTCAAAGCCCACCCCCAGTGACATGCCTCCTCTAGCAGGGCCACATCTCCTGATCCTTCTAAATACTTAATAAACTGGGGACTAAACAAGCAAATATGTGAGCCTCTGGGGACATTTTCATTCAACCCCCTCCGCGATGACTACGCGGGCTCTTCCATTTGACTTTGAGCAAACCTTGTGACCACATAGTAGGGTGAAGAAGGCTGTGAGTGGAGACCATGGGAAGATAAGGCCATTAATCCTTCCTGAAAGCCACCTACACTGCAGCTGTTTTCTGGAACATCTTCAACATACATGGGAAGGCTGGAGGGAACTGGCTTTAGCTTGTTTGATTAGTAATCTCTGCTATCCTTCTAAGTAGAGAACTCTGGTGCACTGTTGGATATTCAGAGAAGGACAAAAATCCTTGCATGTGTCACCCAGCTCCTGCAAGGGACATTCCTGGTCATTTCACTTAACTCCACAGATGTTTGTGTATCAGTTATCTGGGCACCTTTTGTTTTTGTGTTTAAGAGATAAAGACTGGGTGTGGCTGAATTTGATTAACTTGGTTAAGTGTGAAAGGGGGCATGGAAGGAGAGTATGGAGGGAATATGCTCGACGTACAACATATACTTGTATGGAAATGTCCTTATTTAACATGGTACCATATATAAGTAATATACACAATGAACATTTGTATTTAAAAATTACTAAAAACAAGAATAACCTGATTGAGGTCATACAGTCTTTTAGATAGAGAAGCCAGAGTTCAAATCAGGGTGACTGATACTACCCAAAGTCTTCTGTCTTTTTCTTAAACTGTGTCTCCCTAACCCTACGCATAGCTTCACGTGTTGGAGAAGCGAATGTACCATCCACTTTTATTAATTAGAATATATGGGTTGCCTTTTCCAGAAACCCAAAATAATACTGACTGTATTGGTTACTTTGATTTTTGCTGTGACCAAGTTTCTGACAAGATGACATGTGAAGGAAGGAAGTTGATCTGGGCTCAGAGTGTGAGGGGTACAGTCCAACATGGAGGGACAGACATGCAGTTCCACGGACGTGAAAACGTGTGTCTGGAACTCCTCAGCTCTTCACATCTTAGTGGAACAGGAAGTAGGGAGAAGACAGGAAGTAGAACCAGGCTATAAAACCTTAGGGACTTCTCTTAGTAACCACTTCCTGCAGTGAGGTACCACCTCCTACAGATTCCGGAACTTTCCAAAAACAGCTCTTCCAGCTGTGCAACAGGTGTTCAAACTTGTTGGTCATTTCATTCAAACCATGGCAACAGACAAATGAAACTGAAAGCATTGCAGAAGTTTCTCTGTTAAAGGATTGGAGACCTGCCAGCATATAGAACTGGAGCCCAAGACATCATCTTGGGGTTCACTCTACTGATATCTTCTTGCTCCTCTATCTCTATGACATTTTCCTATTTTGAATGGGTCAGAGCAGCCAGTTCCTGTAGTGAGAATTGTGGTTTCTTAACACACATACACACACACACACACACACACACACACACGCACACACACACAAAATGGGAATATGCTTTCATTTTAATCCCAGATGTGGGATGTGGGGCTGTTTCAGACTGTCCACAGCAGCTGACTGTGATTTGCCTCATGCTCTAGCAGGGGTGTGATTTTTCCACCTACAGATAGTTTCTGCAGTTGTGTAATGTTTGGAATTCTGGGGTGCCCTGACCCACAGGACAGTCTAACTGGGTCTGAGGATCACCTGTGGAAAGAATGGGGAACAAGAGATAGGGAAGAATGGACAGCAAGTCAAGAGGTCTGATCAAGCTGACAAATTTTTATTTTTCCCACATAGGAGCAGGAAGTGGGGTGGAGGGGGTGTCGCTTTGTCTCTGGGTAATGCACCTGTTATAGTGACTGGGTAAACAGTTCAGCAGGAAGATCAGAACAGAATGGGTTATTAGGCACCTATCCAAAAGATTTATAGCTATTTGTTATCTGCTGACATCAAGATCTATGACTATTTGTACTCAGCTGGGCTAGTACTTTCCCACAGAGGCCAAGACTTTGTGCCAACAAGCACTTAAGGCAGTTAATGTTCAAAGAAGGTTGCTCCCAACACTGGGGCCTTTTCAGAGGGTATATAAATGCTAGAGCCCTGATAGGTGGGCTGTTGGTGAGTTGTTGGTTATTGGTAGATTGTCGGTTGGTGGTGGGTTGGTGGTTGGTTACTATCAGTTGCTGTTAGCCATGGTTTGTTAAGCAGTCATTGGCAAAGAAGAAGAAATCAGATATCCTTACCGTAAAGATCAAACAGCAGGAAGTAATCTAATGATAATGTCCTTCCTTTCCAACCCTTGACTTTATTCGGGAATTTCTTTCCTTTTCCCTGTATCCTATTCCCTGTATTCTCTCTCTTATCTAGGGTTAGGGGGTTGAAGGGGGTGAAGGGGGTGGAGAAGGGTAGAAGAAAGAGGAACCCACAGAGTAGCAAAAGGGAGCTACAAGTTCTCACACCAGGAACCAAGGCATAGCCTAGCTAGAAGAAGAGAGATGTGATACTCTCAAAACTGTGCATCTCATTTCCAACCATGTCCTGTTGGGCAAAATCCAGTGACTTGTCACCCCTAGCTTCTAGGTGGGATGGGGAGTATCTCCTCTGAGCCTCCAAAGGTGGGGGGGGGGGGCGGAGATCAGTCTTTCCAAGGTTTCACCAGCAAAGAGCAGACTGGGACTTGGTGCACAGCGAGGCTGTCTATTCTGTTCTTCATGGGCTGCGCTAAAGCTTTCCAGTGATTGCCTTCAGCAAATTGAATTTGGAAATGCAATTGCAATCTCAAGTAATGTGTGCTTGAGAAACGAGTGCCAATTACTCCCCCTAAAAAGCAAGAAAGTACAGTGCTTCACAGGTATGGACAGAGAGGGAGTTGTGAGCCCTACCTAAGCTATTGTGGTCAGAGCCCCTACCTCAGTTAATGAACAGAAACACCTGTCATTCTTGGCCAGGATGAGTCCTGAGCCACCCGAGTTTTGAATTATCACAGGCTTTCAGTAGCACACCTGTCATATAAACTGTAGCCACCAGTAATTCTAATTTTCCTCTCCATGATCCCACGTCCAGACAGTTCTTTCAGAGCAAAGCAGGTCTTGTCAAAACAGCTGGTACATCTCCAATCAAACTGCCAGTTTCAGGAAGATGGGGTCAAAGAAAATGAGACCCTCTCCTCTGCTGCTTTCCACTTCCATTATTAAGTAGAGTAACAATGGGAGCATGAGCAGGCGGAAGAAAAGAAAACCTTAAATGGGAATTTCACATTTACATTTTGAGTTCAAGAAATGCATGTGTATAATTGCCTCCACCTGGAAACCTGATAAACACTTCAATGAAAAAAATGTCCCAGACTGAATCTGTGCGATGCTTACTCTGAGTACAGACTGCCCAACTCAGCCCATAGACAAACATCACAGGCCTTACAGGCCATTCCATCTCTAACACGGCCCAACTGCTGCTAAAGTAACCCATGGGTCAGACAGATGATCATGGATGGATGGATAGGTAGGTAGATAGATAGATAGATAGATAGATAGATAGATAGATAGATAGATAGACAGATGAGTGAAAGCACCCATAGGTCAGTCAGAAGATGATTGATAGGCAGATAGATATGGATACATGATAGATAGATGATCAGATAATAATGATAGACAGATGATAGGTATAGGTAGATAGATGGTAGAGATGATAAATAATAAATAGGTAAACAATTAACCCATAATGTATAACAGAGAGTTATAAAATGAATGAATGAATGAGTGAATGAATGAATAAGAGAGTGAATGAATGAATGAATGATAGTTGGTTAGGTATAGGTAACAGCTAGCAAGCTAAATGATCGTCGGCCAGCTGACAATCAGACGATCACTAGATAATAGATGATAGGTTATTAGACGATAGCTAATAGATACATTTTAAAGACTTGTTTTCATTTATGTGCATGTGTGTGCCTGTGTGCATGCCACACGGAGGTGGCACGTGAAGAGGTGAGAGGTATCAGATGCCCTGGAACAGGAGAGTTACTGACAGTTGTGAGTCACCTGGTGTGGGTGCTGGGACCAGATTTGGATCCACTCCAAGAACAGCAAGTGCTTTTAACCACAAAGTCACATCTCCAGCCCCAGTAATAGACTGGATAGATGATAGAAAGATAACAGATGGTAATAGAGTGACAGGTGAATAGACAGATAAATGGGGAGATGCACGCTGTTGAAACCACGTTTTACTAAGTAAGTCTGCGCTTCTGGGTGGAAAATTCTCAAGAGCGCTGCCTTCCTGGCCTGGAACATTCCTACAAGCCCTGGGCATCTTGGTAAATGTATAGGACTAGCAGAAGTAAGGGGCCTCTGAGCCACTGGCCCGGCACACCCCACAGCGCTGCATGGACCACAGTCTGAGATGCATTCTGGACTGTGGAGGCAAAATCGTTTGAAATACTCAACATCACCAAACTGTTCTTCAAAGTAGCCAAACTTGTTTACACCAGCAGCACTGGCTGCTTTTAAGTTCTACAAAGTCTAGTTTGCCAATAGCTATGATTTTCCAGTGTCTCCTATGCTGGTCATTTGAAAGGTGTGAAATTGCACCTTGTTTAAATCTGTTCCTTTTCGCTGATAATGGAAAATTGACCATCATTTCATGTGCGTATTATGAATCCAGTCTCAGTCTTCTGTATGGCTCTTATCTGCTTTGGGGGCATTTCTCAGTGATGAACCCACTCAGGGCTCACAGAATCCCTGGGGTGGGAACTTTCAATCCTTTGAGCTACCAATGAAGCCAGACTCTGAGAACTGAGAGCAGGAAAGCCAGCTGCCAGACCTCTGAGCCTGGATGCTTTCTTTACTTTTCTTTACCAAAGGGCCATGGTTTTGTCCATTTACGTTTCTGTTTCTTTGTTTTCTTAAGACAAGGTCCCACAGTACAGGCCAGGATGGCCTGAAACTCGAGATGTAGCCCAAGGCAGCCTTAATATCATAGCGATCCCCGTACTGCATCCATCTAAATGCTGAGGTTTGGGGTTAAAGATTTATTTTTAAGTGTGAATGTGTATGTATGTGTGTGTGTGTGTGTGTGTGTGTGTGTGAGAGAGAGAGAGAGAGAGAGAGAGAGAGAGAGAGAGAGAGAGAGTGTCTTTGTGTTCATGTGTGTGGTTTTGCCTGTTGCTTGGTTGGTTAGTTTGGTTTGGTTTTTGTCTACTGGTTTTAGATTTCTTTGCACTATAGGCAGAACTCTACTCATGCAGTTACTCAGGACCTTAGAAATTCATTTTATCCTCATCGTCATCATCATCACTACCACCACCACCACCATCATCATCATCATATCAACAACATCATCGTTGTCATCATCATCATAAAAGTTTGTATATTTG
>NC_034599.1:108767267-108784767 GCF_900095145.1 Mus pahari | reverse complement strand
TCTCTCTCTCTCTCTCTCTCTCTCTCTCTCTCCCTCTCTCTCTCTCTGTCTCTCTCTCTTTCCCTGGTCTCTACTACCCTCTCAACTCTCCTCCCCATGTTCTAAATTAACTCTATTCCACCTCAGAGGGAAGGGATGCCTCAGCATGGGCCCACAGAGGCACCCCCTTCCCCCACACCATACTGTGCCTCCACCAAACATATCCCTGACTTCTTTTTGTTTTTTATAAAACACAACAGCAGGTACTTCACCAACTAAGCTATCTCCCCAGCCTAGTCGCCATGTGAAATGTCGGGACACATTGCTCTTCTTCAAGAAATCTTTGGGTGACACAGCCTTACCAAACCCATATCCTCAGAGGTCTGAACTCAAGTCCTGCCAAGTGCCAACTAGTTGCAGGCTGCAGGAAGGACAGACTCCTGTCCCTGATTTTTCCAATGTGAGAGCTCACCATGTGTCACAGTTCCTACCATCCTCTGCCTGTCCACACTGGGGCTAAGTGTCAACAGCTAGGTGTTACCAAATCCAGAGTGGGACTTTTTCTATCCTAAAATAAAAAAGAAAGAAGCATTTATCTTCATATCCATGTGTTTTTCAGAAGTGGAAAAATTCCCAAAGACTGAGCCAGCCGCACACTTTGAAAGAAACGCATGTGCTAGACTGGCTTTTTAAAGAACACGGTGAGAATCTGTGGTTTAATATACAAACAAGGTGCATTTGAAGTTGAACAAGAGATACAGCCTACACCCTCCATAAGGAAAACAAACCACAAGAAGAATCCTGGCAGGAATGCACATGGCTCCACGTTCTGTAGGAAAAACCAATACCACAGCAAGTCGCTTCTACAGACGTGAAGTGTGTATTGGAAGCAGCGGTGCTGGGATTTGCATGGGATTTGCACGGAGGTACACTTCTTACATCTTACATGTCACCTGCCCAGGTAGATATCTGAATTTCTGAGCTAAGCATGCATACCATGATATAGTTAGAGAACTGAGGTCAGAGCAGAGTCAAGGATTATTCTTCCTGCATGTCTGACTCCTCCCACCCACCCCCACCCCACCTCCACCCCAAGACCGAAAGCTCACTTAAGAATGAAATTAAGCTTCAAGGTAATTCAGACCTGAAAATAAACCAAACAACCTTCCTTTGTTATTCAGTAATGAACCTAACATCTTTTCAATAATCCCGAAGTGCCCTCCTGATAAAGCCTGTTTCCACATCAGTGGCCTGGATATCACGATCAATACTAAGGTTCTGACCGTGCCTCCTTCATCTCCACAGGGTAGCTCTGCCTGCTCTTTGTCCCTGTCTCCCCATTTGCCAAAGTCCTGTGACCTCACCACCTTCTGCTGTTCTGACTCTGCCCTGATCATCCCAGGGGCTCTTAGGTGGGAACCACCACCTGCTGCTTTTCACTTAACTCTCTCTCTCCAGCTTAAGGGTTTATTTTTTGGTTCATAATGACGGGCAGACTTAATGGCACCAGATAAGTGTGCCTGCCTGTTTGGATCCCCAGGAGAGCAGGTGGCAGAGCGAGGCAAATGCTGGGGCTAAGCTTTTGCTTTTCCTTTGTCCTTTTTTCTCTTTATTAAAGTCCAAAGCCCCAGCCCATGGTAAGAGACTGTCCATGTTCAGGTTGGGTGTTCTCTACATAGTTAAGCCTCTCTAGAAACATCCCCAACATGCCAAGAGACATGTCTCCTGGGAGTTTCCAATTACAGTCAAGAAGACAATGAAGACAAACCGACACCTACCCCAGCCTTGCTTCCTCAAATCTAGTCTCAAGATCCCCAGAGAAACAGTGTGGGACCTGGGCATGCTCTTCAGTGTCAAGTCCAATGTTGCGGCTCCTTGAGAAGTGTCTGTGCTTTTAAGGCCCTTCTAGGATACTGGATACCTTGTCCTCCTTTGCCTTCCCCCGTATCGCCAAGTTCCCCACTGGGCTGCCTCTCATCCCGGTGATATTTCCTGAAAGTAAGCACCAGATTTGGTCCTCTGCCCTCTCCCCCAGGACAATCTCTGGACTATGCAATAAGCTGAAGGCTCCAGAGTCCCTCACTTCCTCGACAGTATTTGAACAGCCGCACCAACAGATGGCCCGGCTACCCCTCCTGCACGCTTCCTTGAACACTTGCTGCCTTGCTGCCTCCTAAGCAGCCCTGCTGGCCTCTGTCCCCATGGTGAGTCTGCCAGCGCAGGGACCGAACACAGTTCCCAGCTCTGTTCCTAGACCTTAGCACAGTGCCACTTTAAGGCTGGTCCTCCTGAACTTGGGCTGGCTGCACAGCAGAGGAGACACACACCCATTCTCCCTCCTCCCCGCTCTGCCTCTCCTGCCTCCTGCCTCCTGCCTCCCAAGGGATTTTATCAGAAGCTGAACTGATACTCATTCCTTCCCCTGAAGAGCAAGAATTAAGGATTTGAAGAGTTGGTGTAAAGGAAGAGAACTTCTAAAGAGGAGGAGGAAACTGTCGTGGAACACAGTTATCCAGAGCATCCCAAAGACACAGTCACAAAGTGTTTACACAGTGGCAGAGAGAGAGACCTGGATGCATGTGGACCTTTCAGAGCACATAACCACATGCTACCTGCTTTAAGCATGTCGACTTACTTTAACATTGACCAAGTTTTCTGAGGTAGAGCTGTGCCCAAAAGTTAAAGAGAAGAAATAAAAGAAACAAGCTGAACAAGATTGAGTACCGTGTGCCCTTCCGTGAAACAGCTAATAAGAGATGAGATCCAAGCCAGGCGTGGTGGCGCATGCCTTTAATCCCAGCACTCAGGAGGCAGAGGCAGGCAGATTTCTGAGTTCAAGGCCAGCCTGGTCTACAAAGTGAGTTCCAGGACAGCTAGGGCTATACAGAGAAACCCTGTCTCGAAAAACCAAGAGAGAGAGAGAGAGAGAGAGAGAGAGAGAGAGAGAGAGAGAGAGAGAGAGAGAGGATCCAAAGAGGACTGAGTTCCAACATGGAGACCCCATCTATTGTATCGTGTGACTTGGAAAGACAGCTTGCTCCTTCCTCATTTCTTTCCAGGATCCAGAAGCTCTTGGTGCCATTGTTAGTGCTGTAGGCTAGCATCTCAATGAATCCATGTCACAAGCCATGGGCAAGGTACGGCTGTGAGCTTCCTTCTCCTACAGATGGGCAAATGGAAGGAACACAGACCTGCCCAAAGCTACCCACCCTAAGTGACAGCTAAAAATCCTAACACCATGCTCTGTGGTGACACAAAGGTTGGGTTCTGGCATTACACAAGTAATGTTGGTGCTACTGGTTCTTAGTGTCTTAATCAGTATTGTTTCCGTGAGTGGAGGGGGAATGCTGGAAACCAAGGTGAGATAAGATGGTAGAGTGAACTTGGTCAGCACACTTGGTAGAAGGGAATAAAAGAATGTGCAGTCAGTAAAGTGCTTGCTGCCTAAACATGAGGAGCTGAGTCTGAACTCCAGCACCCACACAAAAAGCCAAGCAGGCTGATTCTAGCTTAATCCCCAAGCTGGACAAGTAGAGATGCTTGAGTCTCAGGGCTGGCTGGGAAGTCAACCTCCACAGCTTGGGGAGACTTTGGTCCAAATGACAAGACCTTGTCTCAAAAAGATTAAGTGGACAGATCCTGAGGACACACACATACACATACACCCACCACACACACTACACACACTATACACACACATACACACACAGACCACACACACACATATACCATATACACACCACACACCACACACACTACACACACACATACACACACAGACCACACACACACACACACACATATATTCCATACACATACCACACACACCTCACATACACATATACACACACACAACACACACAGACCACACACACATACATATACACACAGAGACCACACACACACACAGAGACCACACACACAAACACACAGCACACACACAGAACACACACACATACCATACACACACCACACCACACACACATACACACATATATACTGCACACACACAACAGACGCATACCCACTACAATTGTTAGAGAATTTAGATTTACAAGCAAAGAAGTAGAGATTCTCTAGTCTTACAGAACTCTGCAATAATAATATCAACCAATTCAAGGGAAAAAAAACTAGCTGGGAGTGTTGGTCCTAATTTCTTCTTTCAATTACAGTACTTGAGGGATGGAAGGGTGAGTCTGAGCTTTCTCCTGGGACCCCTTGCTGTTCTTCCACCCACAGAAAACACCCAGCAGTCCCTGAGACTAATGCTGCAGTGAAACAGGATGCTGACGTTCCCTGCTAGCTTTGCTTGCCATCCAAGGAGCCCTCCAGACTGTTCACTGCAGGTCATGCAGACAACCCTGCTGCAAGCACACACACATGCAGCTGTGCGTGCCTCTACTTCTCCGACGATGCCCTTCCTGCTTCCTAACCATCTAGCTGTCCCTGTGCCTCCACTGTAAGTGCAGATCTCCCGAGGGTAAGGAATACTGATTCTTCCCCCAGCATATGGTGAACACTGACCCCTAAGAAAGTTAGTGCTGGGGAAGTGAATGAGCCCTTGAGGTCTACCCTCTGTGTGGGAGCTTTTCTTTCCAGTATGAAATGGGGTGGAGGGGGAGAGGAGCAGGGAAGGAGCTAGTGGCTCTGCTGATTCTCCTCTTCTGCTTTGTTCTGTTGAAATTGGGTTTCAATTCCTGTCCTCAGCCTTCTCGTCTCCACACAGCTCTTATTCCTGGATTAAGGACGGACATCACTCAAGTACTGACAATAGATTCCCTTACCTATTCAGTTTTCCTTAAGATCTTTTTGGTGCTGGAGGAAATGAATGGGCAGACCTCATAGAAACGCCTTAATGGAAAGGGAGAGGTGAGAAAGTCCCTTGCCCAGGCATGGCACAACCCTGTGGACCCCGAGCTGCCGCAGGAGTGCCCTGCAGCCAACAAAGGTCACTCAAGGTCGTCAGACTCCCTTATCTTATCTTACTTGCCTGATTCTCCTAAACAGAAGCCTAAGGCTTTGAACAGGTGTCACTGTATGTTCTGTCAGTGACAAAGGCAGATGATCTTACAGGACACAAGGGGCAGCCTTTGCATGCAGAACTTCCAGGTCATCGGGGATACTGTTGTTAAATTAAATCAAGTCTAGGCAAGTACTGCAGGAGTAGAAGACATGGCTAGAATAGACTAGAGCTCTGGCTGAATCTCCTAGCACCAAAGTAAATAATTAAATAATTAATTAAATAAAATATGCAAAGAGACATAGAGCCTATCCATGGCTTCTCAAGCCACTCATGGGTCATCCTCTGGTTGGCAAGCCAATCTTCAGACTGTCCCTTGTCCCCATCATCAAGGGTTAGAATGGGAAGAGGCTATAGCAAGCTTCGTCATATAGACACACAGTCTGTTTCATGCAAATGTCCCAATGCTTTCTATTAAAGCATTTGGCAGATCTAGCCTCTGAGGCCCAAGCTCTTGAGACACTTGTTCAGTGGCCATGTTCTCCTGTTCACAGTTATGGACGTGTGTTATGGATGACTGCTTCTCTGAGGTGGGCTGCAGGCCACTTACATTGTGCTTTGGCTCACTGTACTGGGAATGCTGGTTTCTTTTAAAAGCCTGTTATGTTACGGGAATGTAGTTTTGCTGTCATCCCAGGTGTGGGATATGGGGCTGCTTCAGATTGTCCACAGAAAGTACCTAGGATTTGTCTCATGCTCTGGCAGAGGTGTAATTCTGCCAGCTGAAGATAGTTTATGTTTGCAATTCTGGGGACCCTTGAGAAGGTGTGAAAAGTCCAGAGGCCTGACTGAGAGAAGCTGAGGCTGCTGCTCCCCCCCCCCCATGCTGGTCCCTGCTGGTCCCTGGTGGTTCCTGCTGGTGCTGGTGGCTCCTGCTGGTCCCTGGTGGTCCCTGGTGGTTCCTGCTGGTGCTGGTGGCTCCTGCAGGTCCCTGGTGGTTCCTGCTGGTGCTGGTGGCTCCTGGTGTTGCAGTGGCTGGTTTACTGTTTTTGCTGGCTGCTGTTGCTGTTTATAGATAGCTTAATGACAAAGATTGGACTTGTCCCTATGAACTTGATGCCCCCTAATCAGCAGAAAGTAGTCTAAAAAGATCTATGTCCCTTTCCCATCTAACCTTTTTTACCGAATGTTGGAGGTTGGAAGGGATGGAGGTGGAGAGAGGTGGCAGGTAAAAGAACCCAACGAAGCACCCAAAAGCACAGCTACAGTCCATGGTCACACAGGGGCTGGGATACACCTATGAAAATGGGGGGCCCATGACAAGAATGGAAGCTAATGACATTTAAATGCTAAATAATTCCTTCTTGCACGCAAACATCAGAAAAAATCTCATGATCTATACAAACCAGGGTTACCCAAATCTTGTTACAAAAGAATGGTGAAAAGTTAGCCATACCTGTGACATCATGTACCACCCATGGGACATGTGTGGCCATCTGTCTGATTCCATAGCCACCTATTAGCTTTGAGATTAGCAATCTAGCTCAGAAGAACAGCCAGGCCAGTCTCTGTTCTTTCATGTTGGATTGAAGTCATCAATTTGATCATTTATGGTATCAAGCCTCTAAAATTTTAATTTGTAATTTATTTGTGTTTCATGTATTTTAATGAAGAACATAATGGGTCATATATTATATCATATATCATATCTTATATATATCTCCTATATCTAATCTGCATTCTATCTTCTTTTTTATATATTACATAACATATAACATATTTTATAACATACATTATTATATATCCAAGTGACAATTACAACACAACCTGAGGCAAGGCTGGAAGCTCAGAAACTTTCCTTTCGGGAAGCATCCATCCACTAAGCAAGCCTGAAGAATAAGAGGCACTGTCTCTGGAGGTATGCTGGTTTAAGTAAGAATGGCTCCCATACACCCATGTATTTGAACACTTGGTCCCTAGTTGGTAGTGCTGTTTGGAGAAGATAAGGATCGTAACCCAGTTGGAGGAAGTATGTCGTTGGGGGTTGGCTTTCAGAGTTTGAAGACTCATGTCCTTTTCCAGCTGCTCTTTCTGCTTCAGTTCTGTGTTTGACTCATAAGCTCTTAGTCTCCTGTTTCTGATGTCATACCTGCAGCCACACTACACCTCAATGATGGACCCTTATCTCTCCAGAACCACATTAACTTTCCTTCTAGAAGTTGCCTAAGCCTATGGTGTTTGGTCATGTAACAGAAAAGTCACTGATAAAGCTGGGCTGGCTGCCATGTGAGCCCTAAGGATTCATCCACCCTCCAGTGCTAGGATTATAAGCCTGTGCTGCCACCACACCAAACTTTGTGTTTAATATAAGTTCTAGTGGATGAACTCAGACCCCAAGCTCACAAGTCAAATGCTTTACCACCTCATTCATTTCCCCAGGCCCTATGTCTCCTTCAGTAAGCTGGCCCCTATCTCCAGCAACTGTGAATAATGTCTATTTCTGAATCATAGCTGTCTTCTTCTCTGGAGAATGGACCAAAGGGTAAAGGAGCCCACCTGGAGATGACTCCTTCCATATCCAATTGGAGGCACTACCTTGACAGTTCAGTGACTGGCTAGTAAGAGAGAACAGGAGGCCAGACCTTAGGCCTCTAGGTTACCCAGTGCTGGGGTGTCCTGTAGGGTTCAGAGAGATGCCAGCCTTATACTTTCTCTGTCTTCTTCCCTTCTTCCTTCCCCTCTCTTTGCTTTTGTGCTTCTGCAATACACCTGGCTGACATGACGCCCAAGACCACCACTGCCACTGCCACCTCTTTTTCTTCCTCCTCCTTCTCCTCCTCTTTCTCCTCCTCCTTCTCCTCCTTCACAGGAAACCTGTAAGCTAGGACTTGTTGATTGGCACAAATGGAGTCTCCATATGAATGGTCCCTTGTTCTCTCTTCATTACCCTGAATAAGATATACACCTATGCCATTTTTCAGAACACACTGGAAAAAAAAATCCATCAATGATATTTAATTGTCAGAGATCTGATCCCTTAAATACAAAGTTTTTATCTTTTAGTTTGTAGGGAAAAATTATCCAAACCAAAGAGATTCCTTTTAGACATTTCCAGTCTCAAAAACCAAGTGGCTCATCACCTGGACACAATTATGGGAAAGTTTCACAGGATATGTGAGATCTACATCTTCCAGACACTCACGGATGCAGCAGAGGTCCTTGTAGCAAATACAGCCACATCTAGTTGTCCCTTTGTCAACAGTGATCATCCTCTCTTTGGTAGAAGCAATCTAGCTGCAAAGCATAAAACAACGGAGTTTTGGTTGCCAGTCCTCCATAAATAGTGAGCAACTTCATGGAACCTGTACAGACTGACACTCTGCATGTCTCCTTAGTCTATACATGCCTCTCTGTCCCTGTCTTCTGTCTGTCTCTGTCTCTCTGTCCGTCCTTTTCTTTCTCTCTCTCTCACACACACACATACACACACAGAGATCAAACCAGATCAGCACACACACACTAACACACACAAACATACACTCACATATTCACACTCACTCACTGAAACTCATACACTCGCACACAAACTCACAGTCACACACAGATACACACTCATACAGAGAGAAGACCAAGACAGCTCAGCACACACATCCATATAAATGCACATTCACAATCACAGACACACACACACACACACATTCACAAAAATGCACATTCACACTTACAGATACTCACACACACACACACTCACACAAGAAGATCAAGACAGCTTAGCACACACATACACACAGAGACACCGACACATACTCATACACACACATGTACACACACACACACACATACACACACATACACACATACCACACACAAAGACCAAGATGACTCAGCAGTTAAAAAAAAGTTACCTATAAGCCAAACATTCTGAACCCATTTCCTAGAGGCACACAAACAGCTGTGTGGCAAGAGTCCTGGGTCTCAGGCCGGGGCGGTGGTGGTGCTCGCCTTTAATCCCAGCACTCGGGAGGCAGAGGCAGGCGGATTTCTGAGTTTGAGGCCAGCCTGGTCTACAAAGTGAGTTCCAGGACAGCCAGGGCTACACAGAGAAACCCTGTCTCAACAAACAAACAAACAAACAAACAAACAAAACAAAACAAAAAAAAAAACCCAAAAAACAAAAAAGAGTCCTGAGTCTCTTACCTTGAGATGGAATGTGGAGACAGGAGAATCACCTAGTTGGCCAGATAGCTTGAAGCACACAGAAACTGGAGAGATCCTAACTACAAAATAAGGTGGAAGGAAAGAAGCAACTCCGGAAGTTGTCTGCACACTGCCCTATGTACACCATGAAAAGTGCCTGTCCCCTTCATACACACACCATAGACACTTAAGGACATACATACATACATACATGCACACAAACAAAACAAATAAATGGGTCAGGAGAGATGGCTCAGTGATTAAGAGTGCTTGCTCCTTCTTCCAGAGGGCCCATGTTCAGTTCTTAGCAC
Source organism: Mus pahari (assembly GCF_900095145.1). NCBI lineage: Eukaryota > Metazoa > Chordata > Mammalia > Rodentia > Muridae > Mus > Mus pahari. The sequence continues at coordinate 108,775,320 of NC_034599.1, read as the reverse complement.
CCATATTAGGAGGCTCACAGCCTCCTATGACTCTAGATTTGACACCCTCTTCTGGCCTCTGCAGGCACAGGTACATGTGGTATATACTCTCATAGATGCACATACATACACAGTAAGTTTAAATGAATATTAAAAAAAGAAACAAAAAATAACAAAAACTAATATAGCAGTCATGGTAACCAGCACTGGAATACTGACTGTTTGTCAACCTCTGAACAAAGAACTTTATCTTCAATATTTCCTTCTACTCTCACAAACAGCCTGTTAGCTGGTAATTATCTCTTTCAAGTTAGAGTTAATTTTGACCACGTTCAAAACGTCTTGCGGTAAGCAGGGCACACCTGTGGAACATCCCCATGAGGTCATCAATATCCTTGTGTCTTCCTCTTCAGCAGCTTGGACATTTGGCTTTCACCCTAATGGCTAGAAAGTGACGGATGTGTCTCTGGGCTCTCCATCTGCAGAAGGAAGGGGGCAGAAGTCAGGCTGCTCCTCCAGCATTGATTTATTTAGGACAGCAAGTCCTTTTCAGGAATTTCTGCTTCCATGTCACAAGCCAAATCTGTGAAACCTGGTTACCTTAAAGCAAGGGGAGTAAAGAGTGTTGTTAACTGACTTCTCCTATATTATGACCACATTTCTAAATGAAATTTTAAGTATTAGACTAAACCAGGCCTGAGAGACAGCTCAGTTGGCAGATTGTTTGTTGCACAAGAAAGAAACCCATGTTTGATCCCCAGCAATCATGAGATAAGCCAGATACAACCTCTGATGTCATTGCCAGGAGCCAGAGTCGGGAGCACCCCTGGGCTCACCACCCAGCCAGCCTTACTTATCTGGTAGATTCCACACCAATGAAACATCCTGTCTCAGAAATCTGAAGTGGAAAATTATGTAGAATAACACTCAAAACTGATTTCTGGCCTCCACATACTTGCACAAGCGAGCATGATGTACACCCCTGAAATAATCCATAAAACGTAGACTAAATCCCGTGTTAGCTGCCTGGGATAGCCCTGGGCTCTGGTGTTACTACCTGCATAAACATTAGTGGGTTTCCTTTCAGCCTCATGTCATTGTCTGGATGACAAATTACATTGTTAACCTCTCTAAAACTCTATAGCAGAGAGTCACAGAAGAAATGTTGAACAAAACCAAACTTCAGTATCTGTCATATCCCACCAGCCAAAATAATTGAAAATCAATATAAATGTTAATTTATAGTCTTCCATGAAGACGCCAAAGAGTGTGTATTTATAACACAAAACTCATCTGCTTTTCAATTTTTATTCTCATTTCTCTCCCTGTCAATAGCTTATGCATGTGGAGCTGATGTAATACACTTAAAAGCATCCCACCCTCCATTCTTACACCCAGAAAACCCTCTTTCTGACTCAGCCTGTGTTTCCTCTTTTCTCTCCTCTCAAGCCCTCTCCAGTCCGGGTCTGTCACAAATCTGTCTGCTTAGCCATTCCCATGTCTTGCTTTTGTCCTTGACCCACCCTACAACCAGGCAGAATGTTGTAACTTCTCCGTGGTCCACTCCTCTACAAAAAATGTCACCATGCACAGTTGCATCTTGCACCAAGATGGGAGTCAACCTAAACAAAGCCTGGCAGATCCTGTTGAACAATGCTGACACCCTGAGGGTTCTACACACAAAACCCAGCTTGCATGGAATTTCAGAAATTCTGGGTAACAAATGTCATTAGTAAACCTACTGGGTTCCCCATTGTTTAGGAAGTCCACAATAGACCCTTGTACCCTCTGATGAAGGTAAAGGAAGAAGAAGTTCATATCATAACATGGTATGTGGTTTCGCTGGTGTGCAAGCATTCCAATTAGGATTGTTTTGGCCCTGGGTGGTGGGTTTAAAGGCCTGCACTACCACCACCTGGTTCACTGTAACTCTGGAATTTAGAAAACAACTAACTTATAGCGATCCACCTGTCTCTGCTGGGAATAAAGGCATGGGCTACCACTACACTGCTCAAATGTTTCATCTTAGCTCCAAACCACTCCAACTCTTAGAGATTTAGAAAACAAGTTGGAACTGTAATAAACCCTTGGGTCTACTTAAAGCAATTTAAATCTATTAACTGTGTTGTTGATACTAAACAACAAAAATATCCTTTAGTTTACAATGAAAACTCAAAAGCTGATGTCCAAGATGATGTGAGCAACACGGCAATCCACAGTCTAACACTCTAACATGGAATGACGACATGTGGTTTAAGAAAACCCCCTCCCCCCTTTTTTAAAAAATTTCAGGACAGTAAGGTGAGTGTGCCTTTGGTAAATTATCATTTGAAAATGTTATTTCTTTTTCATGCCTGGTCAAATGAAAGGCATTTATTAGTCTTTATAAGTTAGTTTCCATTGAATGACCAAGCTGTCGAGATCTCTCTTGTTCAAATCTAATCTTTATGAACTTCAATGGTATTTACAGCTTTTCTTCTCTCATGGAAACAAAGATGAAACCTCTTTCCCAACAATACATGAAGTGAAAATTAGTGGTTTCTTTGGAAACTCAGTTGTGTGTCACCTGATAATTTCTCTGGAAGCTGTCTTGTGAGAGGATATTTCGCTGGAGCAGACACATGAGAGAGCATGTGATATCTAAAAAGAATATAAATATAATCAGTGAAAGAAAGCTTTTGCAGTGCTGTCCCCTGTAATGCTTCACTGGTCTTGGCTGGTCTTTGGAAGAACGTCTCGTGGTATTCCAGATGATTCTTGCTGCTTCCACTGGTTGATGTGGATTTAGCAGTGTTGTGGTCTGACATCACCCCTATACTCTCCCCACTTCCAGAATGGCTGTAGCCATTTTGTTCCATGCTGGCCAGATATTTCATAGTGTTGCTGTAATGTGCCTGTCAATCATTGACACAGAGAAGTGACTTGGCTCAAGGACATACTGACCACACACCCTGTTTTGTTCTGAATGTTCTGTATGAGGTGTGCTAATCTTAGGAAATTCCACAAAGCTTTATGTAGGACCATCAAACCAAAGGTCAATATGAACTGTTACATCTAAAATATCTTGAGTTAGAGCTGACCACTGGGCAGCCCTTCCTGCACCTATATATGAGCTTACTGTGTTTCTTTGTGGCTGACAGTGAAGAATGATACTAATAAGCCAAAAGGCTATGATTATAATACTCATGCTCCGTGATCTCAATGTTCTGAAATTCCCCTATTCACCACCCATCCACCACCACATTTACCTTACTCAGGACCAATCAGCTTAAAGGTTAGCTGATGATACTTTTTCTAGTAAGCCAACCACTCCCCTCCTTGCCCTTTAAACTTTTGAACCTGGTCTTCCTATAAAAAGTCTACCTTAGATTGGATTGTACTGCAATTATGCTCCTGCAGTCCATTTTGCAGTCCTGGACATCAGGTATTAAAGTTTGGCTCAATAAACTATTTTTGCTTAACTGAGATCAGTATTTATTTGGTTTGAGTGGTGATTCCTGAACCCCGACAGTGGAGCCTTATGGTTTCTGCGGGATCAAGCCACTGCTACTGATTTCTTCTTGGTATTTGCTATCAGATGAGACTACTGACATCCTGACAATGAAGATTGGAATTGCCCCCCAAAGAACTTCTAAACAAGTCCACAACCCCCTTGTCCTATTAGCCATCTTTCTCTCCTACCCTTGGTCAGTGTGCTAAAAGGGAGTGTTGGAGACCAGGCTGAGAAAAACCAGGCCTTTTACAGCCTGCATCTGAGAGCCATACAGTTCTTTGTTAAGAGCCGAGTCACCCCCTTTCCTCTCAAGGCTGTTTGTGGGATTCAAGCAGATTCCAGCCCTAAACAAACACCAGGGGTTGTTAAAGAAGTATCTAGCATTCCGGAGCTGCCCTGAGCTGCCACCTTGAGCTGTAAGGAGGACCTGGTCTTTGAGATAAGCCGCCCGGCATACCGGAGCAGCAGCAACAGCACTCTGAGATAAATCACAAGACTTTTAAACCTGCGATCTGCATCCCCTCATTTGTCCTTTGCTCTGTTTCTTTTGATTGTTCCTCAACCCCTCCCTATTCCCCCTCACTGTGCATATAACTAAATCCTTTTTCTTCATTAAATGGACTCTGACAAAGCTGCTGCAAGGTCCCCCTCTCTTTCTCTCTCACCCATTCCATTAGGCTCGGTCCCCCTCAAGAACCGTGGAATAACTAAGTCCCGCTGGTCCGGGAAAGGCGGCGCCTAACGTGGGGCTCAAACCCACGACCCTGAGATTAAGAGTCTCATGAGGGAGGTTGAAGTGTTTAAGAACCCTAAATAAAGCAGGCTTTGAAATATCTAAGTCTACAGGTGGCGACCACCATGGCTTAGGCAGAATGGATAACTACACTTATAATGTAGTAAAGAGGATCAGCAAAATAGCAACAAATCCCACTAGGTGGTCTCCAATTTTGCTCCTGGAGGGGGTTTTCTGGTCTTCATGTATACTAGTTTGAAAAAGATTGGGGGGGGGAGCTTAAAACTAAAAAGATTCTCTCCATTCTCTTATGTTAGAAATGATTGCAGAGTTTGCAGACATGGGTTGAAATGCTTGAAAAGCAAAATGAGCCAGTGGGAAGAGAACAACAGGGTTCAGGTTTTGGTGTCTGAGACCAGGAATTTACCACACAAACTAGACTGCCCTGCCCTGCTTCACATGCTTTCACGTCTCATCGCCCAGAGCACCTCTGTGACACAAGGGGCAGGGAAGAGCAGGAGATAGTAACCTGAAAACAGGTTAGTGTCCAGCCAAGAGTACCACCAGAGAATTTTCACAGGCATCTTCAGCCTTCTTTGTACAGTGTATGTCTGCTAACAATGGTGATCATGCTTATAATGAACTGACATGATGTCCAATAGAAATGATAGATGTAAAGTATTTTTAAAGAAGCTATTGTTTTGTATAGTTTACACTCTCCATTTGTTAAAGAAATGTTAAGTAACTAGGCTATGCAGCATAGAGTTATTCCCCAAGTTTGGGAGGTATTAGTTTAAGCTGTGCTAGATGCTGGTCAACAATTATGATGGTTGTTGTAGTGGAGGCATGAAGCTCTAAAACAGAACAACATAGCATAGCAAGAAGGATAAATGTTATTAAAGACCAACTGCTTGGTGAAGGGGATTATGCTGACCTACAAGAACAAATTTGATCTGATGATGTCATAATTAAGCAAGGTCATGTTGCAGCCTTAAGAGCTTGGAATATGATTGAGGAGCCAGGGGTGGAGGGATCCAACCTCATAAGGTTATACAGGGTCCTGAAGAAGTCTTTACTGACTTCTTACAAAGATTTGGGTTCAGCTGTAAATAGAGCCATATCAGACCCTGAAACTGAATAGCTATTGACAGAGATCTTGGCATTTGAAAATGCAAATGTTGAACATAAGAAAGCAGTCAGACCATTGAAAGCATGAGGAGCCCTGATAGACAAATTGGCCCTCAGGAGCATCAAGCTCAAACCACAGGGCAAGTCATAGCTAGAAGGCTCAGGAATCAAAATGCCTGAGGATTTAATTGTGTTGAATTCAGCAATTTCCAAAGAAATTGTAAGGCTAGAAGATTCAGAGCTCAAAATAGCAAGGATATTTACTCTGGAGAATATGGCATTCATAGAAGAGAAAACGCAAGTTCTGGTCTCTCTGAACCACAAAGTCTTCCAGGGTATTGTAGACACTGTAGAAAGGACAAACATTGGTCTAAGGATTGTAGGACCAAGAGTGACATACAAGGAAACCTTTTGCCACAGGGAAATAGTCTGTTTGCTTGAGGTACACAGCAAACAATAGGAGCCATCTTCCTTTGGTCAGCCAGGAGGTACCAAGCAGGCAAAAAAATAAAATAAGATTTCTGATCTTATACATGCTACAGAAAAAAGTGTAGCTTTGGATTTGGCTCAGATTCCTATCTCCAAAAGTTGAATACTACAAGTTAATCACTGGTACCTGTGGGCCTTTACCTTCAGGGACAATAGGAATAATCTTGGGAAGAAGTGGATTTACATCTCAAGGATTTGTTGTATATCTAGGTATAATAAATCGGAATAGCAAAGAAGAAATTAAAATCATAGCATATGTAAAAAAAAAATAAAAGGAGATGCAAATTAATGCAGGAGATAGAATTGCTCAGCAGTTACTATTTCCTTACATCAATGGCAAGGCCACACTAGTAGAAGAATGGACTTTTGGGAGACAAGATTTATACATTAATTACGAAAGGTAGAATAGGGCTATGCTGAATGATAGGAACAGACACAGCCAAAATTGTAGTGCCTCTTACAAATGCAAAAATTATGTCATTATGAGAGATCAGTGAAGAGTGGCAAAGTGCTTGTAGTAAATACTTGTATAAAAATCAATAACAAATATCCAAAAGGCAAATATATACAGTTTTTTAAAAAGAACTAATTGGTTTCTTCCATTATCATAAAAAGAACACTAGTTCCAGAGGCACTAACATTTTACACTGATGCAAACAAGATGGAGATAGCAGGTTATCAGTCCAAACAAATAAACAAAGTGATCAAATGTCCATACACATTAGTTCAAAAGTCAAAATTGTATGCAATCCTTATGGTATCATTAGATTATCCTAAATCTCTTAATATAATTAACGGTTCTTTATATGCAGAAAGTTGTTTTGCATATAGTGACTGCTGAATTTTTCCTGATAACTCAGAATGAACTTTGTTATTTATGTAATTGCAACATGTCATCAGAAGTAGACACTACCCATTTTACATGTCATTCCTATTCAGTCCCATGCAGGTTTAACAGGTCCAATGGCACAGGGACATAAGGAACTTGATAAATAATGAAATGTGTTAGAAGCCTGAAAATTTCATGAGAAATGTGATGCTAATGGGAAAGGTTTAAAGAAAAAAAAAATCCTATCACTTGGCAACAAGCCAAAGAAATAATTTTTTTAAGTGTCCTATGTATTCTTTATACAACCAACCTTTGTTACCTGATGGCAGTAACCCTAGGGATACCAAAAGAAATGACATCTGGCAGATGGATGTTTTTCTTTTTGCAGAATTTGGAAAACAAAGAATTATACACCATACCATTAACACATACTCAGTTTCAATGGGCAACTGCTTTAAGTTCTGAAAAGGCTGATTATGTAATTACACACTTGTGGAAATAATGGCAATTATGGGGATACTTCCACAAATTAAGACTAATAATGCTCCTGCATACGTATCCAATTAGATGAAGCAATTTTTTGTATATTATAATATAAAACATATTACTGGTATACCACACAATCCCACAGGACAAGTAAGCAATTGTATAAAAAGACAATCGTACCTTAAAAGAGATGCTTATTAAACAAAAAGGAAGAGTAAGAACCTCCAGGGACATACTAAATAATGCTTTGTTAACTCTAAATTTTCTTAATATTGGTGAAACAGGAAAAACAGAGACTAAGAGACACTATGGAATCAAAAAAGCACTGAGGAACTAGGCCAACCAATATACTATAAAGATGTATTGACATTAGAATGGAAACCGGCGATAGTTTTCAGATGGTGAGGTATTTACAGGGAATAAAAAACAAAACAAAACATGGTTATTCTACATATTGATTATTTAACTATTAATATATATTAATTGTTCAACTATTATATATTGACAGAAAGTTTAAGGTTGTTTTGTTTGACTGCTATTTGTTATATTGTACATAAGCAGCTTATTTTATTTATTTTTTTATTTATTATTATTTTCCTTTTTTTAAAGATTTATTTATTTATTATATGTAAGTACACTGTAGCTGTCTTCAGACACTCCAGAAGAGGGAGCCAGATCTTGTTACGGATGATTATGAGCCACCATGTGGTTGCTGGGATTTGAACTCCGGACCTTCGGAAGAGCATGCGGGTGCTCTTACCCACTGAACCATCTCACCAGTCCTATTATTTTCTTTATTTACATTTCAAATGCTATCCCAAAAGTTCCCTATACCCCACCCCCACCCCTGCTCCCCTACCCACCCACTCCCACTACTTGGCCCTGGCCTTCCCCTGTGCTGGGTCATATAAAGTTT
>NC_034599.1:108701791-108767014 GCF_900095145.1 Mus pahari | reverse complement strand
TTTAAAAAAAATTCTAGTTTTATGGTTATTATGAATATTTCTATTGTGTGTAGATTGTTAATGTTACAGAAAGATATTTAAACACAAAGGGGTATATGAAATGGAAATTTCTGGTTTCTTTGGAAATTCAGTTGTGTTACATGATTTTTTTTTTTTTTTCTGGAAGCTGTCTTGTGAAAGGATGTTCTGCTGAGGCAGATACACAAGAGGATGTTTTACTGAAGCAGACACATGAGAGGCCATATGACATTTTGCTGAAGCAGACACTTGAGAGGGCATATGAGGTTTAGAAAGAATATAAATACAGCCCCACAGGTAGTGAGGGTGCTCTTGCATTGCTACACCTTGCAATACTTCTGTGGTCTTCACTCTGTAGAGAGAAACGCACCAAAGAACTTCTCATGGCATTCTTGCTGCGTCCACTACTCATGCTGACTCAGCAGAGCCTTGTGGCTTCTGCTGGACCAAGCTGCTGCTGCTGATTCGTGTTTGGCGTTTTCTATTAGACTGGACTTCTGATAACCTGGCAATGAAGACTGGAGCTGCCCCCAAAGAACTACTCCTCAACAGGTCCACACCCCCTTGCCCTGCTAGCTATCATTTTCCCCATACATTTGACCTGTAAGCTAGAAGGGAGGTTGAAGTGTTTGAAAACCCTAGATAGAGTAAGCTTTGAAAAATCTAAACCAACAGTAAAAGTATCCTAGTTTCCATTCTGAGGTCAACGCATCTTTAAAAAATTCAGGCTTATTTAATTCAGCAGTTATTTCTATTATCTAATGTCTCTCCACAGCTGTTGTTACTTTCTCATTAGCATTTTAAAAATTTAAAGTTAATGAAGCACTATTTAATCCATCTCTGGGGGTCCTTATTATGCCTTCTGGTTTATTAAGCATACCTTTTAAAGTGTGACCTTTCTATAACTGTTTGTAGGGTTGTATGGTATACCTGTAATATGCTTTATGTTGTACTATGCAAAAAATTTGTTTTATTTTACTAGAGACAAATGCTAGAGCACTGTCAGTCTACATTCATACATTTATCCCCATGATATCCATAACTTCTAATAAATGTGTAACTACAAATTCAGACTTTTCAGAACTTAAAGCAGTTGCCTATTGAAATCCTGAATATGTATCTATGGTGTGATGCACATAGATTTAATTTTCCAACCTCTGCAAAATGAAACATATCCATATTTGCTAAATTTCATTTCTTTGTATACTTTTTGGGTTGCTTCCTGCCGGCAATGGAGTTTGGTTATACAAAGAACAAATAGGAAATTTCCATATAATTTCCTTGGCTTGTTGCCAAGTGATAGAAAAAAGCTTTCTTTAAATCTTTGCTGTTAACATGGTGTTTCTTATGAGATTCTGAGGCTTCTAGCACATTTCCTATGAATAGCTGATCAGTTTAATCATTACCTTGTGCGAGATGGCATGGTAGACCCATGTGAGATTTTACATGAATTATATATAATGGATGAGTTCTTTTTCTAATTAATTATTGTGGTTGAATACATAGTGAAGTTTGTTCTGAGTCATCTGGAATAAGTGCGTTGGTTTCAATGTGCATAGTAACTCTTTCTGCGTGTTGAGAGCCAGTAAGTGTATTAAGAGATTGAAGAAAATGTAATGATAACATAAGAGTAACATACAGCTGTGATCTTTGAATGGAATCATAAGGGCTCTGAGCTGTGTTACTTACCTTTCCTGAAAAGTCATAAGTTATCATCTACTTTCCTGATTTATTTGCATCAGTATAGAATGTAGGGGCCCCAGTAACTGGTGTCCCTTTTCCTATACAAGGGAGAATCCAATAAGTTCATTTTATAAACTAAAGGCTCTTCTTGAATTTAGGGTATTTGTTTTTAATCTCTCCCAAAAAGTCACTTCAAACTCGTTACCAGTCTTCATCTTCTACCCATAATGATGCAATTTTGGCATTAGTAAAAGGTATCACAATTTCTTCTGGGTCTATTCTTGCTAACTCAATCAACTCAGAAAACTTTCTCCATAGTCTACCTTTTCTACTATGCTTGTATGCTAAAAATACCCATTCTGAGATATCACCTTCTCTCTGCATAACAATCCCCATGGGGGACAAGTAGAGTGCAGAATGGGTGAAGTACAGTCCAGCTTTGGATCCAAGCAGTCCACAAGTTCATCCTGTAATTTCTTCTCTACCAGACACAATTCTCTAACCTCAGCTGATAATTGCCTTGGACTACTTAACTCCTTATGACCCTGTAAGATTTTAAATAAATTAATTAGCTTTCAAATACTTAATCCAATTGTGGTCCATAGCCATTTAATATCTCCCAGTAATTTTGGAAAAACATTATGAATTTGTAATTGGTCTCTCCTGATTCATACTTTGTGGTTGAATTATCTGTAAACCTATCTTATGTCCTAAGTAACTGATAAAATCTCCTTTATCTGTTTTTTTTTTTTTTTTTGTTTGTTTTGTTTTGTTTTTCAGGAGCAATTTGTAATCTCCAGCAAGGCAAAATTCTCTTTACTTAATCAAACATTTTTTTCCTAAGGTATCTGCATCTGAATCACCCAGTAAGATATATCATCCATATAATGGTACATTTTAGATTGAGGAGACTGTTTACCAATTATCTCTAAGAGCTGTTGTACAAAATACTGACACAAGGTAGGACTGTTTAATACTTACCACAGTAAGACTTTCCAATGATATCTCTTTATTGGACATCTACTACTATAAGTAGGTACTGAGAAAGCAAACGTTATCCTATCATGCTCATGCAAAGGTATTGTGAAAAAGCAATCTTTAAAAAATCAATTTCCATCATAGGCAATGACTTGGGAAATAAAGAAGACATTGTGACTCCAGGCTATAATGAGCCAATTGACGCAAACATCTTATTTATAGCTCTTAAATCTGTTAACATTCCCTATTTTCCTGATTTCTTTTGTATAACACACATAGGGGAATTCTACAGTATAAAAAGTTTACTGGCTGAAGAATCTTATTTATAGATCTTATGACTGCTATACCTGTCATCATCCTCTATTAACACAGGAGATTCAATGTGTTGAACATTTTAGCTTCTCCTGAACAGTCAGTACCTACAATTTTTCTGACATCACAGGTCATTGTTCCACCCACACAGGTTTGCTAGTTAACCATTTTAAAGGATGAGTAGTTGGTACCTTTGAAAGACCAACACCTGCCATGTCCTGCTTATGAACATCTGGACAGTCTGTGTCTTTTCTTAATAATAACTTTTAATATTTTTCTCAGAAGCATTCTTCATTTTATAGGGTTTTTTTTTTTTTCTGAGATTGGAGAAATGCTAATCTATGTCTTCTGTTGCTTCAACAAATCATGTCCCTATAAATTCATGGCCATATATAGCTTTAATTTTCCTATTTGTCCTTCTGGTCCTTTATACTTGACCCATCTTTCACATTTTTTTTTTACCTGAGATAAAGTTCTAGTCCCTAGAAGATGAATATTTACCTCCCAAAGAGGCCAATCTGGATGCCAAGATTTTGATAACATTATTGTTACATCTGTGTCTGTATCTACTAAATCTTCAATTTTAATACCATTTATTTGGTCTCCGATCATTTATAGGAGTTTCCGCAAATACTTGGTTTTGGGTCTTTTCTGAATTATTTGTTTTATCTACTAAAGTAGTCTGTCTTTGATTATATCCAGAGCAGTGTTATTTTTAACAAAAGGCATTACATTTTTTAATTGCTCTGTGGATGAGTATCTCTGAACCTGGCAAGGAGCAACTGAATTGAATTTGATATTGGGGTCTACAGAAGACCCCTTTGGGCATTTCCTAATGGCAAAGGGTTTCCTTGCCTGCCCCTTGTTGATCTGCATTCATTACTCCAATGCCAGCCTTTGCCACAGTTTCTGCACACTCCAGAAGGCTGGGACCTTCTGTTTGGATTATCTCTAGAAAATAAAATTGTTTCTAGGAACACCTTGCCTACAATTCCTTTTCAAATGACCTTGCTTATCACAATTAAAGCATCTGACATTTTGATTTTTCTTAAAGCTTTTAAAAGTTACTTCTTCTATCAGAGTACCAACATAAACATGAGATTCAAAATTGCCCATTTATTGGCGCTGCTCTTGCCTTTAAAGGTCTAATTACCCTTTTGAATTCTGAATTAGCATTTCAAAAGCCAAAGATTAGATTAATATTTGTCTGACTTCTGAATCTGATACTATTCTATTTACACTTAAAATTAACCTACAAAAACAAAAAAATCAGCGAAGGCTTCCTTTGGGCCTTGTATAATAATTTTGGCTAATGATTCAGATCTCTTTCCTGATTCTTCAAACTTGTCACAAGCATAGGTGTGATTATTCAATTCAAGCTGCCTTTGTTAATCAGCACATTGACCTTCACCTAGCAATTTATATAGGAAATATCAACAACTCTACCCCTATTTCATTGTTCTATGATCCTGGCTTCCCTTTTCCACTATGTTCACCACTGTAAGACCAAATATTTCCAATCTTGGGGGATGTTTCTGTTCTGAGAATTTAATATCTGCTTTACATAGGGTGAATGCATACCATATGAAATGATTGCTTCATTAAAATCCTCTGAAATCTAATGTCTATAGGATTCCATTTAATTTTTTCATAACCTTGTGGATATCTGTCACCTCCTGGTAGGTCTTCTACAGTAACTGAATAAACTAAAGTTTGTTTTCTAACAACTTTTGGCCACCCCTCTTCATTTTTATCATGTGGTGGCACAGTAGGTTCTTATCTAAATTCCTCTGTCTGTGAAGGAATCAGGTTTGTTTTGTTGTTGTTACTTTGTTTTGTTTTTATAAGTGTTTTTAAGGCTTGACTCTTATCAATCCACTTTCCATATCTGGCACAAAACCCACTATGGCTATTAAGCATAAAATATGAATTACCAGACTGATATTAATTATAATAAATACTATTTTGATCTCAGGTCATTTATCTTTCCATTTTCTTCTTCTATTTTCAAGCCATCTAAAGTAATACTATACAAGGTTCTAACACCTTGCATTATGGTATTTCCTATTCTTAATTCTCTCCTTGAGGACTTCCCAGGTGACTTTCAAAATCTGACTCATTTTCTGTTTGTCCACAGCTGGAGTGATTTCTCTGTCTGTGCCACAGGTTGAAGCACCACATGTTATTTTTTGTTTTCAGTTTTGTTTTTTTAACAAAATAGTAATCATTTAATTCACCAATGAAGATTCCAGAGCCAGATGCTGGGTGAAAACCTATACCTCAGAGAGGCAGAGAAAGCACCCAGCTGACCTTCCTCTCCATGTGGGGGGGGAAAACAAACAAACAAACAAAACCTCTCTCAAACGGAATGTCTCTCCCTGTACTTCCTGGGAATCTCTCTATCCATCCTCCTGATTTCCTCTCACTGTTTTTATTTCCTATATTCACTCTCTGTCAACTGGTTATTTGCATTGCCTCTTTACCTTACTTAATCCTGTTTCCAATAAGTGGAACACTCTTGGATCTACCAAAGCACAACTAGAAACAGGTTTTTCCAGTAAACAACACAACCTCAGGGTTCACAGTGTGATCAAATATCCTGCACCATGAACTTACCTCCAAATACTATTCCACTTGCCGTTCAAGTTTGAACACACACAGTTTAGGACAGTCACAAGCACATGGTCTGTAGAGAGAGACGGGGAAGTCATTGTGAGCTTCTGGAAAGATCTTTCCTACCTATATGTACATTCATAAATCTTGCTTTAGCATACTGCTCTTTGAAACTAAAAATACATATAATGACATATGCCAGATTTTAAGCTAATATTTTAATAAAGGCAACTTCTTCCTCATTGGACAAGCATGTCATTTACTTGTTGCAATGACAGCTTAGCTATGAAAATTACACATTGTAAACCTATTTTTACAGTAGCCTATTTTTTAGTAGCCCTCAGGTTAGATGCTGCTGGGTGGGATTTGACTAGGAAATCTAAAGAAAGTAGTACCTTGGGAGACAAAAGGACAAAGGAAGGAAAGGAAAGGTGGGCAGAGGAAAGCAAGAGGGCAGCTGTGGGAGGGGGAGGGGGAGGGGAATGTAAGTGAAAGGAAGAAGAGGCAGAATATGGAAGGACTTACTACTGTGGCCCAAGACTGCTGCTGCCTGAAACCTGCTTTTGACTTCCTGCTCAATATTTAGTTCTTTCAATACTTAAGCAATGCTCCATTATCCAAATGAAACTACATTTGAACTGTTATATAACTACCAATGAATATAGATTTAAAATAAATCACTGTATTAAATATCTGGCATTTGGTAACAAGCACAGGTAGTGTATCAAATACAATTACTTCAACTCTAATAAACAAACAACAATATCGAGAGAGCTATTACCTCACCTAAAGCGAGGCTGATGTGAATATAGATTTCATGGCCGCCTGTCTTTGGAAATAAAAACAAAAAACTCTTGTCAGGGGAGAAAGGAAGGTGCCAAGCACCAGACAAGGTATTGTCTCCTTTCCGTGGTGTTGTGTATGTCACATAAAGAGATTGCTAAAAAGACCCAGAAAGCCAAAGATCCTCAGGTAATTGAACCCTGTTATCAGTCTGGGTGAAGCTTCTCAGTTCATTAAATTTGAAGAGAATGAAAACTCTATTTTTATGAAACAATGATAATTCTATAGGCAGCCACAGGAATATTGGTGTTCTCTCACTCTATCTGTGTTTATGTATATATATATATATATATATATATATATATATATATATATATATGATGTATGCATATGTGTATATGTGTTCTCATGCTAATTTTGTTACCCCCACCCCCACCCCCCCCAAAAAATTTTGCAGTTCACATAGGCTAAAGGAAGTCTGCCCCTAGTTGGCTCTGACTTGGGAAATAGTTGCCAACAGACAATGGCTGGGCAGGGAGAAAGAGGCAGGGCTTTTGAGAATCACAGGGCAAGAAACACAGAAGAAGGGAATCACCAAGACTTGGAAGCAGAGAGCTAAGATTTAAGAGCTGCAGGAGAGAAATCATCCAGCAATGTGGGTGCAAAGGGAAAGTGGCCCCACAGGAGGGCTGCCCAGAAGGAAACAGGGCTGCAAAGATAAAATATAGATTTATAAATAGTTAAGTTAGGAATATCTGAAGGTAGGAATATCTGAAGGGAGTGTGCGCTAGCTGCGGGGAGGTTTGGAAGTGCGCAGACATTGAGCAAGTTAAGGCTTATTAAATATAAAAGTCATGTGTGAGTGTGAGTGTGTGTGAGTGTGTGTGTGAGTGTGTTTTCATTTGTGAATCCAGAGCTCTTGGGTGGGTGCAGAGCTACACTCATACCCACTGGGAGCTCAGTGCAGTTTAATTACATAGATACTACTACATAGATAGGAAGGTAGGTAGATAGATCGATAGATAGATAGATAGATAGATAGATAGATAGATAGATAGATAGATAGATAGATAGATCTCTCATATATATTTTTTCAAACCTTCTGCTTAATGTCAAGGCCATCTCTATGATGTTTGTTTTCCTTGTGTTACAGCTAAAGTTTGATTATCACTATCATTGGACTAAGAAATGTCTAGGGTATTGGTAGAGCACACTTCTGGATGTTTCTCAGAGAGCATTTCCAGTGGCAATTAGATTACACTGACACTAACATAATCAATGGACTAATTTGTAGGTGGATTTAGGACAAGACAGCAGTAAAGGGGAGGATGCATGTCCTAACTGAAAGAAGTGGGTCACTGGGAGTATGTTCTTGGGGCCATCCTTCTTTCTTCTTGTATCCTTCTCCACCAACTCATTGTCTGCCCTGATGAAGCTCTCCTTTGCCACAACTCCAGCTACCATTATGTTCTACTCAAATGCACGGAACCAAGTCACAGGGACTAAACCCACTCAAATTGTGAGCAAAAAATAAAAAATAAAAAAGCTTTCCCCCATTAAGTTGTTTGTGTTAGCCATTTTGTTGCTAAGATAAGAAAAGTAAATAATACATCCCATAATTCTCCTTTCTCCTTTCAGAATCCTTAAAAGGAAACGTTGTAACAGAGATACATTTCTGGCAAGCCAATAATATATTTGTAACGTTTCCCTAACACATGACCAGAAGCAAATTAAAGGAAATGTAACAGAGGGAGAAGATACAGTCTGTTACTGTGTTATGGTGGCATGGGTGTGAGATGTCCTGTTCTCATTGCTTCCACAATCAGAAGGTAGGGGGTGGGGAGGTGAGAGGATGGGGGGGTGCCATGACTCACCCTGCTCCACCCTCCCACCCCCCACCCCACCCCCCTGTTTCCTCAGACTAGGCCCCTAGACTACAGGATGGAGCCTCTTACACTGAAAGTGGTTCTCCCTCTTTAATTAAACCTTTCTAGAAATATTCTCCTAGACTCATCCAGAGGTGCGTTTCCATAGTGTTTCTAAAATCCTGTCCTGTTCGTGGTCAAGATTAATATCAGTCACTTCCAATCCGGTGGCGTTTCATCTGGTGGTGGCTGTGTTGAGTGTGTCTGGTACCTACCAGTCTCTGAATATTTTAAGTGCAAGGGGTTAGGTACAATGTTCTATCTAGCAATTCAAAGTTCGTAAATCAAGAAAGGAGAGTCAAAGCACCATAGCTGTCATGGAGATTTGGGTTCAAAAAATACTCCAAGCAGCCTTTAAGTACTCTGAAAGTACCGGGGTCAGATCATGTCCTTGCCCTGAACAATGCTGCCTTACAAATGAACAGCATCACCATTGCTGAAGGTGAGAGCAGAAGGAAAATTAATGTCTAAAGTAAGTGTTTGAAATGAGTTGGTGCCTTATTAGTCCAATTTCACAAAATCACCATGAGGCGTGTGCTAACTGCCTCATAATACAGATGGTAAAACCCAAGGCCCTCAGGAAAAACTTATTGCCCAAGGTTACCTGACGGTAACCCCTGGGGCCCTGATCTTTTCAGTTTCTCAATTTGAGAGAATCCAAGGAAGGTGACAGAGAATTGGGGGGGGGGGAAGAAGAGAGATGGGGTGAAAGGAGACCCTAGGCCTTTGAGTCCCAAGTTACTCCCCTCATCCCCTCTTGTCCCCATGCTGATTTTTGAGCAGAGCTTAGTGAACAATGACATGTGGACTTTTTACTCTTATTACCTGGTGGGAGGAGAGGTGTCACTCAGTAAGGGCCATGCTATGCATCGGGACACAGAACGAAAGTAAACAGCACAGTGTTTGTCAGTGTGAGAAGGTTGAGGATGTTACCAGTTATGGCACTGCAGACCTGGTAGGGGACTCATCAATCAGTGCAGACAGGCCGCAGCCATAAACAACAGCCATAAAAACACCAATGGGTCCTATATTAGTTACCTTCCTGTCAAGTTGATAAAGTATTTGGGCTTGAGGTTCCAACTACATAGATTCCATAGCAGGGGAGGCATGGAGACAAGAGCAGGAAGCTAGCTGCCACACCCTGGGGCAGCAGACAGCAAGAACAGAAAGTAGGGCTAGGCTATAAAACCTCAAAGCCTGCCCCCAGTGACACACTTCCTGTAGTAGGGCCACTTCCTGAAGGGCCCCCAATCTCCCCTACAGCCAGCAGCAGGGATAGGTATTCTTATACATAACCCTGGGGGTAGGACCGCAGTGGGCATTATTCAAAACACCACAGGATCCAACTGGACCTCACACTGTCTTTTCGCTGAGCTCACAAAGGAAGACCTTTTCCTTTATTTGCAACGTGCAAAGGTTAGGGCTAGGACCTTTTTGTAAGTCCATTTGTTCAAGGTGTGTGTGTGGGGGGGGGGAACAAATAAAATACAGTTTTCTCTGCTGGCAAAAGTGATGTTGAAGGTACTCTGAAAGTTCTCTTTGGAAGTTAAATAGCTTGGACTGAGGCAAAATGATGAGTCAATAGAAACTAAATCATGACCAGATGGATTAAATTTTCCTCAATAAAATGGTTTTCTAAAGAAAGGGCAGAGTATTTCCAAGAGTTGGTTTCCAGCAGGTTTTTATATTAACAGTCATCACTTTTCAATGCTTAAGACTTAGCTAGTCTATTGTTATGGAAATCGGGGATGTGCTTCCAGCCACATCAGTGTCTTTGACTGTGAGATTAGCCAAAAGGGCAGTAGAAACCGGAGTTAAAATATAGCACCTTGGCATTCTCTTAAGAACAGGGCAGAAAGCAATACACCATGATGAGCCCGCACTGCATCTTACATTTCCAAGCTTAGTTCCCATTGAGGAAGTACTGTTTGGCAGTTTCTGCCTTCTGGGTGGGTGTTTAAAGGGATATACAGACTGGATACTTTTAGGGTTAAAATGTCAAGGCTGGGAAGGCTTGGGGAAGTGAAAAAGAAGCTAGATGCTAAGGAATGAGGCAGCCAGTCTAAGCAAGAGGAAGGACCAGGCTCTGGGGAACAAAAAGAGGCTGCTCTCAGCAGGCTCTGATGGTCCCCTACTGTCCCTGAGGGGAGATGATGAAAATCTTTTAGCACAATCAACTTTCTGGCATTTGGGGTAGTTTTACTCTCGCATCAAAAACATCGAACAGACTGGCTTGTGGGTAAGAGCGGTGGTCCAGCTTCAGCCCTGTTTCAGAATTAAAATATACAGATAAACAGCAGCCTAGGATTACCGCCCATTATTTCAGGGAAGTCAGGCAGGAGCTCAAAGCATCAGGTCCATAGTTAAGAGTAGAGAGGGTAACTCAGACAGTCGACTGCTTGCTAATTTCCTTCACCTCTAAACAATTCAGGGCCCAGCTACCAGTAAGGAATGGTGATCCATGGTGGTTGAGTCTTCCCACATTGATGAGCAATCAAGACAATCCTACATAGATGCTCATGGGGCCAACCTACTCTGCAATTTCTTCATTATGACTCTCTTATCAGATGATGCTAAATTGTATCAAGTTAACAGTTCAAAATGACTCCAGATGAAGTCCCTGTCTAGTCCAGGTAAAGGAATCCCCTATACCACCCCGGGAGTGGATGATGGGAGGGAAAATAATTGGCTAAGATCCCTAAGCCTAAACATCAGTAGGGGGCGGGGTTCTGCTCTCTCTGCCAGCTTACATCCACCTAAACACACATGAACAGGAAATACTAGAACCTCGATAGCAGACAATTCTCTCAGCTAACACTCCCACACACCCAGCTAGTCTAGCTGCCCTCTAACCCTAACTAAAAGATATAGCCACTGTCCTGCTCTGTATTACACTAAATAGAATTGGTCAATCTCCCCTGTGGAGTCTTTCAGTGTGTCACACCCATGCCTCTGCCTTTTCCCTCTACAATACAGCCAGCATTGTCCCTATCTCTTGGATGTGTTTATAATGCACTTGGTGTGATTCATTACAGCTCTGCATAATTCTGTAGCCACACTGATACACAATGACCCATCACCATACAGTTTTGACCCTGGTGGGTGGGCCGGGACTTGGGAATGGAGACACCATTTCACGGCCACCCTCACTCACACCTACGAGATCCATGAAGAGCAGATACACAAAGGGAAGGAGTATCACAAACAGGAACCGGGAGGCGTGGCCTGGTGATTGGGTAGCCACTAAGCTACAAGCTCCTCCCTCAAGGCCAGGTGCTTCATCCGGGATAATTGGAAGAGAAAATAATTTTTCTTAATTATTATCAATTTTAGTATTGTTATTCTTGCCATTTATTGTTGTTGAGGTGCTGAGGTTGAACGTACCCTGTAACCAAGGATGACCTTGAATTTCTGATCCTTCTGCCTCCACCACCCACCTTATCATGTCTCCCTAAAACACAGTTTTTAAAGTCTCTATAATTTCATTCTCAAGTCTATCCCTGGGTCATTGCTAGAAAATAAGCAGTCTGAGACTCTCTGAGATCCGGTGCCCCCTCCTGCAAAAGAGAACTAGCTGTGTGGCCCTCCCCCACATCCTCTTGGCTCTAGACACAGCAGAAATCCTTCTCCCTCTTCTCTTTAGGAGAACAAGACCCTGTTTCTGTGGTCACCTCCATGGCTATCCAAATGAAAGGAGAGAGAAGACACACCTCTTCTAGGCCTAGCCCATTGAAAAAAGAAAACCGCTCCTTGGCTTCAGCGTCCATGGCTACAGATTATACAAGCGGACGAGAGCACAGGCATGTCAGATGTGACCTTGGCAGATACCAAAGCAGGAGTGAAGGGCAGAGGGGGAAGGCAGCAAAGAAATGAAGTGTGGTTACAAGTTAACACCCCAGGCGAGCAGAGCCCAGGGCTATTGGAAACTGGCAATTCCCCACCCCCTCTCCACTGGTTGCCCTGGCTAAGGGTCATTGTACAACAACCCTCCTGTGTCATTGGTGAAGATTATAATGAGTTCCCTTGAGCCGTATATATGTGCACAACAGGCCTAGACAGCCAGAGAAAGCCTTGGGAAGAAATGCAGGCATTGCTGCCGGGACTGGGGGTTTGTCTAGAGTGAGAGATGGATGGGGTCAGGAGTCAGGGGTCAGGGTGGGGTCCTAAGGCCAGATTACACCTCATAAGCAGTGTTGCCCCTCCTTACTGCTCTGTCCCTCATAAAGAAAACACCCAAGTCATAGAGACAAACAGATCCCCAACACTGAAGAAGCATGGATCTTTAAATGGCCACATAGAGGAAGACGGCTCCTTAGCTGGGTCATGGATTGGCCTTTGTACTATTAGGAGATAAACAGTCTGGCTAAGCCACAGAACCTCAGATGCTGGTACAGTAGCTAGGCTGCTCTGATGAGTACAGGGAGAAAGTGGTCACTACACAGACTGCCACCTCCACTCCTAGTCCAGGAACCGATGGGAAACGGATGATAACCCTGCCTCACCACTCGGTTTGTGAGAATCAGTGGGCAGCCAGCTGAGAGCAGCAGAGGCCACAAAGCAATGACAGGCACACAGTGGGGTGCAGGGGGGCTCTGCCGGATAGAAAGGAGACTTGGCTAGGAGCACAAAGGACTCTGGGTCTCTGACCTCTGGCGATGTCGCTTTAGCTTTTCTTCAGTGGAGAGCTAGGTCCATATTACAGAAGCACTGCCTATTGTGTGCCACAAACCTACCTAAGGTAGTAGAGTGAAAGGCTCAGTTAGCAGAGGCCAGCCCTGGATTTACACCTGAACTCTCATTGGAACAGGGCAAGAACTCACCCCTGATTCATGCTCAAAGGGGAAGCTGGCTTCATGGCGATGGCCTCACAGTCTCCAGTGATATGAAAGAAGCCAAGAGCTGTTAAATGGGGAAGAACCGAAGGTCATCGACCATGGTGGCGTGGTTTAAATGTGAAATGTCCCACATGGGCTCATATATTGGAACAGTTGGTCCCCAGCTGGAGATGCCACTTCAGAAGGCTATGGAACCTTTACAAAGGAGGTCCTTGTCGGGGGAAGTGAGCCACTGGGGGCAGGCCTTGAGGTTTGAATAGCTTGACCTTAGTTCCTGCCTACTCTGCTTCCTGGCCGCAGTTGCAGTATGACCACTGGAAGCTCCTGTCTCAACACGCCTTGTTCACCGTGACAGACTGTATCCCCTTGAACTACAAGCCAAGATAAGCCATTCATCCATTGAGGTGCTTTTCATAAGGTGCTGAGTCTCAGTGACAAGAAAACTAACTAATGCCTATGGACAGGGGATTGCCTCAGACCAACACAAGCCACCAGGTCTTACAACAGCACACAACGAACATCTGTGCATCACTTGCCAAATGGGAAATGTTGTCTTGTTTGTAGCACTGTCCAGATGGGAAATTGGGGTCTAGGGAGGAGAAGTGCTTTGTATAAGGTTAAGAGGCAGAGAACGAGCCAGCTGTCAGTGAAAGCATCCTGCATCCTGCATCCTGCATCCTCCTCTCGGGCCTCTCCACACAGCACACAACAGTTAGAAACAAACATACAGAGGAATTCTGAAGTCAGCAAGCAAATGCATGATTTAATCTCCATTTTCTGAATAGTCATCTAAATCCAAAGTAGCTAAATAAATAGCTAAATTACTCCATATAGAGAAGTGTCTAAGTACTTTCTTCCAGTAGTATGGCTGCAGTGCACACAGTAGGCATTTTAAAACAATTCACTGAAGGTATAAATGAATGTGCATCCTGTGCTGCCATACTCACTTAAGTACTGCCCACGTTTCTCTTTGCTGGTTCAAGCCAACATGCAGTTAAGGATTGGATTCCATAGTGTTTGCCCTTCCTCTCTGGCTTACCATTCAGTTCCCTCCCCCTCTCCCATGCCCCAGTAACAGAACATTAATCTCTGCAGAACTTGTGATCTTTAGGGATCAATTTCTCCTGTTCTGTCATGTGATTTCTTCCACGGCAGTCTCTCCCTACTTGATCAACCCTGATAAAAATAATGAATAAATAACCAATGTTATGTAAAACTTTACAATTATGAAGTAGTTCCCCCACGGCTGAGTCACCCCGTTATCACAATACCCTAGAAGGGAGAGCGAGATAGGTATTATTAACTCCTGTTTCCTGTACGGAGGACACCAAGTCTCAGAGTGCAGAGTGATGCATTCAAGATAACACACACAGCAGATGAGCAGAGATTAAAGCCTGCCTCTGTCTCTCAAACACCAGATGCTGCATGCTGCGTCCTGTCGTTTCTGAGACATCTGGGGACCCTCAGCCCACTACCTCCAGCCACTAGCTCTGTCGTCCTTGGCTACCAACAGCCACACACTGAAAAACAATCAGGTTCATGGTGGGGAGCCTCCTTGACCCCACTCTCCTAGGCAACCAAACTGGGAGGGATGCATGAAGGCTGATGATGGCTGCAGAAGGGCCGGTGTGCACAGAGCTCTGAGAAAGGCTCTGGCCTTAAGCAAAGCAGTTATCCAAGTGTTTGCACCCAGCTCTGCAGCGCCTATGAAAAGGGGTTTCATGTGAGTTAAGCGTAAATCTCCTCAAACCTCCAAGCAGCAAAAACTATATTAGCATCATGGAGTATTTTTAAATATCAGCTGACATGGGAAATAAAAGTGCTAAGCACAAGAATTCAATAATAGAAGCTATCCTCAATATTTATAATTTATGTAACAGCATGTGACCATGCTATTAGTACATATATTACATAATAGCAAATATAAGGAGATAATATACTAAAAAAAAAATAATATGGACAGAACAAGGAAGCCCAAAGCCTATATAAAGAAGAATTGCAGGTAGCTGTCGTTCATGTATGTGTGTATATTTATGTATGTGTGGTGTATATGTGTACATGTATGTATGCAGGCACGTGATTACATATGCAAATGTGTACACATATATGTTGAGATTAGAGGTTGATATTAGGTCTCTTCCTTAATTGCTCTCTACTTTGATGTGTGTGTGTATAAAATAGAGGTTTATACTGGACATCTTTGCAATCCCTCTAATATGTCTATATGTCAAGGCAAGGTCTCTCCTTTGAACCCAGAGCTGGCTGATTCAGGCAACCTCTTGCCCTAGGCTTCATCTCCAGCCTTCATCTCCCACACTTACTTACAGATCAGCCACCACACCTATCTAGGGATTTTGTGAGTACTGGGAAACTCTGCTCCGATTGCTTATGGAACAAGCACATTTTTCTGCTGAGCCATCTCCCTTCCAGCTGGTTTTTGGAGAGAGGGTTCTCACTGAGCCTGAAGTTTACCTAGTTGCCTATAGTGTATGGATAGGAAGCGTCAGGGGGACCCCACTGTCTCTGCTCCCCCAGCTCTGGAATGATAGGCACATGCCACCGTGTGCAGCTTTACCCTGCAGGTCTTGGGGATCAAACTCGGGTCTTGTACAGCAAGCACTTTGCTCATAAGGCCATCTCTCCCCACCCCCTGATTCTTTTCCCTTCACCACCCAGTTTTTCAGTCAGCACTGTTTTATCCTGCCTGAAGACTCTCTGTTTAATGAAGGAGGACCTTCACCTAGCATCGTGGTTGCCAAGCAGCAGGAGCTGAGTGACTTGCACACGTGCCACTCAGCACTGCATGACTCCTGACTCCCCCAGGCTCACTGTGGTGGCTAAGCTGTGTCTAGGGAAATCTTGGATCTGTTCTCCTGTGGAGCAGCTTTAGGAAAGCCTCAGCATATGACAGAGGCTAAAGTGTTATTCAGAGAGAATAGACAGCTTTCTGGTGTGGCTTTCTTTCTGGAAGGCGAAGAGTCACTGTAGTCCTGGAGAAAGTCACCAGGCCATAAACCAACAGCATATCCAGACATACACGGCTCTGGGGAGCAAGCTCATAGAGCCCCAGCTTTCTGAAGAACCCCGACAGCTGGAATCTGGCAGCCAGCTCCTCACAGCCGGGATTCTTCAGCGTAAAGAACCAGAGAACCTGGAAGGACCGCGTAGGAAAGGCGAGTTTGTGCCCGCCCTCCTCAGATGATGCACAGACTTAGAACTGACTCGTGTCTTGTGATGGTTGGTCTTATGTTTATCTTATTTAGTTCGGTTGGGATAAAGGATGCCCAGGCCGCTGGTAACACAGCTATGGAGAGTCTGTGAGGATGTGTCCCTCAGAGGTCGGCACTTGAATCCAGCATCAGAAAGGACTGTCCTCACTGAGATGGGCAGGCGTGAGTCTTGGAGAGGTTGAAGAGAATGAAAGGTCAAGCTAGGGAGACACCCTTTCTTGTAGATCCTTGCCAGGACACCATTGATCTCAGGTCATCACAGGCTGAGACTTTATCATTGTCTCTCCTAGGCTGGAGTTAGAGTGAGCTGAGCTACATCTCCAGCCAGCAGAGAGCAGACATGGGATTTCTCAGCCTCCAAACAAGCTGAGCCAGTTCCCAGAACAAGCCTTTACACACTCACTTTAATACAGAGACACATACGCACTCACATATACTGACACACATATACTCTCAGCACACACATGTGAACACACCCATATATACTCAGTCTTTAACATGATACACTCCCAAATTTAAACACATATTTAAACACATATTTAAACATATATATGTATATATGTATATGTACCTCATCTTAGTTCTGCTTGTTTTGGAAAATTCTGACTAAATACATAAATCTAGAGGGAAAACCAACCATTCCTATTGGAAACTTAGGAAACATTCTACTTAGAGGAGTTGAATTAACCTCGAAAGCACATTTGTTGTTATCTTAATTAAAACAATAGGCACAACTTCTATTTATAGACTAAAGGTCCACTTGGGTTGACATTCGGAGAATGCTTTTTCTCCTTAGATGCTGGTCTTCAGATCATGGGATGAAGTAGTTCATATCTCCTGTAAGCCGATGGTTAAGATACAGGGATGGAGGTGCTGCCAACAGAGGTGCGGCTCCATGACACTGTGACAGTTGTGTCTTCCAATGACAGCTATGTCAATCCCTTGATCCACATGTTCTCTGAGAGCTTTGCGACTAACTCTCATCATGGGGTCTCACCTAACCCCCTGCACTTAAATCTGTGCAGGGTGGGTGGTCTCCTCTTATTTAAGAGAACATAGCACAGGGAACACTATGGCTCCCGAGGATAAATCCCCAAAGGGTAAAAAGGTTCAGGCCTGTCTTTAGCTGTCAGTACTCTGTTCTCATGTGGTGAGAAACCCAAACTAGTCCCCACAGAGAGACATTGTAACTCTGAGGCCTCTGCTAAGATGTGAGCTGAAGGGACAGCTGGCAGAGGCTCCGCCTCTCTCCCTTCCCTTCTGTTCCTATTGCAACCACTATTTTATTGCAGCCCATGAGGAACCCAGGCTAGCTACCCAGCCAGGGCCTTCCTGAATCCTTCATCTTCGAGGACTAAGCATTCCTTGGAGCTGGACTGCTTTAAGCTGTGTGATAATTTGCTGCAGTGAATTGTAACCCATGAGGAGTCCTAGGACAAACAGTATCTACTCTGTCCCCCAGCCTCATGGTCACGGCAGTGTGCATTCCCTGTAGACTTGCTGAGCTTTGATGAACAGAGAAGCAAGGGCTAGATTTGTGCATAGCATAAAGGACACATGATACATGGCACTGGTTGGTAGGAGACTCTTCACACAGGAGGTGACAGAGCAAGGGTATTTCAAGACTAGATAGGTATGTCACAAGGACAGGAGGAATAGCAGATAGAAGCAACAGCAGGTATGAGGTGCAGAGCAAGAGAGCAGTGCAGTGAATGCATCAGCCAGGGCTCCAGAGAAACAGAACTGACAGAACAAGAATGCACTGCAAAGGGGTCAAGTAGATTGGCTTATGCACTAGGGCATGGTAGCCCCACAATGGCTGGCAGTACTCTCAAGGGTCTAAGAACCCAGTAGCTTCTCAATTCCCAAGGCCTGGTGCCTCTCACTCCCCAATCTTGTGCTGGAGGATTACTGGAGAACTGGTGCGCTTCAGTGCAGGTTAGAAGGCCAAAGAGGTTGGACTGCCCCCTCAGAGAAAGGATGGCAGCCATGGTAGCAATGAGCCATTGCTCACCAGCAAGGATAGGTAGGGAGGGTAGGGGGTTGCCCTGGAATCTCTTTAGATGGAGTTTGCTAGACAGTACTACCCACTCTGGGCAAGAGTCTTCCCCCTCAGTTAATCCTGCCCAGAGATGTGTCTTAGCAAATTCCAGACCAAATCAAGTTGACCACAGTGGAGAAGCACAAGTTACTCACTATAATTTGATAAGCACACAAACTTTCCAAAGGAAAGTGTGTCAGGAGAGCGTGAGAGGACTGGATCTCTCATCTGCCCAAAGACTGCTAGGGATTATCTCACACTCCCCTGTTCCCAAGGAGGGAGCTCTCCGGACCCAGCCACCTCCCCCCGCATAGGTCTCCTAGGTCCATGCTTGTACTGGGCATGATGGACTCTCCATCCAGTGACACTTAGGGGACAGCAAGCACTCAGAGAGGTGAGAGATAGAGAAGGATGAGAACTCTGACATATGTCACATGTATGATATCTATTCTCAAAACAGCTAGCAAAATGTTTGTTTTTAAGTCTAAAGAGTTCTAATTAAGTTTGGTGAAATATAGCTCAGTTCTCACAGATCTTGTGTGTGTATGTATGTGTTGCTATGTGTATATGCTGGTGCATGTGAATGCATGTGTGTGTGTGTGTGTGTGTGTATGTGTGTGTGTGTGTGTGTGTGTGTTCATGTGGTAGCTTAAGTGACAGAATTGTATTTTAGATAGCTCTGAAGACTGGAAAGTCCCATATCAAAATGAATGTGTGTGATCAACTCCTGGTAAGGCCTCTTTCCTTTCCTTTCTGTTGCTGTGATTAAACCCTCTGATCAAAAGGAACATAGGGAGGAATGGGTTTATTTGGCTTATGCAGGTCAGAATCTAACACTGAGGGAAATCAGGACAGAAACTCAAGGCAGGAACCTGGGGACAGGGACTTCAGAGGGATGTTCTTGCTGGTTCCCTCTCTGACCTCTCTGGCTCCCTCTCTGGATCACCCTCTGGCTCCCTCTCAGGCTCCCTCTCTGGCTCCCTCTCTGGCTCCCTCTCTGGCTCACCCTCTGGCTCCCTCTCTGGCTCCCTCTCTGGCTCCCTCTCTGGCNTCTCTGGCTCCCTCTCTGGCTCCCTCTCTGGCTCCCTCTCTGGATCACTCATGGCTCACTCATGCTTTACTATGGGAGAACCCCTGGCTCTCTGCCAGGGACCACTACAGTCTGCTAGAGGGACAGGCTCCCCTCTTTGGGGATGTGCTGTCTGCCAAAAGGAAGATGGGCACACGCCTTTTCAGTCCGAGACTGGTTAGAATAACAGGAAGAGAGTAATTGCACTCTCTTAACTGCAGTTCTCAAAATAAATTCAGAAAATGACTTAACTGTTTGCATGGTGGTACATGCCTATTGCTTCAGGACTTGGAAGGTGGAGGCAAATGGTCAGAAGTTCAAGGTCATTGTCAGCTACATTGAGAGGGATTCAAGATTAGCCTGGGATAATTCAAATGGCAATTCTGCAAAGATGAATACAGTAATCTATGGTCTGAAAATATGCTGGCAGAAATAAAAGGCTGCACAGTCTACCTGTCATCTCACAAGATGTTAGAGAACCGGGGCTTCCTCTCCTGAGGCCCAGCAACATGGCTGAAGGGAAGTAGGGCCCTTCAGACAGGTGAGTACCCTGCCCTGTGCTCTCATACTCTCGAGCTCCACGTACCTTCAAGATTCAAGGGAAGCGGCAGCCAGGGCAAGTTTTGCCCAGGGATCCTATAAGGAGGAACATGAATGCTTCTAATTCTCTGTTAATTATTTCCAGTGCTGATGGTCTCTATGCACGGGGAGTCTCTGCTCAGGATGTCACACTGGGAAAGAAGATGCTTTGGGATCGGGCATAATTGTGAACAAATCATTAGCACTGGTTTCCTACTTGGCAAGATCTAGACGGTGCTTCCTTCAACTAAGGATGGCATTTTAAATCTCAGGGAAAATGTTGCCCCAAAGTTACTACAATCCTTTGTTTTCTTCTTTATGCTTGTTTTTCGTGGCCAATCCCAGGCAGAATCCTCCATGAAATAAAATCAGTACTACAGAATGTTCTCCATCTTTAGACCCTGTCAAAATAGTCAGAGGGGAAAGAGCTGGAGCCAATGCGGGGAAATTGTATGTTGTTCGTTGTCTGGAACTAGTGAGAGGACTCACAGCCCCACAAGGGACCTGGGAAAGGGTGGGTGTGGTGGTTTGATTATGTTTAGCTCATGGGAAATGGCACCATTAGGAGGTGTGGCCTTATTGGAGAAGGTGTAGCCTTGTTAGAGGGAGTGTGTCACTGTGGGGATGGGCTTTGAAGTCTCTTGGCTCAAGCTCTGCCCACTGCAAATGAGACCCTCCTCTTAGCCTGCAGCAGAAGACAAGTCTCCTCTTGGCTGTCTTCTGATCAAGATGTAGATTTCGAGGTTCCTCCAGCACTATGTCTGCCTGCACACTGCCATGCTTCTCCCCATGATGATAATGGACTGTTTCTGAAACTGTAAGCCAGCCCGAATTAAGTGTTTACCTTTATATGAGTTGCCTTGGTCATGGTGTCTCCTCACAGCAGCAGGAACCCTAGCTAACGCTGGACATCTACCTAACAGCAAACATCTCTTTCAAGAAAACCAGAGCACAGACTTTCCCTGACTGACCTCAGCAAGGCATCCATTCTTCTGGGTAGGTTGAGCAGACAGACACACTCCAGTGCCCCCAAACTCTGTCAGCTCAATGACAGTGAAAATGATATTTAGAGTTCAAGAGAAATTACAACAAATGTAGCTGAGGTTATAAATCTTGTATCTGTGTGGGAACTAAAAGGGGCTGGGGGAAAGAGTGGGGAGGGAGGATAGCCCACGTCCGGCCAGAGATCCTCCTATGCTCTGGGCAGGCGAACTCCTGAGGGCTGCCAGACACTTTCCACTCGGCCCCAGGTGGGCATCTAAGCCTCTGACCCCACTCGACTGGGGGGGTCTGGACAAGGGGGAGCCCCCAAAACCAGGGGCTCTGGGACGACACCCTGTGCCCCGGGGTTATGGGAGAGAGGTTCCCACACAGGCAAGAGTCTGCCCAGCAGGCCTTGATGAGCAGAGACTGTCTACGGTTTTAGAGCTTTATTATAGAAAGGCAGAGGGAAAGAGAGAAGGTGTGAGAGAGAGAGAGAGAGAGAGAGAGAGAGAGAGAGAGAGAGAGAGAGACCGAGACCAGCCATGGCCAAGAGGAGACAAAGGGGAAAGGGAGAGAGAGAAGAAAGGCTAGAGAGGAAGAGGGAGAGAGTGAGAGGAGGGAGAGAGTGAGGAGGGGCCAAACAGCCCCTCTTATAGTGGGCTGCTTTACCTTACTGTTGCTAGGTAACTGGGGAGGAGTTTAGCCTAAGGGTCAGAAGCTTGGGACATTGCCTACATGACTACTAACCATGCTTCTCTTGTGGGGGCTGAGGAGGCAGTAACTTCAACAGGAGCCAGAGTTCCAGGAGACATGAGAGAACTCCTTCCGTCCCATGTAGGTGAATTATCACCACCGGGTCCTGGGGCTCAACATCTCAGCTTGACTGGAGACCAGACTGTCTGTGTATAGCCCAATGCCCCACATACCTGCAAAACAGAGTCAATAGGAGGTAGGGAGGAAAACAACCTCAGAGAATGTGAGGCCCAGTGATAGAGCCTTTTCAAGCAAGATTCTCAGGCAGGCAATTTCAAATGCAGGGTTAGGTTCTGTGGTTTCAGCCTCAAGACCTCCTCCTTGGAGGAGCTATGCTCTATATACTTGGTGGGTTCATACACGTGTCTAAATTAATTTATTGATGAGACAATAATCACAAAAATATCAATAGAAGGCCAAACAATAGTCCTGGTTTCTGTAGAAGTGTTAGCTCATGCGAGTCGAACAATAAGTGAGGTATACATTATGACTAAGGAGATGAAGCAAGCGCGCCAGGCTCATTGTTCTCTTCCTGGCAGACTCTGGTTTGGAAAGATGTTAGTATAAAATACAATGTTGAAAATAGCTGAAATTTTTGAGAAAGAATTTTTGTATTGTACCAATTTTAAATATTCTGAAGTTAATTGCGGTGGTGGCTACTTTTATGTCAACTTGACACAAGCTAGAGTCATTGGAGAGGAGGGAGCTTCAATTGAGACAATGGCTCCATGAGACAGGACTGTAGGCAAGCTTGTAGAGAATTTTCTTAATCGGTGACTGATGTGAGAGGGCCCAGCCCATTATGGGTAGAGATATTCTTGGGTTGGTGGTCCCAGGTTCTATAAGAAAGTGGGTTGAACAAGTTATAGAGAACAAGCCAGTAAGTAGCACCCGCCATGGCTTCTGCATCAGCTCCTGCCTCCAGGTTCCTGCGATGTTGGAGTTCCTGTCCTGACTTCTTTCAATGGTGGGCTATGATGTGAATGTGTAAGCCAAGCAAAACTCTTTCCTCCCCAATGGTGTTTCATCGTGGCAATAGCAACCTTAGCTAAGCCATCTTGCTGTGATTTTGTAAGTCTTTGCTCTTGGGAGATACACACTAAGGAATAAAAACTTGTGAAAACAGGCTGGAGTTAAGAGTGCTTGTTGCTCTTTCAGAGACTGGAGTTTTGATTTCCAGCACACAATTGGGGAGCTCACAACCACTCATAACTTCAGCTCTAAGGATCTGATGCTGTCTATTTCCTCTGTATGCCCCTGTACCAATGTACACACACACACAAACACACATATGTATACAAATATACACATACACACATAAACATACATACACATAAATATATGCACGCACACATACACACATATATATACACATATACACATACACACACCACACACATATACACATATACATACTACACACATATACACTCATACATATGCACACACACATACACATGCATATATATATATATACACATACATACACACATATACACACACAAATGCATACATACATACATATGCACACACACATACACACATATACACATATTTCATGCACACAATACATAGACCCTTTTCATTATATATAATGGGTAAAATATAAAAAGACAAACCTGCATAAAGAAAGCGTGAGAGGAAGGCAAACACGAGCGCGGCACTTGACGGATTAGATGAGAAAAGAATGCTGTTCCCCCTTTCCTGTGGTTTCTTCACATTTTTTATAACCATGTATCACTTTTAGGATGAAAACACTGTGGAACACCTCAGAATAACCAGAGGCACTTCCCCATCTCCCCGCCTTTGAACCTGAGCCTTTGAGCCTGAGGCCAAAGTTGACGTGACAGAGAGAGTGAGTTTAAGCTGTCTGCTGCTAAGGTGAGGGTCTGTTTCAGGAGCTGACCTTTAATGAAAACCTGTCAAAGACAGAAAAGTCATAGTAGTCCAGGCTGAGGACTCAGTGTATAATTTTGTTTTAGTATCACAGTGGGATTGCTGGATATAGCCCCAGCATTAAGATTTATGGCCACTCTGAGGAGTAGTTTTGAATTTGGCTGATTCTTCACAGACTGAGGTTTCAAGTTCAGATGGTACAAAATAGCTGAATGTGGCTTTTGATACAAAGACAATGGGGCCAGCCTGAGTCTATAGATTACAAGCTTGTATCAGAGCAGGTATGGCCCAGGAAAGATGCTTGCCTCAGAGGACCCAGCAATTCATCTCCCATCCCCCTTACATTCGCCATTTGCCTTCGCAACTTCCCGCACCAAAACAAAAACCAAAATAAGCACA
Organism: Mus pahari; assembly: GCF_900095145.1. NCBI lineage: Eukaryota > Metazoa > Chordata > Mammalia > Rodentia > Muridae > Mus > Mus pahari. The sequence goes on along the minus strand of NC_034599.1, from coordinate 108,742,916 downwards.
AAACCCAAACCCACAACCGCCAAAAGAAAGCAGAGAAATCATCTCAAAGTGGAAGCTGTACTATGTCACAGTGTATCCCTCTGGCTTCACATCTTCACTTGCAAATGTTGGTTGCAATGAGTCACTGGTCTGGTTCTCGGGCTTCTGTGACACCATCAATATTAGCTCCTCACCAGGACTCCTCCCTGGTTATGGTGCTGTTACCCCGTGTCACTGAGATCCTGCAGCTTTGGATCAGCAGGACTGGCCCTTTCACAAATCCCAACCATTCATATTTGATACAGATTTGGGAGTGGGCCAACTCAGAGCCCCGGATCTGGGTCTGGGTGACAGCTGAGCCGCACGGCACACGGCTCCCTCTCCTTTATCCACACCACCAGCCACACGGCTCCCTCTCCTTTATCCACACCACCAGCGTAAGTTCTCCAGCACCTCAGTGGCACCCTTCCTCTACCAGCATGCTCTTCTGCTCTCATTCCCTCGAGCCAGCTCACTCACATCCTCACCTCCAGAGCCAGCTCCATGCTCCACCATGCATCCCAGGCAAGGCGCAGGGCCTACTCTCCCGAGTGCTGCAGCCAGCAAGGGAAACAGCCAGCTCACCAGTTCTCATGACCCCAGGCCAGCTCTTCAAAACTTCCAAAGGTGTTGAGGAATGAGGGGTTGAGGGCATCTCCCCTGCACTCAGGCCATCTCACAGCAGGTGAGTGGCAGGGTCAGCTCTCCCTCACCCTCACACTGTTAACTTAGCCTTAGCCACAAGGTTAAGAGAAACTGCTCCCCGAAAAGAAAATCCTGCCTCTTCTCTATCAAGAGCTATCAGCACCCCTCTTTGTAGTTATGATGCTGGCTGCGAGCGTCTGATAGAGGGCTGCCTTTCTGCTGGGCATAGTGAGATATACCGTTATCCCAGCATCCAGGGGTTGAAAGCAGAGGCTCTCCATGTCAAGACCAGCCAGGGCTATGGAGAAAGATGGTCTCCAAATAATAAAAACCAAATTAAAATCTATTCCCTTAACCCATGGGATTTTGCCAGCTCCCGTTATTCCTACCTCTCTCTCTGAAATCTGTTTTTTGGGTTTTTTTTTTCGCCCTTCTAGAACCTTGCTTCTCTGCAGAATGCTAGGCACCTCTACCCTCAGCTAGGTTGGCACTTCTGACCAGGATTACAGTGGCCCGGTAGGCCAAGAGCTTCTATATATACCCAAGAAAGCTCAAGTTCCAACTTGCTCAGGCTAGAGTAAAACTACCAATATTGTCATGACTAACTGTTGTGGATAGCCCCGGGGCTAATTATATTTGATGTTAATTCTCTTCTCCTGGGAGTGGCTGCGAGCAAGGAATGAGTCAGCACTCAGGTGAGTTCCTGTAAACTTACTTCCCACCTTAATTTCTAAAATAAAGGAGAGCTGATGATTGGGCAGATAAAAGGGAAGGTGGAGCTGAAGGTAGGGAAAGAAAAAAGGAGAAAACGGAAAAGGGAAGGGGTGCAGAGGAGGAGGAAGAAGAAAAGCAGAGCAGAAGCACATGGCCTGGAGAAACTGCAAGTTCTAAGGGGTCTCACAGATGTGGAAGATGGTGGTGTAGTGGTAGATCTGCCCAGTCTAGTCACACAGCATATATTCATAATTAATTGTGTTGTGTTTTCATTGCTAGGGCATATTTGGGTTAGAGATTTACTGTAACAAAACGGTGCCCAAAATGGGCCTTGGGCAGCAATATAGGCTGCAGCAGGGTGAATTTGAAGCTGAATGGGTTTGAGGGGCCTACAGAGAATGGCAGAAAGGCATCTACGCCCAAGAGAGCCTTTCTGTGTTTCTTCCCCATATCCTTTGCTCCCTACCCTGCCTCCCCAACCTCCAAATAGGGACACAGACAATGCAGGTCCTTTTACACTCAGCTTCTCCCTGTGAATAAAGAAATGGGTGAGAAAGGTACAAAGGACCCCAGACCAGGTAATTCATTGATCCAAAGAAAGAAATATAGCCTTCTGATACTTTAGATGGGAAATTTTGCCTGCGGTTCGGAACTAGGTAGGGAGTATTAGTCACTGACTCCCAGTAGAGAGAGCAGTGATAATCGCCTGCTATGAACAGGTATTAATTAATAGAAGTCTGTGGCTCCATGTAGAAAGCATAACAGATAGATATTATAATACGTATTAATTAAATAAATGTCTGTGGCTCAAGGTAGAGAGCACAACAGATAGATGGTATAACAGGATGGCTGCTCTAGGCAGAGAGCTCAACAATTAAAAACTATCTGCTTCCTATAGGCAGATGATATTAATGGAAGTTGGAATTAATTGCTTTAAAGATGGTATAAAGATATATTGCTCTAATAAGTCTTACAGGATACTCATATTCTGTCTAACGTGGGCTCCACGGGAATTTTGGGTTAATATCCTGACATGACAAATTAGAATGGCCTAAATAGGCTAAAATGTGTGTGATCTTGAGCATTGTGGTGGTTTTATTGTTCCTCTGGGACAGAGGGCAAGCTACAGGTTTCCCTGGTTACCGGCTGAAGGATATGCTGATTTGGGGAAAAGGTTTTATCTTAGTGTTTTTGAAGAAGGTAATTAAGGTATTTACACCTTCCAGAGTTATATGGATCAGATTTGAGGGAGGGAGACCCCCTGAGAAATGGATTCCAGAGAATCAAACAAAAAGGTCATCTTGATGATACTAAAATTTTGTTTGAGATTTATATATTACAGAATATACAGCCTTGGTGAATTTCATCATCAGACATGCTGAACTGACCTGCCTGAACTCCTGATGTCTTGGTNTTCTTCTTCTTCTTCTTCTTCTTCTTCTTCTTCTTCTTCTTCTTCTTCTTCTTCTTCTTCTTCTTCTTCTTTTTTTTGGTTTTTCCAGACAGGGTTTCTCTGTATAGCCCTGGCTGTCTGGAACTCACTCTGTAGACCAGGCTGGCCTCGAACTCAGAAATCCACCTGCCTCTGCCTCCCAAGTGCTGGAATTAGCCTTCCTAAGGCCAACCAACTCCCCCATTTTCCCTACCCTTCCCCCTCCCTTCAAAAATATCTCTGCGCCCATATTCAGCTTATGAAGAAGTCAGGAAGAGTCATCATCCCAGTTCCCTAGGCTTTGGGGCTGGGCGTGGTTATTATAGGTTGTCTTTGATATTAAACATTTGGAAGTATAGGGCTTGGACCCAGTCCTTCTATTGCTGTTATTATAAACAGATCTGAGATGTTTAAGCCTGTGAGTTAAAGGCCAAATAGGAAATTCATGGCTCTAAGTTTATTGTTAGGGTGTCTTCAGTTATTTTAATTACAAATGGCTGAAAGTAGTTAACAGAGAACAGTCTAGATTACTTCACATAGTCGGTTTTCAAAAACATCAGAAGTCCACAGAATGTGACATTTAATGTTAGTTATTCACTTGTTGTTGAGACCAGTCTGCTCCTGACAGCTTTCCCTGTCTTGGATTCAAAGAAGAAACTGAGCATCTTTGAGTTACTCCAGCTGTGGCGAAACAGCCACTAGGCAAGAATTTCATCTACAGACACAATACTGTCCAAAGGAAGGACACAATTACAGGTTAGGACAGCTTGATTCTGCNGAGACAGAGTAGGCTAGTCCTTAATATTCCTGTTTCTCTAAGTCTGTCAGATGACCCTGGCCAGTAGGCTGAAGACCGATGCTCCAACATATTGAAGTAAGGGGCTGTCCAAGTGACCGGCGGTCTCTATAAATTGGCTAAGTTTTGGAAGCTGTGTTAGGCTTCCTATATATTTACCTATATATTTCATCAGTCATTCTTGGATTTCTGATGGTTGTTGGTCTCCTAGCCAACCCAGGCTTTTTACTTTGAGAGGAACAGGTTTGAGAGGATGGTTTTCAGATGGCGTTCAATCTAAAGCCAAGACATAGCCAGGTGCAGAACTATATTCTTTTAAGTAAGGATAGGTGACAGAGGGTCTATTTAATTAATATGAAGAAGTGGGTGTTATGTCTCTTGTACTTTATAAATTACAAAAAAGTAATAGTTATGTTCAATTATATGTGAGATAAAATAGTCTTTTAATTGGACAGAAAGGGAGAAATGTTGTGGATAGCCCTGAGGCTAATTACATTTGATGTTAATTCTGTTCTCCTGTAAGTGGTTTCGAACAAGGAATGAGTCAGCACTCAGGTGATTTTTCTGTAAACCTGCTTCCCACCTTAATTTCTAAAATAAAGGAGAGCTGATGATTGGGCAGATAAAAGGGAAGGTGGAGCAGAAGGTGGGAAGAGAGAAGGAGAAAATGGAAGAGGGAGGGGATGCAGAGGAGGAGGAGGAAGAAGAAAAGCAGAGCAGAAGCACATGGCCTGGAGAAACAGCATGTTCTAAGGGGTCTCATAGATGTGGAAGATGGTGGTGTAGTGGTATATCTGCCAAATCTAGGCACACGGCATATATTCATATTAATTATGTTGTGTTTTCATTGCTGGGACATATTTGGGTTGAAGTTTACTGCAACAACCAACAGTAAACACCTTCCTCTGTCTGGCCTGAGGCCTCTCCTGGGAACTGCAGTCTTCCTTAGCTGGCTTGTGGCAGAAGAGACTGAAGTGGAAATTTCTGGTTTCTTTGGAAACTCAGTTGTGTCACCTGATTTTTTTTTTTTCTTTTTTTGGACACTATCATGTGAGAGGATGATTTGCTGAAGCAGACACATAGAGGGCATTTGATGTTCTTCTGGAACAGATGCTTGAGGGGGCCTGTGATGTTTGGAAGGAGTATAAATTGAACCTCATAAACAGTGAGAAGTCTCTCTTGCATTGCTGCTGGGCAACGCTTCGCTGGTCTCGAGTCTTTGCTGGGCTTCACCGGTCTTCAGTTCACAGAAATGTGCCAAAGAACATTCGTGGTATTCTGGCTGATTCTTGCTGCTTCCGTTGACTCAGTGCTGAGTCGGCGGAGCCTTGTGGTTTCTGCTGGATCTAGCCACTGCTGCTGATCTGTGTTTGGTGCTTGCTATTGGACTGGACTACTGGTATCCTAACAACAAAGAGTGGAGTCACCCCAGAGAACTACTTCCACAAACCCCTTTTCGTATTAACCTTTCTCCCCAGCCTCTAGTCAGTGGGTTAGAAGGGAGGTTGAAGCCTTCAAAAACCCTAAATCTAAAGTAGGTAAACAGGCAAAAGTACCTACCTACCACAGTCATTTTCTACAGCCCTCTCACCAGGGTTAGGTGGTTACTTGATGTTATTCTTTACATGAATTGGAAGTTGGGGTGGGAGAGGAGGTTCCCACCAAGCTTAGCACCAATTAACAACCCCCCCAAATGCGCGCGCGCACACACACACACACACACACACACACACACACAGAAACCTTTCCCCACCTAGTCAAAATGACACAAAGTGTTAATCCTCTAGATAAAGCCAAGGCTCCCTGCTTGTACCTGTTCAGTAATAGACTGAACCTCTGAATCTGTCCCAATTAAATGTTATCCTTATAAAAGATGCCTTGGTCATGGTGTCTGTTCACAGCAGTAGAACCCTATGACAGTATGTGATGGGGCATAATTGTTTAGCGTCTAGTGGCCTCTTGGAATGATATCCAAATGCCTTGCTTTGCCCTATAAGTATGTGACCTGTCAACCTCTCTGATTCCAGTAGGAATCTGTCTGACAGAATTTCCAGTCTAAGCTGGTCTTGACCTATTTATGTAGTCGAGGATGACCTTGAACTTCTGCCCCTCCTGCCTCTGCCTCACAGGCGTACACCACCCCACATCTGCCTTATGCCCTGCCAGGGATATAATCCCCGGCAGGGCCTTGTGCATAATCAACCTAGAGGGCTGCATCACTCGCTCCTAATTCTTTATCCTTTATTTGCCAAGATTAATCCACTGAGTAACCCTGTTCGCAGCCTCTTGCTTAAGCAGGATTTATTTTGCCTTTTCAGACCAATATGATTTAAATGCTCACGTCATTTCTTACAGTAAACCTCCTCTATTAGTTTCCTGATAGTTTTGGGTGGTGGCAAGGATATATATTTCTCCATGGACTATAGTTGGTATACCCCACCTCCATTCTCAGTGCTGTCACCTAGATAGCTTTAAAGTCTGATGGCACATGGATCCCAGGCATTCTGCCTTACATGGTGGGAGTTTAACCTGGGCATCTGGGTTTTTATAACCTCTACTAAAGTTTCAATGAAACTCAAGTTCCTGGGAAGAGGTTAAGGAATTCAGACCAACTAGAGACTGCCACACAGAGCAAGTAAGAGCAGATGGGTTGGGTCAGATCTCCCAGCCTCCGGCCTGTGACAGTGTTCTGTATGTGCAGAGGCCTGGCTTTCTTTTTTCCAAAGGTCATTCTCTAGTCCCTGAAGCCCATTGCAGACCACTTCCCATCTGGCTGACAGCATCTCAGAGATCATATGTGTTAATGCCTGCTCTTTATGGTCCAGCCACAAAACAGAGACCTCATTGCACAGAACTCACACAGGCTGCCGGGAAGCACAGGGCCATACTACCTGGGTGTGTCAGAGGCAGTCAGAGTGGGCCTTGGAGAGCTGTGGATTCCTGAGCACTGATGGGCTGACAGGCTGCTGGGCAACTGTCAGCTAGCACAATGGGAAGAGAAGCAGCATCCAGATAGCTGAGCTGAGCTGAGCTGGGCCAGCTTTATGTCCTGTCATGGTTGATGAGAGAGTGCACTCTACCATAAACCTGTCTTCAGCCTGAACACTGCCCCCACGAGCAGTACATCACTCAGTCATGGGGATCTGATTTCTGAGCAAGACAATGACAAATTCCACGATAAATCCAGTTTCTGCTTCTGGGACTGATAATACATACCCAGGTGTTTTCTGGGGTGTTTTTTTTTTTTTTTTTGAGGGGGGCCTCCATTTTGTGCCTGTCCTAATTAGTCTAAATTAGCAACTTGGCCTATTGTCTTCTGAAAGAAGAAGCCTCCACTGAGGAGATTTCTAGATCACCTTGTCCTATGGGTTTGTCTGTGAGGAACTGCTTTGTTTACTAATTGGTCTAAGAGATCCTAGCCAGTTGGGCAGTACCATCCATAGGCGGTTGGTCATGGACTACATGGGAAAGCTAGCTGAGTATAGCCAGAGGGGCCAGAGAGTAGCATCTCCCATGGTTTCTACTTCAAGTTCCTGCCTCAGCTTCCATCCTGACTTCCCTCAGTGATGGACTGAGAAGGTTAGGTTGACGTGTTCCCCTCCTCTCCTAAGCTGCTTCGGATGTCTTGTCACAACAGAAGGGACACTGGAGCATGCTCCCCCCAATTGTGTGTTTGTGCCACCCATGTGCTCATGGGAGTCTCAGTTCTTCGCCTGCTATGCTCTCCCCTAAACCATAGCGCAGGCCCCGGGGAGCATGCTTTGGAACTTAAGGGAAGGCCATAGGAAAGGTTGGGAGCCACAGATCCAAGTCAGGATGGGCAGACCTGAGAAGCAGCGGTTCAGGTTCTAGTCCCCACTCTGCAGTTCGATGGGAGAAAGACCTGAAAAAGCTCTCTGTGGGCCACAGTCTCCCTCTGTAACACTGGAACCTGACAGGACCCCTGCTTTCCTTACTCTCACCTCGGTGTGTTCATTCCAATCCTGGCCTCAGAGCCAGACCTGGTACAGACGCTGAAGCTTTCTGTGGGCGTTCTAGAAGGTTCATGATAGCACAAGGTCTAATTCTATAATTATCGTACTCTGTGTTTCCTGGAGTAACCCCACTGCTCTAGTCATGTGCCACACTGTTGGCCTTTCTGGTCACGTGACACACCTTTGGCTTCTCTAGTTATGTGACGCAGTTGGCCTCTCTGGTCACATGACACTCCGTTAGCTTCACTGTTTTCTCCACCTCCATCACCCCCTGGCTTTGGGCGTGGCCAGGTAACTGACTCCAGTCTAGTTGGACTTCCTTCTCTGGCAGCTCTGCCACCCCTACAGGCTGAATGCATGCTGGTTAGTTCTTACTGTCAGGAAGAGGCAGTACCCATGTAGAACACAGCGCTCCAGCCATTATACTCATAAGCAAAACTACCCAGCCAACCTGAGACCCTCAGTGCAATGCTCCAGCCAGTCAGGATCCGTGGAACCCACAGAGACACACAAACATAGAGCAGTGATAAATCCCCATGTCATGAAAGAACTCCCGGGTGCTTTGTTACACAGCAGCAGATAACTAGCATAGTCCCCCAGCACTTTCAACTCAAAACATTGATGCCATACACCTCTGTCTCTCACCAGTGATGAATTTTTGTGTTTATCAACAATTCCTTTAAAAATCTCCACCCTCTCATGTAATCACTTGTTGTGGTTTGAATGTTAAACGTTCCTCACAGGCTCATGTGCAGAACACTTGGTCCCCAGTTGGTGGGGCTATTGAGGAAAGTTATGAAACTTTCAGGAGGTGGAGCCTCATTGGAGGAAGTGGATTCTTGGGGGTGGGCCATGAGACTAGAAAAATCACACCCCACTTCCTGTTCAGTCGCTACTTCCTGGGTTCAGATGAGACATGACAACAGGACTCTACCCCTGTTGTCACGATTTCCCCATCAGCTGTCATGTCTCCTATCAGCTCCTGTGCCAGTCAGGATGGACTGATTTATATTTGGACTATAAACCAGAACAAAGTCACTCTCTTAATTGGCTTATTGTTGGGTATTTGGTCACAGCAATAAGAATAGTGGCTAGTGTTTGGGGGGCAATGGGCTTATGTACAGACAGCCTGGTCTCCAGTTGAGCTGAGATTGTGAACCCTGGTGAAACCCAGTGGTGATAATTTTCATCTACATGGGACAGAAGGAGTTCCCTCATGTCCCCTGGACCTCTGGCTCCTGTTGAAGTTACCGCCCCCACATCCCCAACAGGAGAAGCTGTGGCTAGCAGTCAAGTAGACAATGTTGCAAGCTTCTGACCTTCAGGCTAAACTCCTCCCCAGTTAAATAGCAACAACAAGATAACAGCCCACTATAAGAGGGGCTGCTTGGCCCCACCTCACTCTCTCCTCACTCTCTCCTCGCTCTCTTAAGCTTTCACTTTCCTTGCTCTCTCTTTAAGCTTTCTTACTCTCTGGCCTTTCTTCTCTCTCTCCTTTCCCCCCTTTCTCCTCTTGGCCATGTCCGGTATCTCTCTCTCTTTCTACCTTTTCTCTTTCTCTTTCCCCCTGCCTTTTTACAATAAAGCTCTAAAACCATAGACTGTCTCTGTTCATCAAGGCCCACTGTGCTTGAACGATGGGATAGGCTTTCTCCTAACAAGCTGTGCCTAACCTCCCATCAGAAGGCCTTCCTGTGCTCCAGCCACAGACCGGACTAAGGACTCTCGCCTGCGTAGGAACCTCTCTCCCTCTGCCCTCTCTCCCGTATCTTTGGGGCCAAGGGTGTTGCCCAGGGCCCCTGGTATTGGGGGCTGCCCCTTGTCCACCCCACGCTGAGTGGAGTCAGTGGCTTCACACAGCCAGATGCCCTCCCAGGGCCGAGTGGAAAGCATCTGGCAGTCCTCCTGCATCTGCCTGCCCAGAGCACAGGAACTCTGGCGGAACGTGGGCCCTCTTCCCCTACACCACCACACCCAACAAGTGTGTAAAGCTTACAAACTTGTAAAAGAAGTGTATTAAAGTTTGGAAACACTAGTGGTAATGTGGCTTGAGTTTTTACTGGAGTTCGTATGAGTGTGTAAATGACTGCTGAACTGGCACAAATCCCTGTTTTCTCATCTGCATCTGTGAGGCAATACCCACCTGGCTGTAGTTAAGGATAAATCCAGACAAAGTTGAAGAGCAAGAATACATACTATATGCTCAGTCAGTAATTCATGTGTGTGTGTGTGTGTGTGTGTGTGTGTGTAGTGTATGCATATGTATATGTTTATTTGTATGTATGTGATATGTTTATGTTGTGATATGTGTGTATAGTGTATCTGTGTAGTGTGTAATATGTGGGAGTCTTGTGTGTGTGTGTGTTGTGATGTTATCTGGTATGTGTTGTCTGATATTTGTATGTGTTGTATAGTATGTGTATATGTAGTGTGGGAGGTATAGTTTTAGAGTTGTATGTGTGCATAGTGTGTGTAGTGTTTGCAGTATAATGTGTGATGTGTGTGGGGTGTGTATGTAGTATGTGTTATATGTAGCATGTGTGTGTTTGTGGGGTGTATGTATGTGATGTGGGTTGTGTGGAGTATACGTGATGTTGGATGGGTATGTCTGTGTATGATCTGTATGGGATGTATATGTGTGTGTGTGATATGTGGTATACAGTAATATTATGTATATGTGTGTATGTGGTGTATGCATGTGTATGTTTATCTATGTATGTATATAATATGTATATGTTGTGATGTGTGTGTATAGTGTGTCTATGTAGTGTGTGATATGTGGAAGTCGTGTGTGTACGTTGGGTGTGTGCATAGTGGGTATGATTTGTGTGATCTACATAGTATGTATGATGTGATATATATATATATATATATATTGTATATATATATTGTGTTTGTGTAGTATGGGTGGTGTGTGTGAGACATGTGATGTGTATGTAGTATACTTGCTATGTGTGTGGTGCATGTGGTGTATGATGTCTGTGTGGTATATGCATTGCAGTGCATTTGTATGTATGTACATGCATGTGCTCTGCCTTCACATACCCATGCTCATGTAACAGTCTGCTTGTCAGTCATTCCCCATCCTTTGCATGCTGCCTGGCTATGGGAGAGATTGTGTGGCAGGTGTCTGCAGTGAGCCTAGGAGACACATACATCACAAGCAGATGCAGACGCTGCTCTGAGAGATTCCCATCATCCCTGCCACCTCCCAGCTGCTCCCCACTATCTAAATCACTCTGAGAGTCAGCATTTCTTCCAGTGAAGGAAGAAGGCAGCGTGGCCAACAGGAGGCTCATTCTATGGCTCCCTAGGGCATTTCAGGGGGTGATGAGAAAGACAAAGCCTTGTCATTTTTGAAGACACAGGTATTCCCATCCATCTTATTGTCCATCTCCACTGTGTTAGGTTGAGCCTTGGGGCTGTGCAATGGCATAATTATGTTATTTACATTCTAATTTGTATCTTCTTCTTTGCCGAGATTTTCCTTTTGAATGTATAATCTAAAGTAACAGCCCCATTCTCGTTTTATTGTTCTTCCTGAAAGGAACCTCGACAATCTTATAATTTGTAAAAACAAGATTAATTATTTGTGTTCTGACCTCATTTCAGACTAACAGCAGCAAATGCTGAGAACGGCTGCAATCTTGAGCACGCGGTAGAAGCTCACTGGCAAATGGCAAAGGCAACTCTGTGAAGGAAGGGTTTGTGAATCCTCCCACTGTGTGGAAGGGGAACTACAGGAGCCTTCCCAAGATCCCACAGCCCACAGCAGGGGCAGGAGTCACAGGACTCCCAGTCCTGGGACCGTGCCTTCAGACTGTCCCCTCTACCCTTTGTTACAGGAAGCAGAACCTGGATACTGGCTGTGGAGTGAATGGATGTTCCAGTGAATACTCTCCCGGATGTTTGCAAATAGGGAGGGGCTCCTGAGGCTGCACCTGTGTGGGAAGATCTGTAGGAAGACGCCTCCTTGTGACTGAGGGAGGCAGAGACATTTTCTTGAGGGTGCAGCCTCAGGTTAGGTGCCCGTTCTCCTCAAATTAACCTCTCAACAGTGCTCCTGTGAGCAGCTCTAATTAAACTCATTGAAAGCCGGAGGGAGTGTGGATAAAAGAAGGTAGTAGGGTTAAATATGATCAAAATACATTACCTATGAATAAGAAAACTGTCATAAGCAGACCCAATATTTCAGGCAATTTAGATATGCTAGTTAAAAAAAAAAAAAAAAAGTAGGGGAAGCTTTTATGAAGTAAAGACAAAACGTAAATTCTCTCATCTCCAGAACCCTGAGCCTTGAGCAGTGCTCACTGGCATCTTTAGGTAAAATTTCCACTTAATGAATCTTCTCTTGTTATTGACAGAGATTTCATTAAACTGATCATCTCTTGGGCCTAACAGAAATTATTGCTATATTCAGGAAATTGGAGAAAAACAAGTTACTCCTTTGGAAGGATTTAGACAGGAGAAGCAAAGGAGCCCAGGAAAGGCAGAGAGAGTTCTAGAGTTCTGGCTCACACGGTTTGCCTAGCTTCCGCCCCGCCCCCTCCTGCTGGCAGACAATTACCAGAAGCAAAGGCTCAGAAGCTCAGAGTCCCATGAGACCCGGAGCTCTCCCCTGCGACCAGTGCATCAAGTCGGGAGCCGCGAAGGAAGGAGGTGAAATGAAACATGTGTCTTGAATTTTTTAAACTCGCGGCTCCTGAAAACTTCCTCCCTGTTCATTCCTGGGAAACGTGACAGAAAGCGCAAGTGGAGAGCTTCCCTCAGACAGGCCTGGGTAGGAAGCTGAGCGGTGGGAGTTCAAAGACCCCAGTCATCACTCTCGGGGCCCCTGTGGGCAGGTGTGGTCTCTGAAGCCCAGCATGGTTCTTAATCATCTGGTGACTTCCCCCCACACTCTGCCGACAACAGTTCCTTCAGCCAAGAAAGTTTGCTTCCCCTGCTCAGTCCCCGCGGCCAGCCTCGCTTTCTTCTTACTTTTTGAAACAATTCCTGCTATTTCTACCCTGACTTTCCTGTCCCTCCCGTGTGTGCCCAGATGGGAAGTCACAGGTCGCTGGTGATTCTTCCAGGCTCAGCAGAGGAGACTCAGAATTTGCATGGGTGAGATGCTTTGGCTCCTGAACCAGCCTCCCTCTGTCATCTCCCACTCTCTCCTTGTGTCTATTATTGGCCCAATGGTCAGAGCTGTCTGCTTTAAAACACTAATACAAATATGCCTCTCACGCCCTTTCCTTGAGAACCCTCAAAAGTTCTAGAGAGAATGACTTCCAGGACTGATCAGGAGGCACTAGCACAGACCCTGTCACCCTTCCTGCCCTTGCTCTTGACAAATCTACTTCCTGTTTCTCTGCCCTCTGTTTCTTGCAGATACCCACTCCATCCTAAAGGGACATGCTCTTTTGATGCCAGAGCTTGCTCTCTTTGTTCCTTAACTGGGGAATACTGGAAACTCCAACCCCTCTACTTTGCTAATTCCTAGGGAGCCAAACAGAAAAAAAAAAAAAGATAAAAATAAAAAACAGTAGAAGGTGTCCTTCTGGTGTGGCCAGGAGAAGCCGCTTTTATGTATCCTTTGGGTCTCTGAGCTACATAGTCTCCATTTCCTCTCCAGATTCAGCTCTCCCTTCACTGCCTCATTCTCTGCAACAGGCAACTCATCTACATGGGCTACATTAATTGTCTCATTATTCTTTCAGTTCCATATAGACATTGAAGGGGGAGAGCAAGTGAGCCAGGTCATTTATTTTTCTGCATCACTCTTGTGAGTATGTGCAAGGATGTGTGTGTGTGTGCACGCGCGCACACGTGTGCATGTGCATGTGCGCATGAATGTGGAGGCCAGAGGTTAACCGTGGGTACCACTGCTCAGGAGCCGGTCACCTTGTTTTGTTGGAACTGCACCTCTTGCTTAGACTTGGAGCTCTGTGACTTGGCAAGGGCAGCTGGCTAGCAAGCTTTAAGGATCTGCCTGTCACCTTCTCACCCTGGCTGGAATTCCCAGAACCTACGGCCTGTGCCTAATTCTAGAGGCTGAGCTTGAGTCCCTATGCTTGTGCGGCAAGCATTGTATTGACCAAGCCCTCTCTCCATCCCTCTACATTGCTCTTCAAGTCTCTGAGAGTGTCAGAGATGACGTATTGGTTAACTATTGCCATGGAACAGTCAGAAAGGTCTCCATGGCAAACAATAAGCATCCATCTCTCCATCCTCTTCAGGCACTTAACGGTGAGGTAGTGAGACTCTAGCCTGAGCCCGACCACATGAGGCATTTGAAGATTTCATTGTCTAACTCTCCTACTGAATTATTACTTCCCTATTTATTTTGCTTGTCTTTAGATTGCTATCAGATGCATGGCATTGTAAACTCTCAGCAAATATTTACCAAATGAATGAACAAACAGGAAAATTGCCATTTGAGGCACTAAAGTATAAGAAAGGAGGCTGGAGAGATGGCTCTAGGTTAAGAGCTCTTCCAGAAGACCTGAGTTCAGCCTCCCCAACCCAGGTTAAAGACTCACAACCTCTTTAATTCTAGCTTCAAAGGGTCTGCTGCCCTCTTCTGGCCTCCACGGGCACCTGTATACACACATGCTCTGTCTCTCACATACACATACCACATACATACACCCCATACATACATACATACATACATACATACATACATACACACACAATATATATATATATATATATATATATATATATATATAAACATCATATACACACACCACATACTTATACCCCATACATACACACACACACACACCACATAAACACCATACACACACACCACATAAACAGCACACACACATACCATATACATACACTCCACACATACACATACACACTACATAAACACCATACACATGTACCACATAAATACCATACATACACATACATGTACCACACACAAATACATGCATACATACATGCATACATACATACATACATAGATTTTTTTAAGACCAAGAGGAAAGGAATTGTGCCGCACATATAGAGCCAGGTAGGCATCCCTGATGGTGTGTCTAGAAATCAGTGCAGCACGCTTAGAAGGAAAGCACAGTCTCGCCGCAGGTAGCACAGACCCAGTTTAAATGGTGGAGGTGCTCATGCCCAGCACCCATGATTACAAATGTAAAGAGACAAGAATATTTGCTTTTGTCGCTTCTCCTCTGACCGCTCCCCTTGAATTTCTCTTGTGTGGCTTTTCTTGAACAGACTCTTTTCTTCGACAGACTTGGCAATCAGGAAAGCCCAGGCTGCGTTTAAACTTAGAGGATATAATCCACTTAGCCGAAAAATAAAAAAGGGAAGTGGGAACAGATAGAAGTGTGAGGAAGTGAAGTATCATAGCCACCTTGGGTGCCAGTCCCTGCCCACACAGTATGGTGCCTTTGCTTTGGGTTTGCTTGGCTTTGGTTCCTCTGGGAATAAGAGGGAAATGGGACAGCACTGGGACCAGTGTGTGCCCGTGCATGTGGGTGTCTTCCTCGACTGTTCCCCAACCTTACTGTTTGGGACAGAGTCTCTCTGAACTTAGACCTCCTTTCAGCCTGGGAAGCACATTTCATCTCCTGCAGTGTATAAACAATTGCGCCCCTCACAAAGTGAATATGTCTCCTACTTCCCTGACTCCACGGATCCCCCCATCTTCACGAGGCTGAAGTACATCATGTGCATTGTAACATTCATGGACCAATGCAGACTGATGCAGAACGGCATGGGGTGGGGGGTGGTGGCAAGAACAAAGCACAATGCCCACAGCATTGCCTTGGTCGGTGTCAGAGCATCTGTTCAGTGTCCAGCACAGAGCTTGTACCCCAGGGATTGTCTCCATCTGCTAAGGCCTAGGGAAAGTTCTCTTGAGGGTGGGGCTCTTCACGATTTTGGGAACTGGTTTAGTTACCTCTGAATACATCTGCCTGTAGCCAACTGAAGCTCGGAACATGAATACTCTGAGCATTACCTCTACCCCTTAGTGTGTTTAATTTTGAAAAGCAAATGTTGGTCATGTAATTGGTCGGGACCATGCACGAGAATAAATTCATCTGCTACAAACAAAATGAGCATGTTTTGGAGATTTTATGGAATAAAATTCATTTGTGACTGAACAGCACTGCCAGCCTGCCCAACGTGTAGGACTTTCTTATTAGCTGGGTCGGTCTCCTTTCTCTTGTACCACAGCCTGAGCTGAAGCCCCTCTGGGAAGCACTGAGATGCGTGACCTGGAATATTACCTTGACATTGATGAGTTCCCGATAGCAGAGGGATTGCTCAGAAAGCTGAGAGCTAAAGGTATTTGTAACATTAAATCTAACATTACTGAAGGCCAGCGGGTCCCCCAGAGTTCTTACATATCACAGAGTTTCCAGAAATGAATATTTATACCAGTGACCCCAATCTATTCACTGGGGAAGTTGGAGAAGAAAATTCAGAGTCACAGTTTGCTTTATTTCCGAAGTCGATAGACAATAGTTAAGACAAAGAAAGTAATACAGAAAGATGTATTTAGTTACATATGTTCCTTGGGGTATTTTTAACCTGAGGGGGAAAAAGTAGAAATTATCTAAACGTATTATTTTAGGGGAATAATTAAGTTAATTGTGGGACATCCATTTTTTTTAAAAAATGGCATACATCAAGTGAAGTAAAGGTGCTTAAAAGGAGATTTTACAAGATGTTTTATTTTTAATTGTGCATGTGCATGTAGGTCTGTGTGGGGGTATGCATACATGAGCGCAATGTTCACAGGAGCTAAAAGAGGGAGTTGGATTTCCCTGGAACTGTTGAGAGCCAAGCTCAGGCCTCTGCAGGAGCGGGTATGCTCTCACCCACTGAAGCTGAGAGCCAAGCTCAGGCCTCTGCAGGAGCGGGATGTGCTCTCACCCACTGAAGCACTGTCCTAGTTTGCTTTCTAGCGCTGTCATAAACACCATGATCAGAGCAACGTGTGGGGAAAGGGGTTCATTTCAGCCCGCAGACCACACCCAGTCACTGAAAGAAGTCAGAGCAGGAACTGAAGCAGAGGCCGGTGGGGGAATGCTACTGTCTGGCTTGCTCTTCAGGCTCACATTCAGTTACCTTTCTTATACCTTCCAGGCCCACTGCATAAGGATGATACTGCCCATGGTGGACTGAGCCAGTATGCATCAATCATTCATCAAGAAAATGTCCCATAGACTTGCCTATAGGCCAATCTAGTAGACATATTCTCTTGGTTGAGATTCCCTCTTCCCCATGACTTTAGTTTCTGTTAAGCTGACAAAAAAACTAAAACAAACAAAATAACCAGCACACCATCTCTTCAGTCCCCTAGAAAGAGGTGTATGGATCTAGGAAGACTCCATTTTAGTGACAGTCTGCAGATATGTGTGCCTCTGTGTGTGTCTGTCCTCGATTTGCTCCAGGAACCCTTACAGATAATAAAATCCACATGTAACCTAGTCTCTTACTATCAATGGCATGACATTGGCATGTAACATGTGCACACTGTCCTGTGAGTTTAACCTCTAGATTACTTACAATACCTAATATAAGATCGATGTGAAGTCAATAGTTACAATCTTATATAATTTAGAGACTAATAATAGCAAAATCTCTACAAGTTCAGTACAGCAGCATTCTTTTTCTCCCCTGCCCCCCATGCCATTCACCTTCGCCCAGAGCTTGGCTGCATCCACACACATAGAACTCGTGAGTAGGGGCTTCTTTTTTAGTGTATTTACATATATACATGCATGTATTTTGATATGTTTCACATATACACACACGTGTGTGGACATCACAAGCCTACTCTTCAAAGCTACCTCTAGGAAGTCAGTGGTGCTTTGGGGCTATTTATGGGGTTTATCAACCAGTTGCCAAAGTGAAGTTATGATCCTATTTTACCCAAAATTTGAGTGCAGGAAATCACACAGCAGACATAGAACCAATCACTTACACTCTTACCAAGTATCTGAGCTTGGTGACAATGAAAGAAACAGTGGTCTCGACTCGATGATCCTGGGCAGGTAGTCTCTGAGACCTTGAGTAAGCCAATGTCACTGAGGGTTGAGGGGAAGCGATAATACAGCCAGATAGTCCACTTTATGTCAGAGAGATCGGTTTCCACTCGCTATGTGGCTAGAACTTACCTCAGAAATTCACAGAAGAAAAAAAAAAAAAAAAAGAAGAAGAGGAGTGGGGGACTCTGCTGAGCCTGCTTGCACTCAAGACACAGCACATCATCTAGCTCAGGTTTGATGGAGGGACCCTGCCTCCAAGAATAAGGGGAAAGTGATGGAGGAAGATTCCCAACGTCAACCTGGTCCTCCACATGCACATGCCTCTACATACATGTACACTTACATGTACACACACACACACACACACACGAGAAGCCACCCACACGTACTCACAAGAAAGAAAAAAGCAGTACTAAGATTAGTAAATGTCCACCAAAAGTTGACTAAATGAAGACAGTATCCCTTCCTAGCCCACACCACAAGTCAGCAGTTAAAGGAGTTGCTGTAAGCTCATGGGACAGCATGGGGGGGTGCGTCTAGAAAACACCACACATGAGCAGGCACTGAGGCATGCAAGGGATGTGATGCTGTTCTTGGGGATTCTACTATACAGAAGGGCGACCTAGGATGACAGAAAGCCGGGTGGAAACAGAGGTGAGGCCCGGGCTGACAGCAAAGCATTCAGAGAACTTTCTACTGTGAGCTCAGAACAGTTCATTCCTTCCTTTATTGGTGGGTTACAGGTGTACATGTATTTGACAAAATTCATTGAACTATATACTTAAGTGTTTTCTGTGGAAACGAAACTACTCTTAAGGGTAGGCTGTATGCCCAGCAGTAGATGGCCAAAGAAAACTCAACAGTAGCTCTGAAGGTTCCTTGTACAATGTCATGTCAGCTCTTCTTTCTCTCTCTCTCTCTCTCTCTCTCTCTCTCTCTCTCTCTTTCATATATATATGTATATGTATGTATGTATATATGTATGTATATATGTGTGTATATATACACATATATACATACATATATACATATATATGTATATATATATATATATATATTCTTTTTTTCACATATAGGTCTTTTGTGTATATACTATGGCTTTCAGTTTAGTGCTTTTATGAGATTTCCTGAGTGTTCAAACAAGTAGATCTCTGTTTCTTGTGCCTTCTCTTGGGCTCTTTTCCTTCTGTTTGTTTGTTTTATCCAATTCTGATGTGTGTTAATTTTTGTTTTATATATTATATTAATATTATATTACATTGTATTTATTATATCATTATTTCTTAAAGCCTGATTGTTTTCTAATGAGAGACAGAAAGGAGGTGAACCCAGATGTGAGGGGAGGTGGGGAAGGACTGGAAGGAGTGGAGGGACAGGAACTATGATGAGGATGTATTATGTGAGAAAAAAAATATTTTCAATAAAAGAGGAAAAAATGAAAGTACCTCCCAGTGATGCTCCATTGATTTGCATTTTAGAAAACAAGTAAGATTGTTTTATTTTATGTAAAATAAAACCCCAGTAAGATTTAATAGACTCCTAAAAATAGGTTGGTAACTCACAGAGTAAGCGTAGCTATCTGGAGACCAGGAGATACAATTACGGAGTTCAGTCAAAGAGCATTGGTCTGAATGGCGTCTCCCTGCTGTGCGAAAATCTGCTGCCAAGACTGTTCTTCTCACTGTTAACTGTGCAGTGAAACCCCACAAAGTCTAATTCCATGGCACTGAGTGTAGCCCAGGCCTGGAGAGTTTTCAGAGCTTGCTCATTGACTCCGGTGTGGGAGCCAATGGTGAACGATACTTCTCTCTACACACTCTCCCCACTCAGTCTCCACCAGCATAGAGAGTGACATTACATCCAGACTGTATCCCAGGCCAGCCTGTGTGAGGCTGAGAGCAGCTTCAGTCTAAATGCCACCATGACTGAAGAGGGTTCTAAGAAGGAGACAGAGCCTTGTTCACAGATCCACCTGGACAAATGATGCCCACTAAACGGACTAGCCAGGCTTGACAGGTCCTGTAATCTTAGATTAATTACCTCCACTCCATCACTCAATGCTCCTGACATGTCGGCAGTTTTGTTGAAGTTTTAAGTGGAAAAAAAAAAATCAAGAATCTTATTTTCTCAAAATGAAGAAGGACAGGAGTGTGACATGCTAACTCAGATATAATAGATTGACTGTGTTGGCGACTTGTCTTACTGCTGCAACAAACACCTGACAAGAAGCAACTCTGAGGAGGCTTTAGGCTCAGAATCTAAGGACATGTTCTCTCATGATGACAAAGGTGTGGCAAGAGGAACTTGAAGCAGCTGGTCACTTTGCTTCCACATCTATCCTCAAGGAGCAGATAGGCAGGCATGCTGATACTCAGCTTGCTTTCTCCATTTCATGAAGTCTAGAACCCCAGATCATGGGATAGCATATCCCACATCAAGGGTAGGTCTTCCCACCTCAATTAACACAATCTAGAAACTTCCTCACATATGGTGGCGTCTTTGTTATTTGTTATAGCTGTGATAAAACACCACGACCAAGGAGACTTATATAAGAAAGAGTTTAATTTAGCTTGTAGTTTTAGAGAGTTAGAGTTCTTGGTGATAGAGCACATCTTGATCCACATTTACAGTGCACGTGTGCACACACATAGCATACACACACAGCATACACACTCACACACATCATATATACTCACACACATCATATACATACACACACAGCATACACACACAGAACACACACACACAGCATACACACATGGCAAATACACACAACATACACACACAGCATATATGCAAGGCACACACACAGCATACACAGACACAGCATGCACACATAGCATATGCACACAGCATATACACACACAGCATACACCCACACAGCATACACACTCACATACACAGTATATACATACATACACAGCATACACACACATATATAGCATATACATACAGCACACACAACATACACACTCACATACATAGCATATACATACATACACAGCATACACACATACACAGCATATACACACAGCACACACAGAATACACACATACACAGCATATACATACATACTCAGCATACACACACATATACAGCATATACACACAGCACACACAGCATACACACTCACATATACAGCATATACATACATACACAGCATACACATACAACATACAGCATACACACTCACACACAGCATACACACACAGCAGAGAGAGATAGAAAGAGAGAGGGAGAGAGAGAGAGAGAGAGAGAGAGAGAGAGAGAGAGAGAGAGAGAGAGAGATCTGGGAATCACAAGAGTCCTTTGAAAGTTCAAAGCCTGCTCCCAGTGACACATCTTCCCCAGCCTAATCCTTCCCAAAGAGTTCCATCAACAGGGGATCAAGTACTCAAACCTAGGAACCTATGGGTGTCATTCTCTTTCAAACCTGCACATTCAGCCTAGCGTTTTGACTCCTAGGTGATTCTAAGTACTGTCAAACTGACAATACTGCTCTCCACACTGGCCTTCTAACATAGAAGAGGAAGATGGAATGCAGACATCAGATACTTCATAACACCATCATATTCTGATTGTCCCATCCCCCTTCCTGTGGAATATCCCATACCAGAATTGGCCCCTTAGGCCTTACAGTCACTCAGGCTGAGAGAAGTAATTTCTCTTACCCAAGGCCACACAATGAGTGACAAACAATGATAGGATAATTAGCTCATTCTAAAACTTACGATCCCCTCCCACGCTGTATAGTCACGCATGGTCTCACCACAGTAGCAATAACGGTAGCAACTGTTAAGACTTTTCTAGGGGCTGGAGACATGGCTCAGTAGTTAACGGCATGTGCTGTTCTTGCAAAGGACACAAGTTCAGTTCCAAGCACGTGGGATTAGCTCATAAGCACTGGTAACTCCTATAACAGGAGACCTGACACCATCTCCTGACCTCCATAGGCAACTGCATAAACCCCATACAAACCCCATACACACACATGCACACACAGCACACACAGCACATACATACATAGAGAGAGCACACACAGCATGCACTCACTCTTTCACACACGGGTCACATGCAGCACACACACAAACCAATTTTTTAAAATGAAAGAAAGGAGACCAAATGTATAGTTATGCCTGTAAATAGGCCCAGCCCTAGACAGAGAGGCCCAGTAAAGTCCTGGGCTTCGTGATGATTGTGAGGTAGATGCTATTCTTATCCTCATTAACTATGACATCAATGAGGTAAAGGTTAGAGAATTTCCTCAAGGTCACAGAGCTACTGAAGATAAAAAGCCATTTAACTATAATCCTCTCTTAAGATCACCAACCTAACGATGTCAGCCAAGAGTGAGAGAATAAGCCAAGGATAAGCCTTGCTTTCAGCCTCAACACCTAATAAGACCCAGTGCAATTATGATTTTTAAAACACTGCCTCTTGCCGTCACTCTCTGCAAACCCGCAATCGTCCGTTTTAATTGCAGCCACCCTGGTAGATGGGGAAAGGGCTGTCTATGGCCAAGTCCAACTCGTGAGATCCATGTGCATATTATCATCCATCATTTTAGAAATGTCACGGGTTAGAGAGCTGGAAACATGCTTCTGACGAGCGTCTGTAGGAAGGGAAGCAACGTGCTGTGTCTGACAGGGCTGAGAGGGCGGGGTGCAGACCGAAGGACTCAGAGCTAAGAGCGTCAGCTGGAATTCAGGACGGGAGATTGGAGGCTGCTCAGATCTGCTTCCCAGCAGTCACCTGCGCGCCCGCTCTCCACCATCTACTGCCATCACATGTGCTGGCCGCACTGAGACCTGCAGGGCAAATGCAAGCACAGACGTGTGAACCTGCTCCAACCCTGCCTGGTACATCATCAGCTGAGGTTCCACAGAGGAACTTTATCTGAGGATGATGATGATGATGATGATGATGATGATGATGCAGTGTGAACTGTTCAAGTGTCATGGACTCGGTCTCACCCACAGCTCTCCTACTGGAAAGAATCTGTGTATAGGTGTGCTCGCATCTCAGTAAGAGATAAGCAAGAATCAACCCGGTATCAAACATGGTTTAATTGGTGTGTGTGTGTGTGTCCATGCGAGCATGTGGAGGCCAGAGGTCAGTCCTAGGTGCCCTACCTCAGGGACTATCTGCCTTGTTTTCTGAGACAGTCACTTATTTGTTAGCCTGGATCTAAGAGGTCTTCAGTTTATCCAGCTGAATGGCCTACCAGCCTCTGCTGCCCCACAGCACTTTGACTGCAAGCACACGCCAACATGCAGGGCTTATTTTCACACTGGCTCTGGGGGACTAAACTCACTTTCTAGATTGAGCTATTTCTCACCCCCCACCCTAAGACAGGGTCTTGCTATGTACTTCTCCTGACGTCAGACTCCTTTTGTAGCTCAAAATGGCCTTGAACGCCTAACGATCCTCCTCCTACCACAGCCTCTTGAGTCCTGGGATTACAAGCCTGTGTCAACACACCCATCTTCCTCAGAGCTCCTCTCTGCCTGTTTGGCCTCGGACACAGCTGCAGGGTTGCACACTACCGAAGCCACCCTTGGAGACCAGGGTGTCTGGATGCCTGCTTTTCGTGAACCGCCATCCCAAGTCAACACAGGCTTTCTCAGATTCCATTCATTGCACAGAAGCGCTTTGTTGGGTGGCATTCCTCATCAGAGTAGAGACATAAAAGGTTTACTCTTCCCTATCTCGATTTCTATCCCTACTTTGTCAAACCCACATCTTCTGTCTCTTAGCAACTTCTCAGGAGAACTTCAAACTATTTCCTTATTAAAATCGGTCTGCGTGGGTTTTCAATTCTAATCCTGTGTCCACTCTAGAACTTTCCTTACCCCTACCTGCTAGATTTGGTGCTGAAACCACGCACTCACAGGAGGCAGAGAAATGGCTGCTTTCTTTCTTTATGAATTCCGCATTCTCTGGTGCTGTTACTGCAGCCAGGATGAACAAAACCAGTAGACCAGGATCTCCTCAGTGAGGCCCTGTCTACAGTTTGCTGTAAGGCAAATTCTGGCCCAAAGGAAAAATGTCTACTGGTAACCTCTGACAGTTGGTCTTAAATTTTATTTTTAAGTACATGTGTGTTTCTGTGTGTGGCTTTGTACATTGGCCTCAGTGGCAGAAGAGGACATTGTAGTCCTTGAGTGGGTGGTCCGGGTAGCTGTGACCCATCCATAGATAGTGCTAGGATTTGAACTCAGTTCCTCTGCACGAGCAGTATGTGCTCTTAATCATCCAGCACTCTCTCCAGCCTCTACATATGGTTTGTTTCCAATTTCCCCTCTTTTGTTATCAAGGCCACTCACTGTGCCCAACTGCCTGGTGACCTAGCCCAAATCCCTGGGTATCTTTCCCCTGCCAGCCCAAGCCCTGGCTCATCGTAATCTCTAAGACACTGCTGATTACAGCTTCACTATTAAGCCCCAAGCACTTCCAGATGCTGATCTGCAGGTTTTTCTGCCTGTACCCGCAGCCTCGGGCCCTTCAGCATCTCAGAATCCGAATCCGCGATGATGAGCATTTGTCCCTATGGTAAGTTTAATTTGTTCAGCTCCAACTGACAACAGTGAAGCTGGATTCTCCCGGGAGCTGCCTGACAATACACACCCGTGGAAGCCCTAAGCAGGGCTCTGCACCACTTCCACAGAATTAGAGGGGAGGGGGGCTGCTGGGGGACCCATAAGGCAACACGTTGATGTGTGGCCTGAATCATATTCTTTGATCTGAAGGCCTCACATTCAAATGAGTTTGGAGCAAGGACTCTGCCTTCGACAGATTCTTCTCCTGCTATCTCTTACAGAGGACTGTGAGAGTCCCGGCGAGTTCCCACCGGTCCCTTTTCATCTTCCTGTGTATCTGTCTCCCAGCCTCTGCTAGGTTGGACTTTGAACATACTAGCCTGGGACCACTGGTGAATGACTATCTTTGGACCACTAGAGTTGCCACACTCACTCAGAAAAGAGCAGACAAGACAAGCTGGCTCCTCCTTCCTCTGTGTGAGATCCTTGACTGGTAGATGATATTGGAGGACACATGGGAGTGGGCCCTGTAGTGCTGGGGTGCTCCTCCCTACTCCCCTCCCCTCCGCGGTCCTCCTCCTCTTCCTCTTCCTCCTCTTCTCTGTCCTCCTGTCAGCGGTTGAGATGGAACAGTTTGCCGGCCCTGCTTTTCTCTCAAACATTAATACATCTGCCCTTGAGCTTCTTTCTGAGTACGTTTTTGACTCTTTTATTAATGAAACCAAGAACCCAACAGGGAACCTCAGATTCCCTGGTAACAGCAGCATTTGCAGATCTCAGTTAAGCATCGGACATCTCAGGCTTGGTCCTGGGAGGTCAAATGCATCTTGACCCGGGCAGTGTCTGAGCTGGGTCCTGCATAGTGCTGTCCTTTGGAAGCCTGGGACAGTAGGGCAGGCTAGTAGGGCACTAGAATCCTTCACAAACACACTCAAGCAGTTCAAGAATGGTCCCCCCTCCCCTCCACCCCCGAGACAGCCCAACCAGTGCTGAGCTAAGCCAGTGCTGTGAGATGCTGAGCTGTGAGATGCTGAGGTCAGAAACAGCACTAACCTCAGAAAAGAACGAAAAGGGCTGTGGGTGTGCCTCCCCTTCATCTCCCTCCACTGCTGCTCAGATGCCTGTGGGGCCCAAGTCTGTCTGCGGGCTCCAACCCATCACTCTCCCCAGCACTGTTATCTGTGATAAGGAGCATGAAAGAGAGGTGGGTGTGGTAGGTGGCTTGTGTAGGAAACACATTGTCCTTGGGAGTCGAGCAAAGAGCAGAGAGTGACCTTTTTGTTGACCTGACGCCATCGGGAAATGAGATAAGGATATCTCCAGCCAGGAATAAAATGGAAACTTAAGCAATGACTGCCGATGAAAAACATGTCTGAAACTGAGAACTTACCATGCTTAGTCCTGAGCCTTGCTTTCTACGGAATGCAAAGCCAGTGTGTTTCCAGGTCTCAGAAAAACTTGAAGATTGAAGGGGAAAGATGGAGATGGAATGGAGAAGTGGGCAGGAATGGAGACTGGATGGAGTAGGGTGGAGTGGGGAGGGATGGAGAGTGGGTTAGAGTAGGGTGGGGAGGGGTGGGGTGAGATGGAGTGGGGTGGGGCGAGATGGAGGGGTGATGGGATGGGATGGAGGGGTGATGGGGAGGGGAGGGTTGGGATGGAATGAAGTGGGGTAGGGAGGGGTAGGGTAGGGTGGAGTGAGATGGATGGAATGAAATGGAGAGGTGATGGGGTGGGGTGGGGTGGGGTGGGATGGGATGGGGTAGGTGAGATGGGGTGAGATGGACAGACATGGATTAAGGGTTGACATGGCCATGAGAGTAGGGAAAGGAGAGAACTAGGGAAGAACATAGGGATGGAGATAGTGTTGGGAGGAAACTAGAGATCTGAGAGATGAGGTTGGAGCTAGGGATGGAAATAAAGGTAGAGATGGCATGTATGTGGGGTTGGGATGGAGTCAATATGGAGGTAGGGGTGGGACGGGGTGGATATGGGGGTGGAGACTGGGATTAAAAAGGCAAATAAAGATGGAAATGGAAGGATGTTTACCAAGACGCATCTTTCTATACACACGGCTAGTATTTGGTTTTTCATTTTAATAATCCTCTTCTCCCAACTCTCCTTCCAGATGTGACAAGTCAGTTCCCTGTACTTTGTCAGTAACTAATGATATCTTTTCCAAAGCACACGCGGTGCCACACCCTGGCAATACATTGGCATGTGTCTGCTCATGAAAGCCTCCTGCCTTTAGATTTAGGAAACACAATGAGCTGAAAATGAGGGAAAGAAGGCTCAGGATGTTACTTAAATTCCCAAGGCCATACAACTCACAGGATCTGAACCCAGCTTACTCAGCCCCAGCACCTGCGTTTCGTACCCAGCGCCTTTGGGGAATGAGAAAAAGCATGGTCTAGACAGCATCTGTTACTCGGCAGTGTGTTGCATTTCAGATGGTGAGCAGAGAACCCGTGGGCAGTGGACCACCATACTTGAGGAGATGAACATCCCCTACAGACATCAGCCTGTCGTCTCTGCTGCTTAGGACCTAAGCTGAAAGCCTGAGTCCATCTCTGTCCAGGGCAGCCAGTCACACACTAAACGAAACACCTTCTCCTCCTTTGCAGGGACTCGGAAGCAGTCTCCTAGTTTACCTTTCCCTCCATTGGTTTCTCTGATGCAGCTCTTCCCCACCCCACCTCCACCCCTTTATCCCATTTGCCTGCTCTCAGGGACAGAAATTGGAATGGTGTAAATCCAAGAGCCAAGGGAATGCAGACACAGGCAAAGGACAGATTCACCTAGAGTCTCCAGGAGGTGTGAAGCCGTCCCAACACCTTGATGTTGCCGGATGAAAATCGTTTGGATGTTTTAATACAGAATAAACCCAAGCCATCCCTGTGTATCATTAATACATCACCATGGGAGCAAGAGACTGGAAGCCAGCTGCTTTGCTGGCCACTGCTGAGCAGCCACAGAGGCATCTGGGAGAAGCAAACCTCCGAGGAGAGAGCCAGCACTGGGTTGTGCTACTTTGCATTCAAACTGGGCTCACTTGGGGGCAGTGGCGGTAAAGATATTTTGCAAGAGCTGGGATATTTTGAGAGAGAAGCAGGGGGCTTGCCGGTTTCAAAGATCTAAAAGCTTGTAATGTCCGGAAGATCAGAGGGAAGGGAATGAAATTGCATCCTGAGAGTTCAGACACCATATGGGGAGAGGGTAAGATCCCTGGGGATGGCCTGGAGGAATGGACTGGAAGATTAAAGAGTAGATAAGGTCCTCCCAGACCATAGGAAAAAAAACAACAGAAAGAGGGACGTGGGCTGGCCAGAAAATCAGATCCATTGAATTGAGGACACGCAGAGGGCCAGGGACTTGCCAAAGGCATTGGTTACTTTTTTCCTCTGTGGAGGGAAGTTGGAGGATACCTCACAAGAGAAACCCTAGAAAGAAGGGTTTGTTTAGGCTTACAGTTTCTAAGATCGAGTCTACTACGGAAAGGGTATCACGGTGGTGGGAGCATGCAGTAGCTGGTCACATTTCACCTACAGTCAGGAAGCAAAGAGAAATGCATTCTGGGACTCAGGTGACTTTTTCTTTGTTATTTAGCCCACTGGGATGCTGCCATCCACAATTGGGGGACCGAGGATTCCCGCCTCAAGTACATTCAAATAAACTAAGTTGTGCCCAAGCCTGACAGGTTGGCAGTATTGACCACGATGCCAACTGACTCCAATGGAGAAGGAAGGCAACCTCTCAGAGCACAGCTGTCACAGGGAGGCAGGAAGATAACACAGAAATGGAGGCTAGTGACGTATCCACAGTGAGAGAGTCTGAGATAGGATTGGCCTTCCCCCAGACACCCATAGCTCCTCACAGCCCAGTACTGAGGGAAGCAGACAGTAGGAGGGTCTAGAATTTAAGCACACAGAGTACAGTCAGCAGCTTGGTCCTCACAGCACACTGCAGGAACACACTGGGGTGAGCATGGCTAGCCAGTGGACCCCACCCAGTCATTGCATCCGTGAAACCATGTATACTTCCCTTTGCATCCGGGCCTTTTCCTAGACCTGAGAAGAAAGAAGTCAGGAGAGCACGAGGAATGGAGGTCAGCCTTGACAGAGAGTTGTGGCTGTGAATTAATTCAGCTTAAAGCCTGAACTGATTATTGATTCAGAAGGAAATGAAGTTTTAAGCAGAAGATGCTAGATTATCTTGATCAATAACTTACCAAAGAAAAGCAAATGTAATTTGATGACAGAGGAACGAATTGAATTGTGCTGTTGTGTTTGCATGTTATAACTCTTTTAAGTTTTATCCTGGATCTTAAACCCAGTGGCACTCAGTAGGTGTGCATATGACCTACTGTGAATGACAGAAAACAGTGAAGGGAAGAACACACCTCCTGGATGGAACTAGAACCAGTTCTCAAGGGAAGAGGGGTGCAGCGTTTGCTTGCTCTCACTGGGAGTGGTACCTGGTTTTTCTCTGCTCCCCACCTCCTATGTGCTCCGCCCATGAATTCTAAGTAAGCTCAACCCCAGCTCCTAGCTTAGGTACATTACCTGGGTCTGGTCAGTCCAACATTTGCTTCTGTGTTTGTTGGAGTCGTGACAAGGGAAGAAACAGAAGCTACATTTTAGACTGACAAGGGCTGTGGCTGGAACCATTTAGAATGACTTTGTCTTTCTCTTGCATTCAGTAAGTTGAAAGGAAGCCACAAAGCCTGGACTTTCAGTGCTGTCCTGACAAGACAATGTCTATTTCTTAAACTGTGGGTCACAACCCCATATGGAGTTCCGTAACTGAATGTCAGAGAGGCCCAAGAGATTCAACAATAGTAAATGGCTGCTGAATGTTCAAAGATCAATTCGAAATTAAACCTGGGATGGATCCGCCGTGTTTCTGACAGAGCTCACCTTGGCAGCTTTGTATCTTCACCACAGCCTTGCTTCTGAATGCATAGCGCTTGTACATGCACTTTGCACTGTGCACGCATTGCATCGTGCAATACTAACAAACACTACAGACCATCTCGGCTCAGATTGCCGCATGCGATAAGCTTGGTGTCTTCACTGGATGTACAAGAAGTTTTCCGCTCTCATGAAACATACTGCTTTAATTACAGAAAACAAAGACTTTCACATTCCTCAGTATGTAAGCACCAAATTAGTATACTTTTGCATCTGATTGTGTTAGAATGCTTGGTTTTTAAACTTGTTGGGGCTAAGAAGATGGTTCAGCAGCTAAAAGCATAGGCTGCTCTCTCAAAGGACACAGGTTCAGATTCCAGCTCCCACATAGCAGCCCACAACCTCCTGTAACTCCAGTTCCAGGGGATCCAGCACCCTCTTCTGGGCATACACATACATGTGCTGCACAGACACACATGCGTGACAAAAGACTGGTACACATAAAATGATGAAAATAGGCAAACCTTTTAAGATTGTTGCTTGAGTTGCCGACTTGCCATTCATTAGAAAAAAAATCATTTAAGGAACTTTGATTTGGAATTAGGACAGAATTCCAATAATTTCTGAAGTGGCCATAGACATACTTCTGCCATTTTATACTAAGTATTTATGCAAAGTGGCCTTCTCAACTGTACCAAGGACTAAAAAATCAAAGTATCGATCAACTCTGAAAACTACTGAAGATGATCTATGTCCTATAGCACCAAACTTCAGCCAAGGTTTAATTTTTTATGTAAAACACACATGAGCACAACTATCTCATTAGTATGCAAATTCGCTTTCATTTTAATAAATGGTAAAATTATGTGTATACTGAGAGCTACTTTAAAGTAAGTCTTTATGATTTACTGCTAGTAAATGTTTGGCATGTACCTATTTTACATTCCTATAGACCCAGAAGTATGTAAAATCTCTCTAGGGAAGAGAGAGAGAGTGGAATATTTTTCTAGAAATTCTAGAATGAAAAGGACCACGTCTGAAGTCAGTGGCCATCCAGGAAAGGGGACTAACCGGTGCAGAAGGACCCTGGGAAGCATCATGTGGTCCTGGATCTATTTACGTTGAATCCCTTTTTGCTTCAGCAAATCAAGTGTCCTTTACTGGCAAATGTGTGTGCCTCAAACAGAACCTGCAGCTAGGCACTTGCTGTGGTCTGACAAGGAACTCAGCCCAGACAGAGCCAAATCCGAGAGAAGGGTGGTCCTACAAGTCTAGACAGGTCGAGATGAGAACAAGAAAGGCAGGTCTTAGATAGGTCAGAGACTCTGAAAGAGCAGTTCCTAGAACATCCTTTGATGGAGGATGGGATGCCAGGAGAGAATTCAGATTCCTGTTGCTTAGTCATCTCCAAAATGAGCTGCTCTGCCTAGCAGCTCTGCATAAATAACCATGTGACTGAGAGCAAAAGGAGGTCCCTGGACACCTGACCCTCAGGACCTGGACACCTGGGGACTTGATACATCAACACCTGGAGACCTGGTTGGGTGAAACGACCCGAGAAGCCACCCTTTCCTTATATCTTACCTCACCTTCAACCACAGGTCTTTTAAAAAGACTATTAGCTCATTGGTACACTATTTTCTGTCCCACCCAGCACTGTACTGGAGCCTCCCCTTCTGCACAGTTTAGACCAATGGACCTCTAATAGATTTCTCACTAAAACTCACCCTCTATAGTCTATAAATTTGATTCTTCAAATTCAGTAAACAAGAATACCAAAGTCACCGACTTGGGAGCAGCCTTAGTGGCCATAGATTTTCCAGGATTCTACCTCCTTGAAATGGCTCCATTGTGCCCAAAGACACACCCCAATGTCCCAATGTCAGCAGAAAGAACAAGCCCAGGGATTTGATTTCTTTCTAAGGATCAGTAAATA
This sequence comes from Mus pahari, assembly GCF_900095145.1. Classification (NCBI taxonomy): domain Eukaryota; kingdom Metazoa; phylum Chordata; class Mammalia; order Rodentia; family Muridae; genus Mus; species Mus pahari. Next base: position 108,711,942 of record NC_034599.1, on the reverse strand, counting down.
GCCAGAGAAGGTTGGAAAAAAAGTAACATCATGAAAGCCATTTAGGGAGGAAACTGTCTAGGCAGTCTCATCAGGACTAATGAAGGCAGGGGCTCTCAGCCGAGGGTCCGAGTCTCTTGGTAGGAAAACAGTGTTTTTATGCTGATTTCCATCAGAGCATAACATTTCCTTCTCTTTTGAACATAGGTGTACCAGCTGGCTTTGTGTCAACTTGACACAGCTGGAGTTATCATAGAGAAAGGAGCTTTACTTGAGAAAATGCATCCATGAGATCCAGCTGTGGGGCATTTTCTCAATTAGTGATCAAGGGGGAAAGGCCCCTTGTGGGTGGGACCATCCCTGGGCTGGTAGTCTTGGGATCTATAAGAGAGCAGGCTGAGCAAGTCAGTGGAAGCAAGCCAGTAAAGAACATCCCTCCATGGCCTCTGCATCAGCTCCTGCTTCCTAACTTGCTTGAGTTCCAGTCCTGACATCCTTTGGTGATTAACAGCAATATGGAAAATGTAAGCTGAATAAGCCCTTTCCTCCCCAACTTGCTTCTTGGTCGTGATGTTTGTGCAGGAATAGAAACCCTGACTAAGACAATAGGTGATGGTCTGCAGGACTCCCAATCATGCATTCACATTTGTCAGAGGTATCGCAGCTGTAGATACATCAAACTACCACTCATCTTTGCTTTTAAATGATAGCTGTTCTAGAACCTACCACAAGATCTTGCTGTTTGCTACTGTTAAAGGTTATAAGACATAAGATTATGGAAAACAAGGCCTGAAGAGATGACCCAGCTCTTCCCTTTCCAGCACACGCACAGTGCCTCACAAGCATCGTTAATTCTAGTTCTGGGTCATCCAGTCCTCTCTCCTGGCCTCTGCCAGTACCAGGCATACAAAGTTATGAGCCACCATAGGAGTACTGGGAATCGAGCCTGGATCCTCTGGAAAAGCAGCCAGTGCTCTTAAGCTCTGAGCCACAGCTCTAAGCCCATAGTTCATTTTCATTTTGAGAAAGGGCCTCATTGTGTAGTTCTAGAGGTCCACATCTGGAAGCACACAGGCACCTGTAATTCCAGATGCAGGGGATAAAATGTTCTCTTCTGGATTCCTTGGGCTCCCAAACTCATAGGCACAAGCCCACATATAGACAGATGCCCCCCCTACACACAAACACTCGAACACACACACACACACACACACACACACACACACGCACACACAAGGGGGTGGGGGGGAGATGGCAACCTCATGAGCACCACTGCCTGGAAGCTCTGTGTGATCAGATATTTCACTGTCCCTTGAAGATGTCCACTGAAACTCCAGGCTCTGAAGCATGATAAAGAGGTACATGGGCATGCCATCTGGACTGGGGTGGGGTCTGCTAGACTAATCAGCCCCACCTCCCTTATTTCCATGCGATGTGAACCCCTAGACAAAGCCCCTCAGTGGGAACCTCCTAGGGACTCCTGCAATGGGTGCTCTGATCGTCTGTATTCTGCAGTAAAAACCTCCCTTAGCTCTGTGATAAAATCCCTTCCTAAAACTCACCCTCTGTTGTCTGAAATAAAATCAGGTTTATGAAGCTGAGACTAACAGAGCCACAGCCGGGATGGCCTCGGTGGCTGTTGATTGTCTAACACCTGTTGGGTGTCTAACACTTTGAGTTACTCTCACCTGAGATGAGAAAGTGTTCACAGCACTCAAGGATGCCCTGCTGCTCCCCAGGTCAATACATAGTAACCCCTCACATGTCAGAGTCTTCACTAGCTCTAGGCTGCACATAGCTGCTTATATCACTGGCTGCTTATATCAACATTGGCTGGTGCTTGCCACTCCAATCCCTGTTTATTTAGAATGACTCCTCAAGTGCTGGTTCACAAAGTACACAGAGAGCCAGGCACACGCTTGCTCTGACTTATCACAAGCCCGCGAATGACATTTTTTTTCCCTACCCCAGCATATGAATACCACCTTGGCTGCACATAAAAATATTCCAGACACGTACTTCCTCTTAGAGGTTCGTAGTGACATGATGCTGGTATCTTCCAGTTCATTCTGTTGTCAGAATAAAGCTCAAATAACAATGGGGACCCCCCCCCTTTTTTTAGCATTGGTAATTTTTTTTTTTTACCTTGAACTTTATAGGATTTTTCTCTTCGCCCTTTAAGTTCAGTGATTTTATCAGGACATATTGTTATATTGCTTCCCTTCACTAAGACTTCCCGGGACCCAATCACAGCCCTGCAGACTAAGAGGTTTCTTTAGCTCCTGTTTTCTTATCAACTTGAATTCTCTCTCTCTCTCTCTCTCTCTCTCTCTCTCTCTCTCTTTCTCTCTCTCTCTCTCTCTCTCTCGATATATATATATATATCCTTCTTCCTTCCTTTCTTTCTTCCTCAGTATGCGTGCCTCTGTCTGTTCTTTGCCCACTCTGGAGCTGTCATTGTTCCCTGGGTTGTCTCAGTCNACTTGAATTCTCTCTCTCTCTCTCTCTCTCTCTCTCTCTCTCTCTCTCTCTCTCTCTCTCTCTCTCTCTCTCCCTTCCTACCTTCCTTCCCTTCTTCCTTCCTTTCTTTCTTCCTCAGTATGCGTGCCTCTGTCTGTTCTTTGCCCACTCTGGAGCTGTCATTGTTCCCTGGGTTGTCTCAGTCAGGGATGTGCCCCATGGCTTCTCTTGATTGCTGATCTCTGAGCTATAAACTGGCTTTGTGCTAAATGTTTAGGTCACAGCATCCTTTGCAGTTACTTTTAGATATAAGGCTCACAAGCAAAGCTAGATAGAGGTTTGCTTCCCAGAGAACTTCCTTTTCTTTATGCTGTGCCCTGATTCTTACCCCCCCCAGGGCGTTATTACTGTCTATATGAGATTGTACCTGTGTTTTCCAAGACCATCTCATGCCCCTGCTGCTATGACTTCTCCACCTTCCAGACCTTTAGTCTCATGGTCTGCATACTCAAACCATGAGCCATGACAAACACTTCTTCTCTTTTACCAGGTATTTTTCCCAGAACCAGAAATCTAACTATAACAATTTTTTGACTTGGTGGCAAGACCTCCAGTTGTATTCTAAAAGCAGGCTATGTACGTTTCTGTCTGGTACATCCTCTGCTCTAGACCTAAGTTACGTTCTGTAAAGAAATTAACAATAGTAGAACAGCCTATAAAACAATTTATGCCCCTTATTTTCACCATGTACAGCAGAACAAAAAAAAATGATATATCTGTCTACCAAAACCTTTCTGTTTTGTTTAATTGCTGTTATCACTACCAAGTTTTGAGTCAATGTAGGTATGGTTAAAATTAGGACATTTTCATGACTTACCTTTTACTAAAAAGTTTATGGAAAAGTCACTTTTATTCTCCTGCTATAATTGCAGACTTGGAAGATTGCTGATGAATGCGCTCAACTTTGCTAGTTCTTTCTGAACTCTGGCTGGCTGGTTCAACTCAGCTATTCTGACTATTTTAATTTTGCTTCTTTCAGCTTCTTGCTGAATTGCTCTGCTTGGCCTCATACTAACTCTGGCAATTTTTTCTAATCTTCTAGATCTGTCTCGACTCCACTGCACTGCACTCACTCTACTGACTCCCAGCTAACTGAACAGAACTGACACTTCCTGCACTGCTCTTAAATAACTTTTCTCCTAAAAGTTGGACATATCTTATCTCCAACTCATTCTGTTAAATCTTTCTCTGATTTGTCACTTTATCTGCCCCTCAATTAGATGTCCTTGTTTGGAATTAAAAGTGTGTACTAAAAGTGAGTCTGTATTCATTTTGATCCCTCTGATTCACAGAGGGATCAAAGGTGTGAGTGACTAAGGGCATGTGTGTATTCCAGCCAGATCACATAGACCTAGAAGGTCTTTGGATATGATCCCTTGACAGAGCAGCCATGTTTCTGGATTAAAATTCCTCAACAAATTTATCCTACATGGCAGATGCTCTAGTTTAGATGTTATATATACCCCCAAAGTCCTATGTATTAAAGGCTTTATACTAGCCAAGTTCTCTAGAACAGAAGTAGTTGAATGTACATATATATGCATATATGTGTGTGTATGTATGTAAGTATGTGCATGTGTGTGTGTGTGTGTGTGTGTGTGTGTGTGTGTGTGTGTGTTGAAGAGGGAGTTATTAGATTGGCTGATATGAGTGGGACTCTACAGTCCAACAATGCTAGAGAGGCTGAGAACCTGGTGGTACTCACTTAAGGATGCTGGCTATCCCAGCAGTCTCTGTCCAGCTCTAAAAACCTAGAAGCTCCCTGGAGAGTCACTGGTATTGAGTAAAGGGTGGAAAGTTGACAGAGTCAGAGTCTAATGTTAGCAGAGGGTAGCAGAAATGGTTGTATGTACTCAGAAAGAAATGAAGGTGGGCACACACTGCTTTCTCCATGGACTTCTTTATGTTTGGACAACCTATTAGAAACTATATCACCTTTAGGGTAAGTCTTTCCCCAAGTCCCCTCTGGAAGCATCCTTACATACAAGCTCAGAAATGTGTCTCCTAGGTCATTCTAAATTCTATCAAGCTGTCAAGACCAATCATCACAAACTTGGTCCCCAAAATGGTGCTACTACTGGGAAGTGCTAAGGATCTTTAAGAGTGTGATATGAGGTCGTTAGGTTATTGAGGGTTAGCCTCTGAAAGAGATTACAGGGCTCAGTTTTCCTTCTTGTCTATCCTTCTGCTCCCTGCCTCTGTGGTATGAGCATTTGCCCTGGTACCCACACCCACTGTGACTTGCCTCTCTCTTCAGATCCTCAACCTCATGGGCCCAACCAGTCTTGCATTTAGCCCTCCAGATCTATGAGTCAAACTAATTAACCCTGTTTATTTTACAAGTACCCCACATCAGATGTTCTGTTGCCAGGATACAAGACTAATACAGAAGTTTTCAAAAGAGTATCAATTCTGCTTTAACACCCAACACACGTATATTTGATTGTGAGTCTCCCATGAAGAATTAGTTCTTCATAGCTGTACATTGCTCCTGCCTGTCTCTGATGCTGTTCACATCTCCAGTCCCAGGGGTACCATGCATTTCTACATTTGAACCATAGATTCTTAATGAACAGTACTGGAGCAATAACTGTAAGCATTAAGAAACGAATCTTGGCCATTTGAGTTCCAGTACTATGAACTCACTCACAGTTTTCATTTGTGCTCAAAGGTTTTCAAATGAAAGGGAGTTTTACGGCAAGCCATAATATTTTCACTTGGAAAATGAAAAGTTCCAGTACACACACGAAATATTTTACATTTACAAAATTGAAAGTTACTTCTTCTCTGTTAACATATTTGTTTAAAAACAAATGAACTAAATAATGATGATTACAGAATAATGTGTGGTCGATTCTCACCAAAAATAGACGGCCAAGAAAGGAAGCATTATTGAAACAGCCCATTCTGAGCTTCAAATTAGCAGGCACTGACAGGATCAAGGCATCATTGGTAACAGCCATGTTGGAGTCTGCCACAGGCCATCGATGATCCCTGTGTTCAGACCCGTGGTCAGCTCTTAGGATCTGGCACCAGCAAGAGGTTGCAAAGTTCCCACTGGGCCACTTCTGATCCATAAAGCAGGGTTCACTGCATCATGCCCAATATACAGATGGAGAAGCTAAAGCCCCAGCAGTGAGGATTTAGGGGTCTTGATTAGTTTCATTTTCTCTGTCAACTGAAGAATTATAAGGCAGGAAAAATCTTGAGTGAAAATGTAACAACAGAGACAATCTCTCACCCAGCTGACAGAATCAGCTGGCGAAAAGGGAGACTTCTGTCAATGGTGTAGAGACACACAGCAAGGAACAAGGAGAGAAAGATCCTCTGAGAAGGGGAGGGGATTAGAGAAGCCACAGTTTGGCCTCTCCTTGAAGTATGGAAGGTTTAGGAGTCTTTGTGGGGGTGGTCTCTATTCCCAAATTAAGGGTTGGTCAATTTGAAGAGAGATATAAAGGATGATAGGCCTTTGAGCTCAGCATACCTTGATCCAGCCTGAACTTGTCCAACCAGCACTCCGTCAGTGGGGATGGGAGCGGGGATTGGGAGAAAGCTCACTCACCAGGCCTTAGCAGACAGCCTGTGTCTCAGGTAGGGAGGTAAGAAAGAAGCTGGAAGTCTGCCATCATCCTAAGTGACTGTGGCCCTTCTCCCTGTCTCCAGGATGGAAGGGCTAGACCTAAAGCCATGCAGCCTCTGTACTGGGAGTCTACTTTTAAACACTGACTAACCCCACCATCTGTAATATAATTACGTAATGATAAGAGATTAGGAAACAGTGATCAATCTACCTAGGGGTAGAATGGGGTAGGCAAGTGAAGGGTGTGTGTGTGTGTGTGTGTGTGTGTGTGTATGTGTGTATGTGTATGAGTGTGTGAGTGTATACATGTGTGTGTATGAGAGAGAGTATGAGTGTATATGAGTATGTATGTATGAGTGTGTGTATGAGAGAGTGTGAGTGTATGAGTGTGTGTGTGAGAGAGTGTGTGACTGTGTGTGTGTTTGTATGTATGTATTTGTGTATATGTATTTATGTGTATATTTGTGTGTGTGCTTGTGCGTGTATTTGTGTGCGAGTATGTGAGTGTGAGTGTGTGAGTTTTATGAGAGTGTATGTGTGTATGTGTGTGAGTATGTGTATGAGTGTGTGAGTGTGTACATGTGTGTGTATGAGAGAGTGTGAGTGTGTATGAGTGTGTGTGTGAGAGAGAGAGTGTGTGAGAGAGAGTGTGTGTGTGTGTGTGTGTGTGTGTGTGTGTGTGTTCCTCAGGTGCTGCCCACCCTGCTTTTTGAGACCAATGAAGTTTTTCACATGGGTGCTGGGGCTCAGGCCTTATGCTTGCCTGGCAAGCGCTTAAGAGACAGAGTCACTTCCTCCGTCTGTCTGCATGCTTTCCTGTTGGGGTGCTTATAAAGGCTGATGCTCGAGCAGGACTTTTAAACACCAGCAACGCTCACTCAGTCTTCCAGGCAGACTGATTTAGAAAGCAGGTTACTCCAGGGCCCGCAGTGAGATTCACTCCTGTGGGGTTGGGCTAAGAAGAAGAAAGGAGAGGAGCTATGTGAGGATAAATCCTTGAATGTAACTGCTGTGATGTGTCTCCCACCCCTTCCTCAGAACACTACAGTGGGGAAGAATCCCGAGTGCACAGGGAGAGTGTAAGCCCCTTCACTGAAACAAGACCTTCATGCCCTAAGCCCGCAGTAGTGCATCAACCATCTGGCTCCATGGCTGTTGGTGGCAAACCAAGTTTCCTGCTTTGACGGTCTACACAAGGGTCTCCCAGGGCCTGGTGGTAACACAGACCTTCCTCTGGGTGCTGCCCTGACTGTTCCCAGGACCCCGGGGTGAAGAAGGAAAGACACAGAAGAGGAGGAAGGGCAGCCAAGTTACTCACGGATTCTCAGGACAAAGGGAGCCATGAGGGAAAGCAAGAAGCGGCTTTTCAGTGCCTGGTGAACCCTGCTAAGGGCTAAACTGTGGCTGGGGCAAAGCACTCAAGCCTTGAGAAGCTCCCTGCTGGGTGGGAGCCTACCCTTCTTAAGTGAGAGGAGAAAGCATCCTCAGTGCTTGAATCCCACCGCCATTAAAGCACACTTCCTTTTGAAAAGGGCAAAAAGCCTTAGCTTAAAATATTAATTCACAAATTAGCATTCATTTGTATGTATTTCATATGCCCCTAAAATGATGAATAAATTAACTGAACTAATTAAATCAATTGCAGAAGTATCAAAGTCACCATTTGGCACATGAAGGAAAAGAAATGCAGCACATAAATACACATAGTCCACCTGTGCACACACATGTATATATGTACACACATACACATATGTAAACACATGTACACACATATACACATGTATACACATATACACAAGTTACACATGCATGTAAGAACCCACCATAACTTCTGTCTCTGGTTCTAAAGCCTTCTTCTGACCAGTAAACATGTGGTATACATTCACGTGAGCACACACACGCACACACACGCACACACACACACACATACACTTTAAAAAAGAGTTCATGTTGGGCAAAGGGTGTGGCTTACTTGGTACAGTGCTTGTTCGGCATGCATGAAGTCCTGGGTTCAGTCCTCAGCACAGCACAAAATCTGGTGTGGTCACGCAAGCCTGCAATTCTATTGGTGAGGAGGTCGAGGCAGGAGAATAGGAAATTCAAGGTCATTCTCAGCTTCCTAGTGAGTTGGAAGTCAGCCTCTTATACTAAGTGAGACCTTCCTCAACCAGCAGCCCAGCAGGGGACAGAGAACACTCCTTTGGGTTTGAAGGATACTCTACAAAGATTTCTTCCTTTCGCCCACCCCTTCAGAGTTCCCCTTTTCCTCTCTAACTGGCCCACATTTTATTTATGCATGGGGACACGGTATCTTCCAGCTCACAAAGGGCCTAATTTTTTTCTTCCTTTTATTCTTTAATTTTTTTTCAATAATTCCAAATTGGCTTCCTTTCCTTGTCCCTGCTCCCTCCTCTACACTCCCTGGGAAACAAGGGTGAAGGGCAAACTTGTTTCCTGCCAAGAGGTTCTGGAAATTATTCTTAACATCTGTGCTTCATAGACCCTGGGGTTAGGGACCTGGGGAGCAGGTGGTGGGACAAGGATTGGTGGAGATAAAAGAAGAGAATTGAAAATAAATGCTTTACAGAAAACAGGCCAATTCTCAAAAGGAGTCTCCGTTGAATGGATATTTATCCAGACCAACCGTGCTTCTATCCCATGTCGTGCGGGGCTCTGGGCCAGGGTCTGGAGACACAGAGGCAGGTGGCTACATTAGTCATGTCTTTTCTGCTATTGTCAGGTAGCACTGGCAAAGCCACTTAAGGAAAGACTTATTTTGGTTCACAGTTTGAAGAGAGAGGATAGTCCATCACAGTGTGGGGAAGACATGGGGACATCCAACACTGTGGGAGGAGAACAGGTCTACGTTCTAAACTGTAAATCATGCCTTCCAGCCACCCGTTTCCTCCAACTAGGTTCACCTCCCAAAGGGTGCACAACCCTCCCAGCTCTCCTACCAGCCGTGACCAAGTGTTCAAACACAAGTACCCACGGGGGCATTTTACATCCAAGCTGACATGGAAAGGGTCCTGTCCCTGGTGTGCTGGGTCTGGGTTTGCCCTTCTGCTGACTCACCAGTGTGAGACCCCTGCTTCTAGGAGGGGCCGTCTCCAACCCACCCAGGATCCTTCTAGGGAAGGGAAGATGCCCTGCTTTCTGATGCTGGGATGTATAATGTGTGTCATAAGCGCACATGGGCAACAACCTCTCAAAAGGCCCGTTTCGGTGTGACCTCACTCACCCCTGTCCAGCAGGGACACTCAGAAAAGTTGAATGCTGTTTCCTGAGTGAGTTCTGGAGAACTGATTCATCGTAGGTACCGAATGGACTCTTTCCGTATCTCTCTCTGTCTCTCTGTGTCTGTCTGTCAGTCTCTTCCCTTTTTCCCTTTCATTCATTTCCCCTCCCTCTCTTTCTTTGTCTCCTCCTCCCCTCAACTCGAAAAGTTTAGTTAACATTGTCTCATGACTATATTTTACAAGCAGCCTCTCTCTGTGACTGGCACAACCTCACAAAGTTGAACGGGACTGTTTCCTTGGGAGAGGTGAAGCAGAAGTGGCTGCTGGTCCCGGAAGGCACATCTCACACCATCTGACTTGCACTTGTGCAGCCCAGTCCCCTTCCCATCTGTCGCTAATCCTTCCACATTTGCAGTCCTCCGGAGCCAGTCGCTGAGGACATTGATAGTCTGTGGCCACTCTGCCCTGTCTGGTGTTGATGATTCCTGTCTTCCCTTTCTGCTTTCCCACACTGTTCCTCTCCCTCATCTCACTAAAGCTCCATGTAGACTTGCATGTCACCTGTAGATAGATAGCTGTAGAGAGCTGTGAACAATCGCCATTACAGGATGGTGTTGGCCTCTGTTGTTCATAACTATAAACATTTAATGTGCACAAGTGCAAGAGTGAATTTGCGCCAAGTCACTACCCATCCCGGGGTGTACTTTTGAAATTATGAGCAAGCAGCCAATCAGGTGCAGACACGCCACACTAAGACATATATAAGCTGCACCATTTCTGGGGCTCGGGGTCTTCCTCACGATGAAGCAATAAAGCTTTGCCACAGAAGAATC
>NC_034599.1:108680288-108700288 GCF_900095145.1 Mus pahari | reverse complement strand
CCCTTTATCCGCACTGCCCTGTGCAGCTTTGAGAACACCTCATACCGCTGTACCAGGAGCAGACAACAAAACCCTTCCGAGTCTGGCCAAGCTAGTGTCCTCCTTGTCTGCCATTGAGAGGGAGGAAGCCAGGTGAGCGCTGAGCACTGTCACCTAGAGCTGTCACCTAGAGCACACCTTACAATGTGGGAAAGCCAAATTTAAATCTCACGGGGTCTGGCTTTAGATCACATTCTCTCTCCTCTCTCACCAGGAGCTTCCCACCTTTATCACTTCCACCCACGGCTTCCTGCTATCTCCTTCACCACCTGGTAACACTTCACACTTCCTGCTCCAAGAGAAAAAAAAAAGGAGCTTAACTTCTAACATTGACAATAAAGGTATTTCTGATGATATCAGATTCCTGTGTTGAAACAGCGTTGGGTTTTTGTCTTATCTTCCCAAATGTGTTTGATCCTTCTGGCAAATATTGATTAGACTCCTTCAAGCTCTGTGTAAGGTGCTGATGTTGGGGGACACAGAAATAAGTGAGGTGAGTTCCTGCCTTCATAGCTCCCTCAGTCCAGCGGGACATGAGTAAGCTTTTTGCTATATTTCAAGTTTGAAAGTCAGACGGTCTCTGTCAGGGCTGGCCAACCCTAGTACAGGGCAAACGTGGCATAAATATTATATGAATGAATGTCACTATGTGGTAATAAAGCTTTATTTATAAAAAGAGTAAACACAACCAAAAAAAAAAAAAAAAAGGCAACAGAAACTCTTTAGGCAGTGATAGCCCACTGCTTTAATCTCAGCACTTGGGAAGCAGAAGCAGGTGGGTCTCTGAGTTTGAGGCCAGCCTGGTCTACAGCCAGAGCTACAGAAAAGAAAAAAAAAACTCTCACAAAACAAAACAAACAAAAAATGTTAACATAGCAATAGCTCTTCTAATCCAGACGCAGAAAAAGAGGAGAAAGAATTCAACAATGAGTGCTTGCCAGGTACACGGGTAACATGGCCTCTTCCTGCTTCTCTGGCTAAAAAGGATCTCTCTCTCTCTCTCTCTCTCTCTCTCTCTCTCTCTCTCTCTCTCTCTCTCTCTCCCTCCCCGACCTGGGTGTAGGCTGTTGCCAGGGAAAGGGTGTGCACTGGGGTAAAGAGCTCAGAATTGAATGAGCAAAACTGAACCATACTTCAGCTCCAACCAGGACCTTCACCAGCCCTGTGAAAACTCTGGAACTGTGATGCCCCCTAGGAGGGATTCTAGATGGTCCAAAAAGATGGGGCCTGTATTTTTCCACACGAGCCAGTCCAGGTCTTGAGGAGTAGGTGCTATGAGTGCATGTAGTATGGTTCCACCGCCATGATTCTGCCTGTGTGATGAACCACAGCACCCACTACAGTGAGCCCTCAAAAGTGCTTTGAGAGGCAAATACAAGTTAACTCCAGAGTGAAGAAGGTGAGATGAAATACTCAGAGAAATTGTAGTTTGCTGTGAAACATCCTGGGGTCAAGGGTTCATGGGCAAGCAAGCAGTCAAGGCAAAGTGTCCCAGGGCTTCCTCTGCGCCTTCTGTAAGTCTTTCATTTCAGGCTGGAGAGATGGCTCAGAGATTAGGAGTACTGACTGCTCTTCCGAAGGTTCTGAGTTCAAATCCCAGCAACCACATGGTGGTTCACAACCATCCATAATGAGATCTGACACCCTTTTCTGGTGCATCTGAAGACAGCTACAGTGTTCTTAGATATAATAATTTTAAAAAGTCTTTTTTGAAAAGTCTTTCATTTCTATAGTTTGATCTTGGATTCTGAGCAAAGATATTTTGAAGGTTTGGAAGTGGAAGTAGAGATGAGCAGGGAGGGAAATGGTGGATGAGTGGGAATGTGGGGGGGGTTGTTGATGGGTGAGGTGGAAGGGCTGATGGGTAAGGTGGGAATATTGAGGTATTGATGAGTGAGTTGAGGGGCTGATGGGTGAGGGGTGCTGATGGGTGAGGTGAGGGTGTTGATGGGTGAGGAAGGAGCTGATGGGTGAGGTGGGGGGCTGATGGGTGAGGAAGGAGCTGATGGGTGAGGTGGGGGCTGATGGGTGAGGAAGGGGTTGATGGGTGAGATGTTAGTGAGTGGGTGGAGATGGTGGCTTGCCAATAGTCAGTGGATGCATAGGAGGTTAATGGATATGTTGATGTGTGGTAAATGAATGAGTGGATAGGCTTGTGAGCACACTATCATTCACTCAGTCTGTCATACTCCTCGGACCCCTGTGAAGGAAGATCTAACTTTTCTCAGAAATAGCAACAAGTAATCCACTTTATCTTTAGACCACGTTTTCTGAGTGCATTGGACTGGGAGTGGGTAAAGCTCACAGTAGGGGCGTGGACTTGCTGACTCTCATTCGCTACATTCTGCTGGTTGGTTTTGATGGCCAACATGATTGGGTGAGAATCACCTAGGAGACACATTCATGGGCATGCCCGTGAAGATATTTCTGGAAAAGCTTAGCCAAGAAGGAAAACCCTAGCTGAATACAAATGGTACCACCCATAGGCTGGCATCCTTGAAGGAATGAGAACAGCGAGCTGAGCACCCAAACCCATGTCTGCCTCCTGCCTGTGGACTCAAGCTCCCGCAGGCATAGCCACCCGCAGCGAATGGTGCCTTCAAACTGTGAGCGAAAGCAAACCTTCCCTTCCTCAAGCTGCTTCTGTCAGGCATTTGGTCACAGCAACAGAAAACTCATTAGTATGCAAACTTACTGCTTAACTATTCCGCCTGATACCTTCTTTTCCAAAAGGCTGAGAAGTTGGGGATTATGCCTTCAAGCATCTCCTAAAGGTAAACTCTCTAACAAAAAAATAGGTGTGGGGTGTTAAGGAAGGGATCCCAGGTAGCTCCAAGAGGATAATGCGTGAAGGACACAGAGACCGGAAGTAGAAATGGCTTTATGAAACTATTGCCGTTCAAGGTAAGTAAAGTTCACGAAGCCTGAAGGGGTAACTTTGGAAAGTGTCACAAAAGGCAAGCTGCAGAGTTACCACATCTGTGGTATTGGGGGGGGGGGTGTGTTCATGGTGCAGGTCATGAACTCCAGCCAAGCGCCCTCCAACATGCTGCGATGGTACATGATCTGCAGCCGCCTTGAAGAAGCAACAAGATGCAAGAACTGGCAGCTGGAACCTCCAGTGGAGTCTAACTGTTCAGGTAATAAGGGCCCTGTCTCCTGAAGCTTGCTCATTGGGACAGAACACCTGACAGGAATAGCATCAATTGAAGGAAAAATGGGTTCGACTCATGTTTTCAGGGGGTGTAACCACCCATCATGACAGAAACAATGTGAAGAAGCCAGGTAGTTCCTATCATGGCGGCCAAGAAGAGAAACAGGAATACAGGAAGTGGAAGTGGTGAGGCAAGGTGTCGCATAAGACCCACCCTGTGACCTGTTTCCTCTAACCAAGCCCCATCTGTTGAAGTTTCCCAAACCTCCCAAAATGGTCTCACCAGTTGAGCACCAAGAGCTCAGCACAGGAGCCTGTGAAGGGAGTTCATACTCAAACTGTAACAATGTGATAGATGAACGAGTGAATTGGTGAATCACTGACTAAGCCTGAGGTAGAAACGGTGGGCCTCAGACAGGAAGTGATGCACTCTGAGGTAGAAACAGTGGGCCTCAGACAGGAAGTGATACACTCTGAGTATACCCTGCATCTCTGAGGCAGGCCTTCAGATCTGTCTGTCTGCTGCTCTCCTTCATGTTTCCTGCTGTGGTGTGGACCCTCGGGATTAGGATTCCTCCAGAAAATTCCATGTTGAGGTGAAGATGGACTATCCCTAGAAGCCCCTGAAGTTGGAAGAAAGACGTATCTTGCAGAAGGCAATTACATCCCTATTCATATGTCCTGGCTTTATATCTTTTTACACATCATGACCTTACATTATATAGCACATGGGAACTGAGAGTATTTCTTTCCGGTTTTAGCCAAAATTTTCCATTTCTCTGTGTATCATTGCATTTCCTCTTAATTCAAGCAAATATTTAGACCAGTGCCAAGCTTTATGGCCAGGGGCTCCTGTAACACTTCCAGCTGAGAATTATTTACTGTTTTGAAAGTGCTATAAAAGAGTCGATTTGTTCCATAATTGCAACAGCAGCAATCCTCACAATAAGTCTATGTACTTCATAACGTGTTGGAGTTGGTGACAGGAAAAGGGTGTTAGCCAGCAAAGGGTTCAGCTAGGGAACGATGAACGTGTGCCTCATTGCTGCTCCCTTAGCCGGGTCCATTACTGAGGTCATTTGACGATGTCTCCATCACACCTTTCCATGTGACCCTGCCCATGTTGTCCCTTTGATGCTGAACGTTGTGGGCCTGAGTTGACCACACAGCTGCCATCCACATTTCCTCTTTTCATTAAAAACAACCTTGAAGTCCCATAAGCCTTTGCAGTTTTCAAAACATTGAACCCTGATAGATATATTCATGTGGTCTTCGTAAAAACCCTAGCGGGCAGTCCTGTGTAGGTGTTAGCATGGCGCAACCCTAAAATCAGGAATCTCCACCAAGTATTGTGTTAAGCAGAGGAGAACATTATTGTGAAGTTCAGGAGAGGACCACACATTCAAGAATATTTCTGTGACACGAAATTAGTTTGAAGGGTTTAAAACAAATGTGGGTGGCTTTTACAGTGTCTATGGTGTAGATCTACTCCCCCTCTCCCAGTCTTACAGGAATGAACATTTGGCTCGTTTTCTAATTGCACAGCCATAAGCAATGATGAAAGAAGCAAGGTCCCACTCAAAATGTCCCATCCTCATCTCGGAGTATCATACATACAAAACAAGCTCTAGTTAGATAAAAACACACACATGCCTAAATGTAAAAGAGAAAATAGAAAATACTAATGAAAATGTAAGGTGGTGCCTCTGTGTTGGAGGGTATGCACAGCTTTTATAGCACAGCACGCAGCTGTCCCTTGGGTACTCCTATTTTCTAGACATTCTGTGTGGCTAGGCATAATACAAAGTTTGTTTAGAAATTGATTTGAGGTTTACTGTGTGGGAAGCACATTATAAGCTAATGGCCAAAATACATTTTAAATAGCTACTATAAGCTGATTTTTAGAGTGAACAATTCAATATAAAAGTGAGTCAGTAAGACAAACTAGTAATTGACAATAGGAGAAATGTAAATGAGAAGAAGGCATCTGGATTCACCAGTGAAAAAAGGAAACTCAAGAAAGAAGTCAACAATAAACCACAACCTTAGCAAACTTCCAAAGCCGAAAAGCACTGGTAACACTCACTTGTGGTGAGAGTTTATAAAAATGAGTGTCCTCGCACGCTGGAAGTGGGGGGCATTTGTACAACTCTGTGCAAGATCATTTAGTCCTATTTACCAAAATGGTATTTAAGGATTCAGCAGTTTTAGCAGCTGTAATTCTGAGAATCTGTCCTAAAATGATGTGCTGATGTGCACAGAGAGAGGCATGCACATATGTGAGTGTGTGTGAATGTGAGTGTGTGAGTGTGTGTGAGTGAATGTGTGCACATGTGAGATGTGTGCATATGTGTGTGCATGTTAATGTGTGCACATGTCAGTGTGTGTGCATGTGTGAGAATACATGTATGAGTGTGCTCATGAGTGCCCATGATAATTGGATATTATGTGTATGATAAAAATGAAAGAAGAAAAACAAATGGAAATGACCCAATTGCCTTAAACTATGAATACAATATTAGAGATCATCCCATGGTCAGTCACATGAGTATTCTGCTGTAACTGGGACAAAGTCCAGATTATATTTTTAGAGTGAACAAAGTGAGATATAAAAACATCTCTAACTCTATTCCACTTGTCTAAAAGATATATGGATTTGTTTTTTGTTTTCTTATTTTTTAATTTACTTGGAGAAAATTCTAGAAATCTATCCTCCAAGGTTTCTTTCTTGGAGTGGAGATATTGATAGGAAAACTCTGTTCTTTTGTTTTCTATGACTTTTTTTTTTTACAGGAAGCTTGCATACTTTTATGATTTCAAGAATAATGATTCTGTAGTGGCGAGATACCTTGAGCGACTGCCCCCCCCCCCCCGCATCCGCTGAGCTGGTGAAGAGCTTACTTGGCTACTCAATCCAGCTGAAACAAAGGGATGGGTTTGGGGGTTTTTGCCTATATAAAAGCAGAGCTGAAAAATTAAAATTTGAGCCATCATCAGAGAACCTTTTTCTTCACTCATTATTTCTCCTATCCACCCATCCTAATTCCATCTCTAGCACTTCTTCCAGGTATGTTCCGTTCTCCATGGTTGCTGGACGGCTACACACCCAGACTCCCTCTGTGCACTATTTGCAGTAGACAGTTGCCTGGAGACTGTGGGACTTGAAGTGGTCCAGGATTCCTTCCTGGCAGACTTTTCTGCTAATACTTAACTTCCTAAGGTTGAGGGGGATAATTGTGCGATACTATAAGGAGACCAGAGGAGCCTAGGAAGCCTTGAGAGCTGGGCAGTGCCATTCCCTAGGCAGATGGTGCTGGGTGGTATAAGGCAATTAGCTGAATAACCTTGATCTCATTGGTATAGGTGGACAGAGAGAAGGGTGTCTGGGAGCAAAGCTGAGAACGCTCTCAGAATCACCGTACGCTGCATGGGTGCCTCCCTCTTTTTCCCTCCTTCCTTCCCTTCTCCATTCCCGTCTTTCCTGTGTCGTGAGTGCTCGTGTGAGAGTGGGGATGGTGGTGGGTGGAGGTATGCTTGCTTGTGCCTGTATATGACAAGGACAGAGGAAAACATTGGATATCTTCTTGTAGCATTCTCTGCATTATCCCATTGAGACAGGGGATGGGAATACAGTCCACTGGGATAGGAAAGGAGTGGCAACCAGCGCTCGAGCCAACTGGTCAACCTGCATCTACAACCAGAAAGAGAGATGAATGTGCTTTTCAGCTCACTCTTTCCTTCTTATTAGGCCAGGCCGTTCGGGTGGGTCTTCCCATCTCAACTAAGCTAGGTTAGAAAATTCCTCACAGCTTGTCCAGGGGTTTGTCTCCTAGTTCATTCCAGATCTGTCAAGATGATACTCCTCACTAACCATTGAGCACCCAATTACGCCTGTTTTCAAACTGATGTTGAAGGAGACAATTGCGAAGTTGCAGATGACAAAGTCGAGTAGAAAACTGAAGCAGTGTGGGCTGGCAATTAAGTTCAACAGTACAGCTCTTGCCTAGCACATGTAAGACCCTGGGTCCAATCTCTAGCACCTCAAAAAGCAAGACAGGGAGGGAGAGAGGGAAGGAAAGAAGGAAAGCGGGGGAGTCACCTGTGCAGTGTAAGGCCATTCTGTTCTTGAGAGCCATTCCCAGCCTTGCCCTCTGTACGCCCTTCTCTCTGTTCACTGCCCAGCTCTCAAGGCTTCCAAGGCTCCTTTGATCTCCTCATAGTATTGCACGATTATCCCCTTCAACCCTAGGAAGTAAGTCATTAGCAGAAAAGTCTGCCAGGAAGGAATCCTGGACCACTTCAAGTCCTACAGTCTCCAGGCAACTGTCTACTGCAAATAGTGCACAGAGGGAGTCTGGATGTTCTTTCAGTGTGTACAAAATCACTTCTCCAGGTGGGGAGATCGGAGACCTGCTGCATATCCCCTCTCAGAACGCTGCCCTGTATTGTGGCACCTAGCAGTTCAAAAAGTCAG
This sequence comes from Mus pahari, assembly GCF_900095145.1. Lineage (NCBI taxonomy): Eukaryota > Metazoa > Chordata > Mammalia > Rodentia > Muridae > Mus > Mus pahari. Next base: position 108,692,621 of record NC_034599.1, on the reverse strand, counting down.
GAATGAGAAACACTACTGTCCCAGTGTCACCAGATGCCGGAGACAAAGCAACCTTGTAGATTTGTCAGAGTGCTGTGGTAATCAAGCTTACTTCTGACACCTCCAGTGTCCACGTAACCTGCCTCTGTAGGTACTTAGATGAAGCTTAAGGCCACCGGGGCTCAGAATATCAAGGCTCTGGTTACTCAGAGTATGATCTAGAAGCAGGAAGGGACTCATCACCTCTTAGGAGGATTGGATCCCACAAAGGGTCTGGTCTTTAAAAGGATCAGACAGATCAGGATCAGGGTCCCAGTAGCCTGGGGAACATTGGTAAGGGAAATTAAGCATAGGACCCAGTAAACGGGCATCCTGCTCTTGGCCCATGATGAGCAGCTTCCTAGAACAGATGAACCTAAAAGGAGCTTGGACAGGTACACAAAGTCCAAACCACTGGTACTGAGCTTTAACATTCACATAAAGTTTAGCCAATCGGTATTGAGAGTAGAGGGCAAAGGTGACAGAAGAATCTTGCTCTTAAGAATGACTGTTGAGCCAGTCATGGTCTCATCAGAGAAGCCCCTCAATCTTCACTCTACGAATCTAAGAAAATCAAATAGCAATTTACTGAGTATACCTGCAGAGCACCTCTCTGGAGTTCTGAATACCCAGACAATGGCGAAGAGGTTTGGCACTATGTGCCATGGCTTCATAAAACCCTTCCAACATGCCTCCTAGCCAACCAACTCTTTCCTCTCTCTCCTCTCTCCATCCAGTTGCAGTTCATCCACCTCTTAGCAGGCTCCTAGAGTTAGACAGGACTACCACAGGGATTCGCCTCAAGGTGCTAATTGGGGTAATGAGTTAGCAGATAATCCAATTGTGGCTTTATGTGCTCCTTCAAGGCCTTAATTCAACCTGAAACGGTGATTAAGGAAAGAATTGTCAGGGCATGACCAAGCCCTTAGGTGGATCTGAGGGTCTTTCAGGTTGTGTCTCCGAGGAACAACATTGTACCTCTGTTACACTCCAGTACCTTGAGGTCACAGGTTAGCAAACTTTCTCTGCAAAGAGCCAGACAGCAAATATTTTAGACCTTGTGGGTCAGGTGCTCTCTGTTGCAAATACTCAGGGCTGCTATTGCAGCTCAAAATTAGCTATAAACAAAGCATAATTGGATGGGAGAATGAGCAGAATCTGAATGGGTTCCAGTGTATCACAGTCACAAAAACAGTTGGCAACCCCATGGTTTACTGACCCTAGCTCCAGATGTTTTTCCTTAGCTGCCTTTTGACAGTTCAAGAAAACACAGTCCACTTATGTGAAATTTTAAGGTTATTCCTTGAAATTCCCATAAGAAGAATCATCAGTAATGGATGTGACCGAGCCTAGGGAGGGCAGGATTTCTGGTCATCAGGCTCTGCGTCAGTGACTTCTCCCTGTTGCTCTCACAAATACCTGGCAAGATCAGGAGAGATGGCCTGCCAGTTAAGAGCAGTGGATTCAATTCCCAGCACCCACATGGTGGCTTATAACCAACTGTAACTCAAATTCCAAGGGATTCCCACACCATCTTCTGGCCTCCACAGGTACTAGCAATACATGCGGAACACAGATATACATACAAGCAAAGAGCACATAGACATAAAATAAAATTTTTTTTAAAAAGTCACAAATACCTTGACCCACAGCTGGAGAGCACATGCCATCATCGTGGCAGGGAAGCATGGTGACAGAAGCCTGAGGCATCTGGTCGCAGGGCATCAGTTGTCAGGAAGGAGGAGAAGTAAATATTCCCACCACTCTTCAGAGATACGTGCAGGCGTTTGTTCCATTGGTGGCTTTAAATCTGAGCAAGCCAACAACCAAAATGACCCATCACGGTCCCTCTCACGGTATCTTGTGTCTTGCTGATTTTTGAAAGGCAACCACATATATGACTTCACCCATACTTCATCAGTCTGTGCTGACATTTGGGGAATGTGGTGTAGCTCAGTGCTTGAGAAAGGTCTTGGGGTCCCAGAGACACAGTAACAAATGTTGCCTTGATCCAACTAAGCAAGGGTGCGACAGTAGAGTCCCTCCTGCCTCTGTATAACAAAGCTTACTTTTTCTTGCGTTATATGTTCAATACCATCTTCGGGTAGCTGGCTCTGATCCATTCAGGGATCCACGGATCCAGGCTAATGGAGGCACCAGCACACGGACCAGCTTAAGGCACCATAGTAAGAAAGGAGGAAATGTTTCCAGTAGTGACACATTGCTCTCATTCTCCCATGGTCCAGAGGTAGTCATGAGACCAGAGCTCAGCACAAAGAGAGAAGAAATAGTACCTCTGTTTCTACCACACTTACACCTGAGTTGCTATATGACCTTGGACAGCTATTGAAATATTCTGTGTTTCAATTTCCTTCCTGATATAGCAAGAACAATAACAGCTTCAGAATCAAGTACTGTGGTAATAAGAATTGATGATGGGCTTTTAAATCACGGTGTCAGACACTTAGCAAGCATTCAGTAAAAGTCAGCCATGGCTTTTATTATTACTAACTGCCAATTGTGAGAAAAACACCTTGTCCCTCTGGGTCTGAGTTCTCTCATTTACAAATCAGGTATGTCAGTAATGCTGTTAAGGCCAGCTATTAGAATAAATGGCACAATACACCAAAGATCGCAGCATCATGCCCGGCATACAATAAACATTTAATAAAAGTTATTTCCCCACTGCTCTCTGCAATCACAGATTGATCTTTTTTTCTTCAGTCCTGGTGGCAAGGGGCTCATTGAGTCAAATGGGTTACAAGATTTTTTTTTTTTTTTGAGGTGCAGACCCAAGGAATCAGAAGTGATTCTGTATTTCCAGATGTTGCCCAACACCCAGAGGTGAGCTTTTGCAGGATCTTCTTAGGTATGCTTGAAACTACATTTCCCAGAATTCCTCGTTCTTGGGTCAGAGATGCCAACAGTGAATTTGGGTAAGATCTGGGATCTGAAAGTGAGGCATATGCCTTTCTGATCTGACAAGAGGTGTTGGGAGGTAATACTGAGATGCAGGTGGGCTCCAGGTATCTTCTCTTTCCCTTCATCCATGCAACTTTCCTTCCTAATTTGCCTTTCTCTGTTGGCAGCGCTTGGCTTCCAGGCTTACCACTTCTGTGAACTCTCATCAGACATCATCACAGACAGGCCATTTCTCCCAGGGACAGCTCCTTCAGCCCCTCTGGGCTTCCCCTCCTGTGACTGAAGTGACCAGCAGCATCAGAGTCCCATGACAGTGTGCTGCACTGACCACTGGAGACTAACCTCCTAAGGACTGGATCATTTTGAGCCTCCAGTACTCATATGATGAAGTCTCAGTGCTAGAACCTCAGAGTGATACTGTGTTTGGAGATTTATGAATGGTTCACTGTGTGACCATCTGAAAGCTACCTAGAAATCAAAGATGGGCGTTCTAGAAGAAGCCAGCTCTGCCAGCACCTAGACCTGGCACAAAGTTCAGACCAATTATGAGCACAGGCCTGTGGAATGGCCAAGCATCTCTTGTTCGGGGCTTTGTTATGTCTAATACCAAATCTTTCACTCACCCTTCAATTTTTAAGGTCCCCACTTCTCGGCTTTTCCCCACAGCTGGGAAAGGTCTAGTTCTTGCAATCTTGTTGTTGTTGTTGTTATGGTTGCTTTTGGTCTTTTTATTCCACAATACTTTTGGAGAGCTGTCATTGTGACAAAGCTCATGCATGTACTAGTAAGCAATCAAAAAAATATGTATTGGAGCCTATAACTATTTAAAGACAACTTCAATCCGGTTTTCCCCTCTGTAACCCTTGGGCTGGAACTTAGTTTCTGTGTCTTGAGAGGGATGCTCAAAGGTACCACCTTTCAGAATGGTTGCATGGATCAGGAAGATTCCTGAATTGAGACACTGAGGTCAGCATCTCACACACAGATAATACATGTTGGCTCATATTAGGATTATTTGTGGTCTATCTAAGAGATAAAACACTCTTAGTGAGATGTTGGTCACTGTAACAAAACACCTGAGCAGAATAACTAAAATGAGAAAAGATTTGTCTCCTAATGTCAGAGATATCAGCCCCACACAGCTGAGAGGGTGTGGTATAGCCAAGTAGCCAACCACACAGCAGCCAGAAAGGAGAGGGGACACACCTGCTCTCAAAGCTTTCTCCTTTTACACTTTAGTCCATCTGGACTTCCAGACTTTGGAATAGTTTTGCTCACATACAGGGCACACCTTCCCTCACTGAGGTACTCATTTCTGTCAATTATCTCTCAGACATATCAGAGGGATGCTTTTACTAATATCCTAGGTGCTTGTCGATCAAACCAAGGTAACAATCCGGATTAACCGTCATACTGATTTTCAAGTGTCTTTTCTTGCCCTGATTTTCCTGAATTCACTTCTGTTTTCTCTCCTGGATTAAAGACATCTAAGTCCAAGCACACGCAAGTGTTTCTTGGCTCTGCTCCAGCTGGCACACGTCTCACCATCTAGCACCAGGCCAGTGGTTGACTCCTGCAACCCTGCAGCCAGCTGAGAGCTAGATGTGCTGGCACTTGCTCCATGCAAGACTTGCGTCCTGTGGGATCCAGGCTTTCAAATGTCTTTCATGAGTTTCTTCTTCTGGTCTTCCCTTTCCTCCCATCTTCTGCCCCACCCTCCCACCAAGCAGAGCTGACTCACACAATAAATGGAGCACCGTGAAACCCTTGCACAAGACACTATGGCTTGGACTTGGTTTGTTCTCTTCAAAAGTTCACATTTAAATATGAATGACTCCATCATGAGAGACTGAGGCAGACAAGTGAGTTTAATAACCTGGAACTCTATTTGGTTTCAGTTTTGCCTTTCCCACTCTTCCAACAATGCATCTGACAGCCCAGCAATGTTACTGTCATGAACATGCCTCTCTCTGCACAACACATTTAAAAACCTAGAATGACCACCTGTGTCAGGTGACATGCACATTTGCTCTCTGAACAATGGGATACATTTCTTCTCTCTTCAAATATCATCAAAATAAGACAGTTTCTAGTAACATGTAGTCCCATTAGATCCCACTGCAATGTAGGGCCATTCCAGTCTGAACTGGTTTGGAGGTACATATGCAAGAAGGGAAAAAAAAAACAAAGTGTACTCAAGTAAACTTTTGGGAAGACTCTCTTATTTACCATCTTATGCCTACACGTAATTGAGTATATGCATACGATTCAGAGCAGATGCGTTACAGAAGGAGCCTGTGCAATAGCAAAGTGATGAAATGACCTAACCTACGCATCAAAACAGAGAACCACTGTCACTTTGCTTCTTACTAACCAAACTTTATAAGAGGAAGCCCCAGAAAATGACCAGCACCCTTGAATATCTTCATTCCTGTAGCCTGCTGTCCCCTCCCAGTGTACTCTGATATTGAAATAAAGCTTCCTTGCAAATCAGTGTGGGCTTTATTTCAGGTCTTTGAATAAAAAGCAGAGAACATGGAAATGCCCTAGCCCAACCCAGACCAATGATAGCAATTCCAAAAGGTGGAGCGAGGGAGGACCTTTAGAAGCTGACCCGGGCTCTGCTCAGTGTGACTAATGGGTCAGTGGATTGACATCGGACTGCCTTAACTGGGTTATCTTCTATAAAGGCTACTTTGGCTGGGTCTCCCCACTGAGCCACTTTGCTAGCCTTGCCAATACCTTCTTTATAATAACCCTTCTTAGTCACACCATGCCTACTTGATTGAGATGTCTTCTCACAGCATATTTCTTTAAATCCTTTAGAACACAGTAAAGGAGCAATCTTCTTGGACTCCTATCTCCTTAATATGCTAGGGGGCAATGAATCTTTACTGTTTTCCCTCTAGTTATAAATATAAGACAGTTAGTTGACATAGAGCCACTCAGTATGTACAACATATGCAAACGGGAAGGCCCGAAGCTCCAGCCCTAGAGATAACCATTGCTAACAGTTAAGAGCGTCTACATTCAATTTTGCCTTTCCACACATGCTAACGTATTTTATTTTCATTTTCTTCTTTAAAAAGCAAAATTGGTGTCACATTATACAGTGTTCTTCCATATGTTTTTTTCCCTGCTCTCCTGGCAAGATTTCTTGGAAACACTTCATTTTGAAAAGTTGTTTCTGCATTAGTATGTATAGATTCTCATTCTCCTGAACAGTTCCTGATCTTCCATAATATGCCCAATTATTTTCACACTGAAGGATATTTGAGTTGCTTCCTTTCTCGTCTAGATGTTAATGCATGCTAAGATCAACATTTTGGTGATATGGGGTAGGGGTCCCTTGAAGTGATGGAGACATTCTCTCTTGCCTGAAGTAAGCATGACTGGGGATAATGTTGTAGGGAGCACACTAAAGATGACCACTCTGACACTGCCTATAAGCAATTGAAAGTCTTTATTCCAGTCATCTGTGACTATTCTCAGGTATTCAGGTCCTAAGTATAGCACTGAGTGTTCACAGCACAGTGTTTTTTAAGGCAGACGGAAACCACCATTTCCTGCCATCTTGCTCAGCAGCAGCAGGGGGAGTCTGTGTGTCTGTGGTGGGGGTGTGCTTCATACAAGCAAGCAAGTTGACAGAAGCTAAGATAAGCAGTTAGCTGCAGGGAGTTCTTCTGCACAAGCGGGCAGTTTAGTGGAAGCTAAGATAAATTAGCAGGGGTATCTTAACCTTGGGCTCTTGGAACAGAGTTTGACAGTTTTCCATGGGATTCTCCATCAAGGATCTCAAACTCTAGTTAAACTTGAGATGGCCTCAGCAAGAATACAAGACAAAGGAAGCTCTGAAACACCTTGCCCTGTCACAGTACCAGGGCACGGGACAATCATCAACCACTAGAACTACCCCAAGCCAGGAATGTCTGGGTCCTTTGTCTTATAGACTCAAAAAGTGAATTTCAGAAACAGTAGAATTGTGAACTTGAAAGGAGCTTTTAAATTATTTATTTTTAATCATGTGTCTATGTATGGGTGTGGACACATATGTGCAGGTGCCCATGGAAACCAGAAGTGTCAGATTCCTTGGAGCTGGAGTTACAGACAAGCGTAAGAAGCCTGGTATAGGTGGTAACTAAACTCAGGATCTCTGAAAGAACAGTATGAACTCTTAACCACTGAGCCTTCTCTCTAATGACTACAGAGATTATTATATGATGATAGGTATGAGCATAAGAGAACAAAAGCAAGGCAGAAGCAGAAACCCAAAACTGGGGTGATGTGGAGCTGTGAATCCAGGAGTTTGTCATATAGCTGAGGAAGAAATTTGCATGGGGCCTGAAGAGGAAAGCAGCGGTCCCATCAGCCAGGCCACAAGGTATCTAGGTGCCTCTCCATATCGGTCACAGCTTCACTTGTAACTTCTAGGCAGGAAGGCTACTTAATTTGGATAAAAGCAAGAAAGATATTAAGGATAGGAACCAGAGTGCCTTTCTGATCTCTACCCAGAACAGAAACAAGTATGTTCCCAGCTCTCCTGAACTGCCTGGCCAGCTTCTAGCTCCTGTCCTCTTCACCTTCATGAGGCCTGACATAGCTTTTCTGGAGGATAAACTCCTCTAGGAGGGAATTTGGAGACTTGATGCTAGCCATGCCCATTTATAGTCCCATCAGTCAAACCCAGGAGCTGTCTATGCCTCCACCCCCTGTGTCTTCTTCCCTTTCTTTAGCGTTTGTGTTCTATCTCATTATAATTAACATAGGGCAGAATAACAATAGGCTCTTTTCTCTCCTTTACAGATGGATTGAAAAGAAAATTCCCTAAGTGGTAAATAGGAGATTAACTTTGCCCAGGGGTAATTAGCATTTATATAGCTCTCCATCTCAGAGGTAATACAGCCTTAACTAACTTGCATTTGTTCACAAACAAAAATTTGACACCAAGAGAATTGTGCAGGGCCTTCCTGGGAGCTATGAACAGAAGTGATCTGAGAAAGTCCCGCGTGAATTATGGATTCTGTGGACTGATAGACTGGCCAGAACTCTGAGACTCGAAGGTTGCCTTTATGACTCAAGTGATGCTGCACTGGCCTAGCGTCTTTGTGCCTATCCAGTAATGTTACCAGGGACTTGAGATTTCCTGGTGTGGGTTGTCTGTCTTATTACTGAGAGAATTTAAAAACAGAAGGAAGTTCAAGGACCATTTCATTAGACCTTGAGAGAAAACAACAGGGAAAGCAAGGAGAAAAATCCCAGCAGGCGTTGGAAGGAGGGATCGGATCAGAGGAAGCGAGCTATCTATCTGTACCTTTTGGGTCCAAGAGAGTAAGCAGGCTCAGCAATGAAGGGCGATAAGGAGCTGCCTGGGACTTAAAGATTCAGAAGAGTAAGAAAGCATGCTTACGTTTGTAGCTGGTGCTGTGTTTATATAAAGAGAGAAAGAGCCGGGCAGTGGTGGCGCACTTGGGAGGCAGAGGCAGGCGGATCTCTGAGTTCAAGGCCAGCCTGGTTTTAAGGGGGTGCCTCAGTGAGCCCATGGCGAGGCATCCCTTCCCCCTGAGGGACCAAGCCACACGACAGTGTAGTATATACAGTATAGTATAGAGTAGAGTTGATTCAGGGCATGAGGAGGGGAGTTAAGAGGGTAGTAGAGGAAGAGAAGATAAAGTAGAGAAGTAGAAGAGTAGAGGAGTAGAGGCCGGCCATGAGCACACGGGGGATGGGAGGGAATGGGGAGAGAGGGAAGAAGGGAAGCAGGGAAAGAGCAAGAGAGGAACAAGAGAGCAAGAGGAAGATAAGGTAAGCAGTCCCTTTTATAGTGGGTCGGGCCTACCTGTCTGTTGCCAGGTAACTGTGGGGCGGAGCTTAGACAGAATGCTAACGGCTGGCATCTGGAAAAGGGATGGAAGAAAAGCAAACAGCTACAATGTTTTGAGTTAGAGTTTAGAAAAACAGAGAAGGTTTGGCAGTGAGGATCTATAAGCAGGGAAGGGAGGAGCCATCAATACAATATGTCATTAAGGGGCTGGTCTTTCCTCCCATGTTCTCAGATCATCCTCCGGAGAATCAAGGGGCGGTCTCCTGGACAGGCCAAGTTGGATTGATGCTGAAGGAAGGAGTATGTAATGTTTGGGGGAGGCAGGAATGTCTGAGTCTCCACCCAGGGTCAGAGGGGAACTCGGATTCTATAATTTTGACAAGGAAGCCGTTCCTTTCCCTAAATGGACCAACAAAATCTAATGCCTCTTCCTTCTCAGGTGATATTTTAAACTTTACAGAAGGACAAAGCTGATGTTTCCCTTTCTAGTGTTGCTAGGGAAACCACTGTGGTATCCAAAGCCAATTCTGAGGGATAGGGCCCTCCTCCATGGCCTCCAAGACTGCTAATATCTGCCCAGCTTTCTAACAGTAAGATTTTCAGACTATATTGCTTTAGCAGACCCATAGCTTCCACCCACCCTAAAGCTAAGCATGTATTCAGATTGTATCTGAAAACTACAGGAAAAAAAAATGTTTTTTTTTCCTACTCAACCCTGAACGAACTGTCTATTGATGCATTTGTTAAACACATTTGACTTTTGTTTTACTTTTGTTGTTATTGTTGTTCTGTCACTACAAAGGTCCATCCATGTCTTCCCTTCCACAGTGGAATATGTCACTCAAGGGAACCTGAATTCATTCCTGGATCGTGCTCATGCAGAGATGGCTCATAATAAACTATCTCCCAGTCGTGCGTTTTCTTTGAAGGAGTTATGTTCTGCTGTTCTGTTCCTCAACACAGTGTCTTTAAGACTCTTCAGATTTTAGTCTTTAAGAATCATTTCAGAGGACTTTTAAAATGGAGGACCATACTGATTCTGAGGCAGGCTGTTAAAAAGGAAGACTAGAAAACGGCAGGCTGAGGCTTGCACAAAATGACTTCACATGGTCTCACACACATTTGATCCTAGCACTCAGAAGGCAGAGGCTTGTGGACCGCTGGAAGTTCGAGGCCAGCCTGATCTATACAGAGAGAGATCTATATAAAAGGTCTCCAGTGTGGATTTGTTTGTAAGTTATATATATTTTAAGTAGCAGTGCAGAGGCTAAAGAGTTTCAGCAGTTAAGAGCACTCCCTGCTCTTGCAGAGGACCCAGGTTCACTTCCTAGCATACCCATGTCACTTCCTGTAATTCTAGTTCCAGGGGATATGATGTACTCTTCCATTCACTGGGAGTATTCACATACACACACACACACACACACACACACACACACACACGCACGCACACACGCACGCAAGCACTCGCGCACACACACACTGCCTTAGTCACTTTTCTATTACAGTGATAAGACATCATGACCAAGGCAATTTCTAGAAGAGTTTTCTGGGGCTTATCATTTCAAAGTGTTAGAGCCCAGCAAGGAGTATGGCAGCAGGCAGGCATGGTACTGAAGCAGGAACTGAGAGCTTACATATTGAGACACAAACATGAGGAGAGGCAGCTAACTGGCAATGGCATGGGTTTTTTAAAACCTATGTCTTTCGTCAATCACACTTTTTCAATAAGGCCACTCACTCCAATCCTTCCCAAACAGTTCCACCAACTGGGAGCCAACTATTCAAATACACAAGCCTATGGGATTAATGTTCATTCAAACTACCACACACATGTGACTATAAATAATAAAACAAATCTTTAAAAGATAAATAACAATGCTGTATGTTTAACATATAATGTATATTATACACAACCGATAGTCAAAGTTGTCTCAAAATTGTCTCTGCTCCCTTCCTGTTTCCCTCAGCATGCTGTTTTGCAGAAGCTCTAGCCAGATTGCGTGTGGGCACATGCCGCAGAAGCCATTGCACCCAATTGCTACTTAGCACAATCCTCCGACCATATTTTCTTCAGTTTTACTTTTCCATTCTTCCAGGGATGAGCAAGGACATTTTGTACAACTCTACAATATAACAAACAAGGATGGGATCATCAGACGCTCTCTTTCTCAGTGACGGTGACAGTCACTTAGGTGTTTGTGCCCAGGAGTCTGATTGTTGATCAGGAAAGGTTTTAACTTCTTAGAATGGCAGCTTAGAGAAAATAGTATAATGAACGCCTACGTGCACAACTGCTAGATTTAAGAATTATCAATATTTTCTTGTACATATGTCCCCCTCTCTTTATTTTGTTGTTGATTTAGGGGGAAGTGCACTGAGCTATTTCCATGTGCAGCTCTGTTACATAAAGATGATTTTTGGATAGCTTCATCACCAATTATCACCCTAACAAAACTAGCAATTCTTCCCACTGTCACCATACTCCTTGAATATCCCAGATATAACTTTGTAGATATCTTGCCCAAAATTAAGCCCCAAATAATGTGGCAAATTATCTGGGTTCTGTCTCTTATTCGGTCAATTTATACTTGTTTCATTTCTTCATGCCTTTGATGTGTGTATATGTATATGCACGAGTGTGTGTGTGCGTGCATGCATGTATGTGTGTGTGTGTGTCTGTGTGTTTGTGTGTCTGTGTAGAGGTCAACCTGAACTGACATTCCTCAGCTGTTATCCACCTTGGCTTTCTTTGTGAGACATGGTTTCTCACTGTCCTGGAATTCTGCAAGTAGTCATGTCTGGACCCACCTGTGTCCTACCTCCTCAGTATTGGAATTGCAAGAACATTTATGACCCACATGGATTTTTTTTTAACATGGGTTCTGAAGCTTGAACTCTGGTCCTCAGGCTCTCAGGAACCTCACTTTGTTACTGAGGCAGTCATAAGTGATTGATGTTTAAGACACTACTCAAACATGCTTGAAGGATGGCCCACGATTATGTCACATCTTGAACTTGTTCTTCTGTATCTACTGCTTCTAGCAAACTCAAGGTTGGATGCAGAGCTGGTGTACACCCCGCATAACCAGTCTTCAGTAGACTCTGCACTTCACAGACTTCCTGTGAGGTGGCCTGGAAGGCCCTGTCCTGGGAGGATCTGTGGTTGTACTTCTGCTGTCAACAAGGCCCCAGAGAGTTTCTGATGACAGCAATCCCTGTGTCCTCCATTTTGTCTCCCAGTAGTTTTCACACTGTTCTGGTCTGGTTTTGGTTGTGATAAAACACCTTAGCAAAAGCAATTTATGGAAAGTAAATATATATTTGACTGTACAGTTCTAAGTCACAGCCCATTCCTGAAGGAAACTAAGGCAGGAACTCAAAGTAGAAACCTGAAGGCAGGTCTTTTGCTATTCCACACATTGCCTCAAACCACACAATTCACTTCACAGCCAAAGAAGCAGAGAAAAGCCATGGGAAATGCTGAGTGCAGGAGCCATGGGGGATGGTGAGTGCAGGAGCCATGGGGGATGGTGAGTGCAGGAGCCATGGGGGATGGTGAGTGCAGGAGC
>NC_034599.1:108665770-108679833 GCF_900095145.1 Mus pahari | reverse complement strand
AGCCATGGGGGATGGTGAGTGCAGGAGCCATGGGGGATGGTGAGTGCAGGAGCCATGGGGGATGGTGAGTGCAGGAGCCATGGGGGATGGTGAGTCCTGGAGCCATGGGGGATGGATCCATGGGGGATGGTGAGTGATGGATCTATGGGGGATGGTGAGTGCAGGAGGCATGGGGGATGGTGAGTGCTGGATGGCTCATAGATGGCATATTCCCAGCTAGCTTTCTTACACAGTTCAGAACAGGACATCTGCCTGGGGCTGGTATCATACATGGTGGGCTGGTCCCTCCTCTATCAATTATCAAGCCAGATGAGCCAATCTGGGCCAGACAGCCTTTCACTTGACATTCTTCTCTCAGGTGATGCTAGACTGTGATAAGTTGATAGCGAAAGCAAACCAGTAGCGATGCTGCTTCATAAAGGGCTGTTAGCACCAACTTTTAAATCCCGGTATTGTATTCAATGTGTTAGCAATAACTTTTCTATGAAACGACTTTCTCTTGGTACTACAGTGGTCTTCTTCCTGAAATATGGCCCACGTGAACAATTTTCCTGTGACTATCTATCACTAGGTCATTAGTTGACATTAGTTGACAAAGGTCATTGTCTACCTTGAGGAACCAAAATTGTTTTGTCTTTTTTTTTTTTTTAATCTGTTTGCATTCTGATTCTTAGAAGTTCAATGCTCAGTGATTCTCACCTTCGGCTGAAAATAAATAAATAAATAAAACCTATCACCTTGAATTCCAGTGGCCTTTGACAGGGCCATCCTTGCCTTGGAGTTCTTTCTCCGAGTGACAGCTCATCAGACCACTGCAGGCTCCTTTGGTTCACACCAAATAAGTGAGTGACCAATCCTTCAGGGTCTGGTCTATGTGGGGAGATGCGCAGAAAATGCTCGTCCATGTCCTGGGATGCTAGAGTCACGCCACGGGCTACTTCTGGACTACTCAGAGAACAGGGATCGGAAATGTTCTGTTGGTAAGAAAGTATTAACATCCTTGGTTTTCTTTGTTTATTTTCTTGCTTGGATTTTGTCTGTATGCACTCATGCATGCATGCAGAACAAAGGCTGAGTACCCTCCATCACTTCCCGCTGTGTTCTTTGAGGCAGGGTCTCTCACAAAACCTGCAGCTCACTTGGGGTTATTCTGTGAGGAGTGGAAGCCTAACTCAGGCTCTTCTGCTTGCATGACAAGTGCTCAACTCCCCAGACCCTTGTTTTGTTGTTTTGTTCTGTTTGTTTTTTTAAGAGTCTCAAATTCTAGCCCTGGATAGCTTTGAAATCATAGCCTGCCTTGTGTTTTAGTCTCCTGAGCACCACCCTGGGCCTTACTTAATTCCTTTGACTTGTGTATTTGCTTTCTCATACAGATGATCCAGGTTCCTAATGACATTACCATAATGACTTATCCAATTTCCCATCCTATGGATGTAAAATGCTTTCAAGATAGTTGTGCCAAATATGCATAATAATAGCAATTCAACAAAATAAACTTTAAAATGTATTTGCAATCCTTTATGCCCATCGAATTCATCCCATTAAAGATGAAGTCTGGAAAAATCTAACATCGCATGAAATATTTATGCTCATTTGTAGTCTCATCAATTGTTGTGATGTTTTTCCTATAAAAGCACAGATGTGTGTGTGTGTGTGTGTGTGTGTGTGTGCCTCTGATGTATGATGGTGAGTTGTTGAGGCCGGAGGTTGATGTTGGGCATCTTCTTCTACCACTCTGTCACTGTGTGACTTGAGCCAGGGTCTTTCACTAAACCTGAGGTCACAGATTCGTCTAGGCTGGCTTCAATGAACTACTTAAATTCACCTCTCTAGTGCTGCAATTAGACCAGCTTTCCATCCAGGAGGTGCCAATCCAAATCAGTTCCTCATGGTAGGCAGCAAGTATACTACCCACTGAGCCATGTCCCCAGGCTATAGAAGGCAAATTTTTCTACACCATCTGCCACCGATTTCAAGTTTAAAGTCAAAACACACAAGCAACCATGGGAGATGTGGAAATACAATGGACCTGCCTGGGTTTGCATGAGCCTATACAAGAATCAAGCATATTGGTTTTTATTCCCCTACCTTTTAAAAAAAATTTTTTTTTAGAGATTTAGCCTTCTATTTTAGTTTCTTCTACTGAATTTTGTAAGTTTTATAAATGTATTGATTTGTTGACTGGCCTGTGAGGGTGGGGATGATATAACAACTTTCCTGGGAGATTTCTATCCTGATAATCTCTCAACTTTGGAGAAACAATTGTCTTAAAGAAAAAGCCACAGCCCTGGAGGGAGGACAATGTGTCATTACTGTCACATGGCAGGTACTAGAGTTGGGTACAGACTCCAGACTTTCTTCTCAGGCTCCTCCATTTATACACTATCATGTTTGGTACAATTTGTGGGGTGGGGAGACATTTGAACATTATTAATCTTGAATTCACTAATCTGTGCAGAGAGCTAGAGATTGAGGCAAAAGTGACAGAGAAAGGATTATGAGGAGATGTGGAGTGAGGTTCCCCAAAGTAATAACATGTTTGGTTATGGTTGTAGAGGAGGGGGGAAGCTGGAGGCAGTGGGTGATTCAGAGAAGCAAGGAAGTGCCTAGAAAAGTCTGGTGACTTAGAGTAAGCCCCGCCCCTCCACACTTTCCTCCTCTTCCACCCTCTGCAGAACTCCATGTCCACCTTGTCAGTCATGTTGCCTACACAGTGCTAAGAAGAACAGTGCAACTGATGAATCCGATGCTGGGCTCTGGGCACGCATCTTCTCATCATTTAATTCTGCTCCCCTCCTGCCATCATTTGGCTTTCCAGCCCCTGCTCAGGCCACTGGTGGGGTAACCAGGGACATCAGAAAGGAGAAAAGGGTTGTATGGGAGAAGAAAATCCCCAACACTCTACCGTCTCCAGAAGCTAAGGCTCAGCTGATCCTCAAACACTCCAGGTTGGTTCTGACAGACTTCTACTACACAGCATGGCAGAAAATTGCTATGTTCAAATCGAGTATAAAATCTCAAAGGGCTTACTACCTAAAAATGAACGAAAGATAATGGAACTTTCCCATACCAGTTAGAAGCAGAAGTCTGGGGAGATGGTTGGTGGCTAAGTACTCGTGAGAGGACTCAGGTTAAAATCTCCAGAATGTGCACATATTCCAAGTGGCCATGGCACCTCCTCTGTAATTTTAGCCTCAGAGGGTCAAGACAGAATTCTGAAAGCAAGGTGGTTAGTGGAGCTCACCTTCCTGGTAAGCTTTGGTCCGACAGAGAAACCCTGTGACAAATAGTAAGACTAAAAAGAAACAGAATAAGGTTCCTGACATCACCTCAGCCATCTGCACACATGTGAACACACATACACATACATGTATACCACAAACATGTACATGTGCAAAAGGAGAAGAAGGAAATGGAGCTCAGATAGGGAAACAAGAGACCAAACATGTTCAGAGATTCACTTTTCGGATTCTGAGGTGTTTTCCCTGAGTCGTGTAGTGGGTCTGTCAGTGTGCTCTGACTTCCCAGCAGTGCATGCTAGGCCAACTGATGGCTTGGTGTACACGCATCATCTTAGGCAACGAAGCATGGCAATCCTAGACAGAAGATCCAGTACTGGCATGAATGTGGTTTTGTTGCTGTTGTGTGTGTGTACACACACTTGTGTGTACACAAGTGTGCATGTGTATATATGTGACTGAATGGACACATGAGTGTACACTCATGGGGATATGTCAATCTTAAGTGTCTTTCCTCAGATGCAGTCTATCTTGTGTTTTGGACACTGGACTGGGACTACCTAAGCTAGTCTGGCTAGGCAGTGAGCCCTAGGGATCTGCCTGTCTCTGCCTCCCCATCACTGGGATTATAAGCATGTTAGCACACCTGACATTTTCATGTTAGTTATGGGGGGGTGTGGCGCAGATGCTCATGGCTGTGTGTCAAGAACTTTAACAGCCTGCAGCCACAGAATCAGTGTGTGGGCAAGCCCATGCTAGAACCTACAAGCCTGAGAAGGCAGGAACATAAACAAGACAGGAGGAACTGGAAATAGGCCATTGGTTTCCACAGAGTGATGGATCCACAGGGAATCCATGAATGTTTTTCCTTGACTTGTACTGGATGAGACTTTGTTGACTAAAATCTATTTTTCCTCTTAACCTTTATTTATTCAGTTGAAATGGGAAGAAAAAGAATCAGGTAATGTCAAAGTAGAGACATTTCCTCCCCAACTTCCTCTTGCTCTGCAGCTGGAAACCTTCATGTTACATCCGGTAGGGGCAGGGGCAGAGTCACAGGGAAAAAGCTAAGGTCTACCTACAGAGCTAGTCAGGGGCCCTCAGAATTTGTGGCTCAAAGAAGCACAAAGAAGCTCAAAGAAGACTTTGGGGCTCATGTACCATCTTAAGAAGAGAAAAGATAACTTATGGAAAAATTAATGACTGTGGGGAGAGACAAATTGGTCCTCGGGAAGTAGGAGTGAGTGAGAGGCTGTTTCCTGTTGGTGTTTATTAGTCTCAGTGCAGTGCCTTCCTTGTCCTTTTTGTCCCCAACTCCCAGCTGGGGACACCTCTCTTCAGGGGGGATTCAATCCTTTCAGAAGCATGGCTTCTTTAACAGACAAGGCCCAGGTTCTGGTGGCGTGTCAAACAGCTTCATTCTGCCTGTCTGGATTTTCAAATGTCTTCAGCTCAAAATAATTTTTATGCCATAATGGTATGTCCCAGAACCTTTGGAACATTAGAAAAATGGCTAAGAATAAAGACAACATTGATTCAATTGTCTCTCTCCTGCACAGTCACACCGCCCACCATTTCCAACAACTGCAAACTACCAGAAGCAGTTTGCAACTATCTGAGCAACAGTCTCCCACTTTCCTTTTGTTTGTTCTTACTTTTTGACACCGGAGGGGGAACCTGGGGTCTTTGTCCTCTTAGGCCACTAAATTTCTCCTTCAGTCCTTTTGTACTCCTTATTCTGACATGAACAGGAGTCACCTAGACCCTTAGCTGAAGAGCTACCACGATCGAATTGGCCTGTGAGCATGCCCATGAGGCATTTCTTAATTGATAATTGATGGAAGAGGGCCCCGCCCACTGCAGGTGATTTCACCACTAAGTGGTTCTGCACTGTTTAAGAAAGCAAGCTGAGCAAGCCATGGGGAACAAGGCAGAAAGTGGTATCCCTTCCTTGTCTCTGCTCTGGTTGCTGCCTTGATTTCCCATCACAGTGAACTATAACCTAGAGGCCAAATGAGCCCTTTCCTTCCCAAGTTGCTTTGGTCATGGTGATTATAAAAGCAACAGAAAGCAAACGAGGACATGGCACCAACAACCACCGCTGCCATCACCTCTCCAAACTACAGACACACTACACAAGGGTCACCAGTCCTGTTAAACTGCTAGGTTTCCCTTCCTAGGTCAACTTCTAACTTTTTTCAGTAAAATAAGCCAAGGTTTTGTTGGGGTTTAGCATTTACATACATTTTGTAACTTGACAGTTATCAGTAAATATCAGGCCAGTATGGGAAATGTTTTTTTTTTTTTTCCAATAAATCATACAAAAGGAGAAAAGGCCATCTTTTTTCTGCTGGTAAATGCCCTGGTTTCTCCAGGCTCAGAGGTAAAGCTGGTAACACTGGGAGGTGGACTCTACCTTCCTCATATGTTCATCTGAACTCATGCCTGTAAGACATTCTGAGGCTGACTGGAGCAGGCTCGGCATACTGGCTCCAGACATCCTGGGATGTATGGAGGGAAGAAAGGGGGTTGTCATTTCCTCATCCATAAAGCAAAAAAGATAGCAAGAGGAAAAGCGTGCAGGTTCATTAAAGGAAAGTTTGTCAACATCCATCTATCTACCATGTACCTATCTACCATCTATCTACTATCTATCTATCTATCTATCTATCTATCTATCTATCTATCTATCTATCTATCGTCCTAGCTGTCTTTATCATCTCTGTCAATCTATCAATCTACCTATTTACCATATATACTATATATATATATATATATATATATATTCTATTTATATAACCATCTATCTAGCTATCTATCAATTTGTCATCTATCTGACCATCTATCATGTGTTTATCCATATATATATATATATATATATGGATAAACAACATATATGGGAGAAAATATATCCATCCATTGTCTGCCAGTGGGTGCCTAGGCTGGCTCTGTCTCTTGGCTGTTATAATAGAGTAGCAATCAACATTTCAGAAAAATGGTCAGAAAGACCAGAGTGAATGTGGCTACTTCAACAATCTCCTTGATTTTCCTCACTTATAGTACTCAGTATGGCAAGCTACCCCATTAAGGGTAGTGTGTTCAGACCACAATATTTAGATACAGTCTCTGGTCCTAACCAAGGTCATGTTGCAGAGAAATCAACAGAGAATCCCAAAGAACTCAGTTAAGGGTGGAGGACTGAGTCTAACTTGAGACTTAGACTATAGATCAGAGGTCAGCCACAGGTACTGCCTACAGGAGCTGAGGGCAGAAGATAGCCTGACCTTACTCACTGGCTTATTGTGCATCCTGATAATGAGGAGGTCTGTACACAAACAAACATGACCATGCAGGAGCAGCATCTCAGGTTCGAGAGCTGGCTCAGTGTGTAAGAATGTAGGCCTGAGGTCAGATCCCAGGTACTCACATAAAGCCAGAAGGGATAGCATAGGCCCGTAATGCCAGCCAGTGCTCCTACTACAGCAAGATAGGATGTGGAGACTGGAGAATCCCCAGAAGTTTGTGGGCCAACTAGCATGACATGCACAGTGGTGAACAAGAAACCCTGTTTCAAAAAAGAGGTTGAGGACAGACAGCCAAGGTCTGACCTCCACATATGCCCCATGGATGCAAATGCTTCCACATTTATATCTAAGCACATACATGCAGACACATACAAAATATATCACATACAATATCATACAGACACAAATAAAACAAAAAAGGCCAGTGTCCTTTGATGGACTGCTCTTCAGACTATCCATACAGTCATATAATGAACTGTCTCCTGTACCAGAAGATATGTGTGGCACACCACAGCAGATGACTCCTCAAACAGCAGCCACCAGCAGAGCTGGAGATAAGAATATGAGGCCCCTGCCTGCCCTATGCGGAACGGTAGAGCTGAGCTTTTGGTTGGGAACTAGGTTGAAGAGGACATGGATGGACTTTTCTCAATGAGATCCTATCAGTTTCTGTACCAAGATGTTTGGACATATAAAGGAATGTGACCACCATTCCATACATTCACCAAAACTCACATACAATAGCAGACACAGCATCACTATTCTGGGCATCCCAACTGAAGATTCCTGCAGTATCCTTCAACCATGGTATGAGCAGGCCAGTAGAGAAAGATTGGACGGTAGCCGTCCTCCTCACAGTGAGAAGAACCACCTACGCCTATGCCTACAGCATGAGTGGCCCTCACAAACAATATTGAGTGGAGGAGATCACGTACAAAGGATCTGGTGTTTCCCATGGTATTTGAAGGTGGGCAGCGCTCACTCCTAGAGACATGAGCAGATGTAGACTGTGATGTTGACTTTGCTTGTCTTCCTGAGTGGAATCTGAAATCAACTAAGAGACAGGCCTCTGGGCAAGTCCAAGAACCAGTAATGGCGTAGGAGGCAGACTCCCCAGTATGGGCGGAACCTTCTGGTGGTGACCCTATGTAGGAAGTCTGAGGAGACATTAAGACTGTTTTCCTGCCTTTATATCTTACTGTAAGCTCTGGACTGGTGCCATCTTTCCTTCTCCTCAGACTCCATCTTCTTCTGCCTTCCAGTGTGGACTGAAGACCAGTGACAGGCCTTCCATACCATATTGGAAGTGCGGAGGCATCCAGCTTGTTGAACTGAGTTCTCTACCTCTGTAGCAGGCAGACAGCTATAGTTAGACCCTAACCTCCATCAGGTATAAACTGTTCTAGTAAACCCCCTTTAGTGTAATATACTACAAAGCTAGGTAGCTATTGGTTTCTGCCCCACTAGTTCTGCCCCTCTGAAGAACCTTAACTAATACAGACACCAGGAAGGACTTCTGGGGACCTAGCAGCAACTAGGTTCTTGCTAAGCAACTGGATAAAAGGGGCACCCCCTGCATGGGATAGCTCACTAAGACATATGTTCGTATGCTGTTTTTTGTTCATCTATCATAATGTCAAGAAACAATTTCAAAGTGATTTTACTTTGCATCTCAGACTGGTGAAGGGAACTGACCACATGAGTATCAACATGAACCTATTGCAGTCCAAGCTTTCTGACTGAAGAATCAGGACACACGTTCCATTTCCTTCCAGATGCAACCGAGGCTGGTAACTTCCCATCTTCCAAATGTTCTCTTGGGCAGATGTTGTGTCTTCCTGCCTATTTCTCTCCCTCCTCCAACCTCTCCTGTAGGTCTATGAGAAGACACTAGAAATCCATGACAAGTGTAAGGTAAGTGTGATAGTTTGTATATGCTTGTCCCAGGGAGTGGCGCTATTGGGAGGTGTGGCCTTGTTGGAGTAGGTGTGTCACTGTGGGTGTGACCTTTAAGAGCCTCTTCCTAGCTGCCTGGAAGGGGGTATTCTGATAGCAGCCTTCAGATGAAGATGGAGAACTCTCAGGTTCTCCTGCATCATGCCTGCCTGGACACTGCCATGTTCCCACCTTGATAATAATGGACTGACCCTCTGAACCTGTAAGCCAGCCCCAATTAAATGTTGTCCTTATAAGAGTTGCCTTGGTCATGGTGTCTGTTCACAGCAGGCAAACCCTAACTAAGACAATAAGCAAGCATAGATGGGAAGGAAGATGCTGGTGATGCCTAGGATACCATCCGGGGGCAAATCTGTAGTTGTGCCACACTGCCAACTCTCCTGGGGAGCAGAAAGCATAGCTTTCAGAATTACTGTGTCTACATTAAACAGCCTGAGGTTTGCCCCCATAGGGCCCCAGGGGCATTTTGCAAACTTCCCCATTGCTGCTCACTCAGGAGAAACAGCAGCTGAGCTATCTCCTTCCAGAACTTGGCCTTTCCATAGAGCAGGGCCTGCTCATTACACATGGCCTCCCTTTTCTCTGGGCACTCACTGCACCACACACACACACACACACACACACACACACACACAGACACACTTCCCCTGCTCCTTTCACCCTGTTTCTCTCTTCCCCCAAATTGTTTTTCAGGAAGTCCCTCTGAACCACTTTTTGTACACAGCAAGACAAATGTTGAGGGTACCATTGAATTCCAGTGGCTCACAGCCTAGAACACTGGAGATAATCGGGCAGTAGTCACCGGATGTCCAACGGTTCTCAATGGGAACCATTAACCGTGAAGCACATGATTGAGAGAGTCATTTATTGGCGTGTCAGATGGCCTTGGCATTGAGTTCCATTCTATGTCATTAACTTAACACAGTACAACACAGCATCGATTGCCCGCGTCCATTCTGTGGGAGCCTGCCATGTTTAATGAGAAGTAAACAAGAGAATGTGGAAACAAACAGTCTCTGGGCATCCATCAGTCAGTGACCAAAGCAATGGAAGCCCATCTTGCATGAGAAAGGAGATCTCAGTATCCTGGCATGGGAGCACCCCCGGTATCCTGGCATGGGAGCACCCTCAGGGACAACTTGTTGGCAGGGAAGGATGCAGGTGACCTGACCACTTAGTTTTTTTTCCTTTTTTTGTCACCAGATGAATGTTAAGGATGTCCCTTCGGTGTGGGGGTGTAGTGACATCTAGTGGACAACCTGTTGATTGATGTCTGACCTCAAATGACACTGCAGAATTTGATAAAGTGCATACTGTGTGACTCTTGAAAAGTCACGGGAGAAATGAAAGTTAAAATATAAATATGAATTTGCTACTTTCTCATGATCAAAGACGGTTCCTTCAACGTATGTTTAGTATATTTTAGAGACTTTTTCACATTAAAATGCAGTCTCGGGGACTGGAGATGCTCATTAGGTAAGAACATGGATGGTTCTTATAGAGGACGCGGGTTCTGTTCCAGCCATTCATCTGTAAATCCAGTTCTGGGGGGATATTGTGACCTCTGTTTTCTCTGATGGTATTGCATGCAAATGAGACACACACACACACACACACACACACACAGAGAGAGAGAGAGAGAGACAGACAGACAGACAGACAGAGCACTCATACACATAAGATAAAAGTAAAAAATAAATTAAAAACATTTAAATACTGTTCTGATGTCGTATACAGTATTGATTCATAATTAGATGTCCAGCAAAATTAACAATGTTGTCTGTAGATGAAATAGTAATACAACGCCTAAGACAATTAAAAGTAGGTATGTGATTCTTTCTACCATCTATAATTGGAGTGGGTGGGGGTAAAACAATACCAATAAGGAATTTGAGGATTTTGAGAAATTTTCTCAAAAAAAAAAAAAAATTTCTTTTCAGAGATAGGGATGGTTGATCCGAATCCAATCCTGATGGGAAAATCAGGGCATTGGGAATCAAAAGAGGTTTGTGAGTCTGGTTCGTCTTGTTTCATTGATCAAGAGAGCCGGTGATACAGATCCTATCAATCTGGTTTATTGAATGATATCTTGTAAGAAGTAATTAGTGTTAAGACACGAGCAGAAAAAATAGACGAGATCTGTCTCTCTGACTTTTGAATCGGGAACCAATTGAGAAACAGACGACAGAGTCAATGAGACAAAGGCTTAAAAATACAAATTTCACGCTTGGTAAAGCGGATTAGACTCTTCCTCAGCCTGCATTCAACACAGACCTTGTGAATCCTGTGCTTTCCTCCTGGGTTCAATTGATATTGACATGATTGAAGGCTGTGTGTCTCATGCAGTTCCAACTTTACCCAAGATTGTATTTTGTTCCGTTTTCTGCTTTTATCCTTTCCTAACACAAAGATCTTCAGCCGTTACCCAAAACTTGGGAATAGGGTAAAGGGGAAACAGGGCGACTTTTCAATATCTTACTTGACAGTTGTTGACCACATCTATGTAGAAAGCTACTTCTTCTCCCTTGGACTATGTACTTGGCTTGCCACTTATTTGGGTTCCATTCTTGTTAATTGGTAGGTACGGTTCTCCACTGACAGATGGGATATGCAAATGAATGTTTGCCAGGCCATATATCAAAACAGAACTCTCACCCTGGCTTGCATAGATCTGCTCAGGAAACCAACCCATTATCTAGAGTGGCCAGCCCTGGAAGCCAGCCTATTCCAGACTTACAGTCCAGTTGATTTCTAGTAAGTCAGACCGCTGTTTGGAGTAATGGTCCAGGAAACCACACAACAGCCCATGACCGCTGACCCCAGAGATCAGTCGCTGACAGGTCCCTAAGTACATCCAATCAGAGAAAGCCAAATGCACGCCGCTAACCAATCAGACGGAGGGCCTCTCTTCCTAATAAACCACCCACAGCTTCTCTGTGCCAGATTCAGACAGCTCTCTCTCTTTCCTCTCCCCTTTCTCTCATCCTGAGCATGCTCCAATCTGTAAGTGACTGTGGCCACGCCTATGTCCATTCAGGCTGTTTTTGCTGTCCTCATTTGGTTGATTTCCATTTCCTTCCACAGTCCTGCAGGGAAGCGGCCCTCGGGTTTGTGTGTATTGCCTTGCAGAACATTACTTGGTTTTATATATATCCAAAGAGTTCTATTTTAACGTCCCTCTTGCTAATGACTAGAAGTAACTGATCTTCCTATGGTCATGCGATCATTGTGACTTTCTTACTAGTCTGCATGTTAATGAGCTGGCTGGATGGTGGGCATGCATTCACTCTAAATCTGTATAGGACTTAGCCGTTTGCCTTTTTGGAGATTACATATTGAAAAGAGGCAGAAACAGAATGCCAGATACCATCTAAGGAGACATCCAAATTTTCATTTCATTAAAAGCTATATTATGAGAGGAAATTGAAAACCTGCAAGACCTACCAGATGTGGTCAAAACTGTAAAACAGATACATCATAATTATTTGTTGAAGGGATTTACCAAACTGTCTCACATTATTATACAACATAAAACAGCACAGTGCTGAGTCTTCCAACTTGAAATTTGTATTAAGTCATGTTGGTCTGTACCCATGCCTTCAAATGGTATGTAAACATTGATGTTTTTCTCTCAAGGGTGCGGACCATCATGTCGGGCAGCTGGGCTGCAGACATGAGTAGGGTTAATTGCAATTCCACACCAGAGGCTGTCTAGAACAAGTTCTTCAATAACACAAGAGCAAAAGACCCAGTGCAACCATACAAGCTACCCTCAGCTTGTGACACATTTTGCAGGCTTCCTGCTGACCAAAACAGGTCACCGATCCAAGCTCCAAGTCAGAGAAGAGATGCAGTTATCTCGGGCAAGAAGTACTGTGGGTTGGCTGTGTGTGTGTGCACCTGCTGAGAGGGGAGTACTATCTCTGACCTGCAGCCATCTCCGTCCCCATTATGGTGCAGAGGAGGAAGAACCCCGAAAGGAGGTGATCACAATCCTGAGGATGGACAGAGGTATATGATACAATGAAGTTCAGTCTCAAGGCAAAGCAGAGAAGATGGGTGACTTGGTAAAGTGCTTGCTGCGCAAGTGTCTGAATATGAGTTTGATGCCCAACACCCAGTTAAAAGATGGGAGTAGTGGGCACAGTCTTGCAACCCCAGCATAGGAGAGACAAAGCCAGGCAGACCTTGGTCTTGCCAGTCAAACTTGTGGAATCGCTAAGCCGCAGGGTCCCAGAGAGAGACACTATCTCAGAAACGGAGGCTCATGGGAATGACAGCAGTGTTGGCCTCTAATCCCCACAGGCACCAAACACGTGCCCGTACCCACGTATACACAAAGATCCATGTCAGGAGTGGCTCAGCAGTGGGCAGAGATGCATGTCTAAGCTCTGTGGATCTCCCCACAGTGCAGTCCTCAGGATAGATCACAACCATTAGGCACGAACCTCACTGTGTACCAGTCCCCATAAGAACTAACAGCAAAAGTTAATAATCTCCTGCATGCCAATCCTGGGCCCATGGAAGTCAGGGACCATGTGTATTATTAACCTAACAAATAAATCTTCTGAAAAATCTTGTGATATGACCAAAACTGGCAAAAATAAAGCTAAAGTTTCACATCACTGAGGTACCTACATACAGCCATTGCTGACCAGAACAAATATTCACCAAGCACCAATGGCTTGTATATTAGGTGACTAATTAAGCTGAGATGTTACTGTCATGTAGACAGTTTAAAGATTTTATATAGCTATTTAGCTTTGGATATATATATATATATATATATATATATATATATATATATATACACATATCAAGCTCCTTCCCTGGGTGACAGCAGAGCATCCAAATCATATGGGTGTCACAACACCCAAGACCAAACTAAGGCTTTGAAAACAGCTAACTCACCAGGCATGGTGGCACACTCCTTTGATTCCAGTACTTGGGAGGCAGAGGCAGGCAGATGTCTATGAGTTTGAGACCAGCCTACTCTACAGAGTGAGTTCCAGGACAGCCAGACCTACACAAAGAAACTTTGTCTCAGAAAACAGAAATTTACTAATAATTAATAATTAAATAATAAACAATAGCTAAGTCTCCAAGCACACCAACTTGCAGGAAAAACCAATCAGAAAGGGTTTGCATTCTGATCCACTAACAGGAAGCACTCCTTGTGCTGACTCTTAGAAGAGCAGTAAATGCCAGAGAGCAGATGTTGTCAAAGCTGCTTTTAAAATTATTGTTACATTTCCTCTGACAGCTTTCCAAGATCCACCTGTTCTGTCATACCCGTCAGAGCACATAGTCTTTCTAAAATCACAAAGGAGAGGCAATTGTTGTGGGTTTCGTCTTGTGATAGATCATGGTTAACTGGTATCTGGAAGTGGTGGAAGCTGTTTTGAACATCACATAGCATCTGCACTCACTGTTTCCTGTGTAGCGTAGCAGACATCGGTGTCCAGCCACACAGCCACGTGCTGAGGAACTTCCAGTGGCAGAAGTAAAGTATTTCTTTCCTCTTTTCTCCCTCCCTCCCTCCCTTCCTTCCTTCCTTCCTTCC
>NC_034599.1:108664553-108665695 GCF_900095145.1 Mus pahari | reverse complement strand
TCTCTCTCTCTCTCTCTCTCTCTCTCTCTCTCTCTCTCTTTCTTTTTTAAGGTTTTTTGAGACAGGGTTTCTCTGTATAGCCCTGGCCATCCTGGAATTCACTCTGCAGACCAGACTGGCCTCGAACTCAGAAATCCTCCTGTCCCTGCCTCCCGAGTGCTGGGATTAAAGGCGTGCGCCACCACTGTATTTCAGTCGACAATGGAGTCATTGTTTTCTCTCAACATGAGATTATGGCTCTAATACATGAAGCCTTAAATCACCTGTTTTCAGAGTACTCCATTTCCTGTGTATTCCTGTGAGTGTACATGTGTGCGTGTTTGTTTGTATGTGTATCAGAAGACAACCTTGGGTGTCTCCTTGGGTGCCTTCCAGCTTGTTCTGAAGGTACCTTTCATGCGTTTCCCTTTGAAATAGATTCTCCCAATGGCTTGGAGCTCATCAATTTGGAGTGTCTAGACAATCTGGTGAGCAAATCCCAGGATCTGTGTCTCCATCTCCCCGGAGCTCCTGCATCTCTGAGAATGTCAAGTTTACATGCGTTCTGGGGATCAAACTCTCGCTCTTGAGCTTATACAGTGAACTGTTTACTGACCAAGCCATCACCTCTCCGGCCCCGTATCTTCTATTTTAAAATGTTACTCTTGTGTTCATAGTTATTTTCATTCATCACTTACGTGTGCTACCGTAAAATATTTTTTCTTAACATGTCACCTTTCTTTATACATGTGTCAAAGTCATTAGTGCTCACTCCCTAGCAGTCATGCATGATGCTTGGTAGCTGTTTTCCTAACTTGTTATAAGATGGTAGAAATTGGGCATGGCGGCGTTGCCTCTTGTCTCTCCACATCCCAGCAATGACAGAGACCAACACTGCTCCAGTTGGATGAACACTAGTCAGGGTTAGATTGATGTTCCTAACCAGCTTGCCCATACATTAGTGATCAGGAGAGGGGAGGTAGGTTGGTCTAGGATGGCCTCTAGTATCTAGGTATAGGTGGGTGTTGCCTGTATCAATGAGCAGTTGGGCCACACATCTCCCATCCTCCAATAATGTCCAAGCAAGAGCAAAGAGAAGTCCCCAAGGCCTCTGTGTGTATGTTTTCATGTGTGTGTGTGTGTGTGTGTGTGTGTGTGTGTGT
>NC_034599.1:108623640-108664457 GCF_900095145.1 Mus pahari | reverse complement strand
TGTGTGTGTGTGTGTGTGTGTGTGTGTGTGTGTGTGTGTGTGTGTACCAGGAGTCAACCTTAGCTGCTGCTCCTCAGGTACCATCTCAGTCTCTTCTCTTGGAGACAGGGTCTCTCAACTGCCTGGAATTTGCCAGGGAGGCCAGGGCGGGCAGCCAGCGAGCCCCAGGGAGCTGCCTGTCTCCACTTCTCCAGCCCTGGGGTGCAAGAATGTGCCACCATACTTGACATGTTTTACACAGGACAGCAGATTTAGCTCATGCTCTTCTCCTCGTGGGGCAAACACATTGCTGGTTGGTGTCTTTAAGTCTCTCCCAGTGCCTTTCCATAGGATTGACAGTAGCTTGACGTCCCTTCCTCCACATTCTATTCAGGGCAATACTCCAGCTGGTTGTTTCTAAGCAGCAAACCAACTCATGATCATCATTTCAAGTAACACTTTATTGTTAAACCACAGTCACGGTCTGCTAACTAATCTGGCATTGGGTCAGGTCTGGACGGGAACAGTTCGCCTGTACTCCACTAGATGGCATCTCAACAACCCAGGCAGGGGCAGAAGAGCTTCCCTACACCCTGGATTCCAACAGCAAGCATCCCAAGAGGTGAGAGACAGCTGGTTGCTGGTTGCTGGTATCCGTTCACTGTACCAGTCTAGTATATGCCATTGCCTGTAGTACCCAACCCTGTGTATATTGTTTTTTTTCTATACATATTTACTTATGAGAGCATTTAATTAGGCACAGATTGACACCAGCAATAAAAAAGTCGCAATAAAATAAAACATTTATAATAGCATTCTGCGATAATGCTATGTGAACGCGGTCTTTTTCTTACCCTTCTCCTGAAACAGTCAAGACAAGAGTAATACGTTCAGATCACGGTTAGCCAGGAATGATTGAAGTCCCAAAGGTATCTAGGGCAGGATGCGGGGCATCTCTCAACAGAGCGTTGAAGGATTGAACTGCAGTCTCCAGACTCCACCTTTGAGGGGCAGGGCGATGATGTCACCTGTGAGCACCAGTGGTCCTTTGCCTGACAGAGGGCTTCTGTTCTCAAAATCAATCTATGGCAGTGTGAGCAGAGCCAAGTGAGGGCCAATCTCATTCAGGGTTTCTTCTGCTTCTTTTAACTAACACAGCTTTGCCCCACTCTTCTGTTGGCTACTGTCCATAGAGATTTGGTTGCTGCTTGGCTACAGGGGGTGCCCTCTTCAGGTTCCATATCCCCAATGCTATGAGTCACAGCTAAAGTCACCCCATTGATTCTTGGGCTCCTCCCTTATCCCAGGTCCCTGTCTTGCCCTGGGGATGCTTCCCATGCCCCACCCCTGTCAGTGTTCATTCTCATGATCTTCTCATGGTCATCTCTCCTGTCTCTCCCCACACCTGATCTCAACCCCCATCCCCCTCCCCATTCCCTCTCCCACCCTGTTCCCGCCTTCCATCTGCCTCTTATGACTATTTTATTCCCCTTCTAAGTGGGTTTCTAGCATCCTCACTTGAGCCTTCCTTTTTGTTTAGCTTCCTTGGGTCTGTGAAGTATAGCATGGGTATCCTGTACTTTATGGCTATTGTCCACTTATAAGTGAGTACATGCCATTGATGTCCTTTAGGGTCTGGTTTACCTCTCTCAGGATGATATTCTCAAGTTCCATCCAGTGGAGCTAGCTATAGGGACACAACCCATCCACAAAACTTTCAACCCCAAATTTAATCTATTTACAAGAAATGTAGGAACAGAGGATGGAGCAGAGGTTGAGGGAACGGCGAACCAATAACAGGCCCAACTTGAGACCCATCCTAAGGACAAGCACCAATCCCTGGCACTATTAATGATGCTCTGTTATGCCTGTAGGCAGGAATCTAGCATGGCTGTCCACTGAGAGGCTCCACCCAGCAGCTGATTCAGACAGATGCACACGCAGCCAAACAGTAGGTAGAGCTTGGAGACTCTTAGGGGAGAACAGGAGGAAGGATTGCAGCCCCTAAGGAGATAGGAACTCCACAGGAAGGCCAACAGAGTCAATTAACCTGCATCCTTGGGGCTTTTAGAGACTGAACCACCAACCAAAGAACATAGACAGGCTGGACCTAGGCCTCCCCACACATATGTAGCATATATGCAGCTTGGCATTCATGTGGGTCTCAAACAACTGGAGCAGGAGCTAGCTCAGAAACTGTTGCCTGTCTGTGGGATATGTTCTTCTAGCTGGACTGCCTTGTCTGGCCTCAGTGGGAGAAGATGCACATAGCCTCACAGAGACTTGATGTGCCTGCCGGGGGGGGGGGGATTCCCAGGGGAGGAGGGGAGGGGGCATGGGAGAAGGATTGTGAGAGAGGGTGACTGGGAGGGGGCAGTGAGAGAGATGTAAAGTGAATACGTTTAAACAAAGGTACATTTGGAAATACTACTCTTCATATTTAGTATGGAGAGGGTTTTTACCTGGAAAGCTTTTGTGCATCCCTCTTTTATTCAGAAATAGATGCTGGCACTCCAGCTCATCTCGAAAGAAGGAAATGATGCTTTATTGACAGGATGACTATTAGAAGACAGCAGAACACACACAATCATCCTATTCCACTGGATGGGGTGAACACAGTCATTTCTCACCCAGAAAACACAGCGAAGTCCTCTGTCACAGCTCTGCATGTAAATTCTCTCACTCATGGGAGCTGCACCACCATTGATTACACCTGAGGAAACAGTAAGTCACATTCCCTGCCCCTCACGCCCACTGAGTTTTATTCAGGTTGTTCTCTCAAAGCCTCAGGACCAATATTAAATATCCTGGGGGGGGGGGTCAACCAATTAAAATTTCCTATCAATGTTCTCCAGGCCCATTTATAGGTGCTCAAACATGTTCCACGGGATGCAACTTCACTTTGTGGGGAGAAACTCAAAGTGTCATGTATCATTCTGTGCCCCTGTTTATTGAAACCGATTCGTGCAGCCCAGACTGGCCTCAAATTCATAGTGTAGCCAAGGAAGACCTTGAACTCCTGATTCTCTGGCCTCTAGATCTCCAGTTCTGGGAATGTGGGCCCATGTCTTAATGCTCAGCTCTGGTGGTTTCTGCCCTTGTAGGATTCTCAGTTTCTCTCAGCTGGGACTCTAACCTTCATCCCAGTAAAGAGGACCTGGCCTTGTAAAAGAACTGAAGTAAACCATCTATGTATCCACACAGTAGGTTTTGCTGAGCATAGTCAAGTTCACACCAGCCACCTTCTGGAGAGGCCTCTGCGGTTATCCACTGCAGCAGTGGCCCATTTAGGCTGGCCTCAGGGTGACGTGCTTTGTAGACATTTACAGTTGGAACTGTAGCTGGCAACAAGAAACAGAAAAGCATGTAGACAGCCCTCTTACAGAAAAGAAAATCTAGACACAAGAAGACCTCACATCTCATGACACAACTAGGACCCTGTTGTGACCTGTTTCTTTGTGGTGTCTCCTTGTGCCCCGTTGTGGGGTTTATCTTGATGCTTGCCACTGTGACCCCCTTTCCAAGAGCAGAAATCTGAGGTTGCAGACAGTGCCATGAACTCACAGCCAAGGGGGACACAGGGAACCTCACCAGTAGGCTTTGCCCAGTCTGGAGGCAATTCAGAGGGTCCCTGGCCTTTGAAATGTATGTGAGAGCTGAGGTTGGCTGGAACTGAAAGTCTTAACTGGTGTCAGCCCCACTGTGGAAGTGAGGAACTCAGAGGTTTCTAGAGCAATTCTGAAAACCGCTTAAGACTTTATTTGCTCTTTGCAGCCACACAGAAGGAACTCACACAGCCAGAATTTGAAATGTGAAAAACTTCTAAGTTTGCAAAAAATCCTGCAAAAGTAGGCATCGCGGGGGGATATATAGCTCAAAAGCTTGTAATAGCAAAAGACTAAGACTTACTGAGCCAATGTAAGAACCTGTACCAGGGGTGTGCGGGTGGGGTCAGAACTGCAGCCTCTCCTTCCATGTGGCCTTTGTGGCAAGTGTGACCTGTGAGCCATGACACTGGACCAGAATTCTTACTCTAGACATGGTTACTGTGAACAGGGTACTGCTAGAAGTTAATTTTCCTACATGTCCGACTCAGGTCTTTCGAAGAGTGCAACAAAACAATGAAAAGTAAGAAAAGAAGATGAAGATGGGCTAACGGTGAGAAGATGGGCTGACAGTGAGAAGATGAACAATATCAACTGTCGATGGACCAACTCCACGCAAAGAAGGAGGGCAGCCCAGATAAACAATATTATTAAAAGAAATAAGGACGCGCAGATAAATTCCCAAGAGATTAAAAAAATAACATTAAGAACTATCTGTATGCTAGTGAATTTGTCGACAGATAAAATGCACAATTTCCCTAAAAAAATATAGTAATTTTGACTCAGGAGGAAACAGAACCTGAGCAGCCCAGGGCTGTTAAGGAGGCAGCCTCAGTGATTAAAAATGTTCCTGGAGGCAAGGTCTCTCTCAGTGGGGTTCTCTCAGACTTTCAAAGAACATATTGTTCTAAACTACACAGCCTCTCCCCAAGGCTCAGAGATGAAGCTTAAGTCTCGGGTGCTTGGTGAAGGCAGAATAATTTCGCCACCCAAACTGAGAGAGAACGTGAAAGACCGATGTCCACTTGTACTCACGGAATGACTTTAGGGTCCGATGAGAGAAAAGAATTTCTAAAACAAAAGATCTGTGTTTTTTCATCTTTTGAACAGATTTATTTATTCATTTTGTGTGTGTGTGTGTGTGTGTGGTGTGTGTGTATTGGTGTTTGGTCTGCACGCATGTCTGTGTGTCACATATGTGCTTGATGCCCAAGAAAGCCAGAGAGGCTATCAGAGCCCTCGGAACTGGAGTTATAGATGATTGTGAGCCACCATGTGGATGCTGGGGAATCAAACCCAGGTCCGCTGCCAAAGCAGAGGTATTTTTAACTCCAGTCCCTATTTTTAAATTTTAATCAAAAAAGAGTTGTGAAGCCAGTATTTGCATAATCTCCACCCCATTGTCCTCCCACCTCCAGCTTCTCTTATATCCCACCCACTCCCCTTCAAATTCATGACCTCCTTTTAAATGATTATTGCCACACATACATACATATACATATGTATATATAAATACAACCTGCCGAGTGCATTTCATTTATATGGAAGAAAAGACTTAAAATCCCTCTTTAAAGTTAATATCTACTCATCAAAAGATTCCATTAAATAAGGCGGGTACAAAAGAGGAGAAAATATTTTAACAGGTACAGAACAAAGGAGCGATGGTGGGAATACAGTGGGCGGGAGTTGTAGCTCAGTCGGTAGACTGCTTGTCTAGCATGCGGGAAGGCCTGACTACACCCCCCACCCCAGTCCCATAAAAAGGGCCTCGCCCATCTAACCCCAGGACTGCGAAGGTACAGGCAGGAGGACCAGAAATTCAAGGTCATGTTCCCAGCGCAGCAAGCTTGGGAGACGTGAGGCACTTTCCAAAAAAAAAAAAAAAAAAAAAAGTAAATAAACAACAACAGCTAATGGCCAGAGAGATGGTTCAGCAGTTAAGAGTAGGAGGACCTTGCAGAGGACCTGAGTTCAAGTGCCCATGCCTACTACATCAGGTGGCTCACATCTGTCTGTGGCTACAGATCCAGATCCAGGGAGACCTGTTGCCTGTGAATTCCGCAAGCACCAGCACCAGCAAACAGACTCACACACATAAAGGTAAGAAAGTAAATGTTTTAAAAACTTGAACCTAAAAACATTCTTTAAATCGATTTGTAAAACAAAGTAAAAGATCTAAGTTGAGATTTCACAGAGGAAAAAAATTACAGATAATAAATGCAAGAAAAGATGTTCAAACGCACTGTGGACAAAGGAACGATGATCACTGGATGTCTTTTAAAAATAGACAAGATTAGCAAAAATTAAGAAATCAGATAGCAAAGTGTCCCAAAGGACACGATTCAATGAAACCTTACTATTAACAGATGGTAAATTGTTAAAGCCAATGCAGCCAGCAATTTGACTGTCCATTTGTAAATCACAGGATTTATGCATCTTAGACACAGCTGGTTCCGGCTCTGCATGCCCTGCAGGAGCTCTTGCAATATACCTGCTTATAGTTACTACAGCAAATAAAGAAGTAGCTAAAAAATAGATGTAGGAAAACTGATAAGTTACGGAAAATTAACAATAGTGAATTTGTGTGTGTGCTTGGATGCACATGTGTTTGTGTGCACATGCACACATGTGTTCATGTTAGGCAAAGGCTGGTGCTGTTCCTCAGAGGGATACTAAAATTTTATTCCATGTATTTATTTTGTACACGTGTGTACACTTGTGGAGAAGCACAGCACGGCACAACACCCAGGTAGAGCTCAGAGGACAATGGGCATGATTGTCTTCTACCATGTGAGTTATAGGATTTGAACTCAGGTATTCAGGCTTAGCAGTGGGTGTCCTTTGCCCCCAGGGTCCACCTACTTCTGCTTCCTCAGTGCTGGGGATACAAGTGTGTCCCTATGTCTGGCCTTTTATGTTGGTTTCTAAGGTGGAGCTCAGGTCTCCATACTTGCATTGTAATTCCCCAACTGAGCTATTTCCCAGACCCACACTGGGGAATGTTTACAGGACTGAAAAGCTGAATGAGAACTGGGCACAGTGTCACACACACTTAGAGTTCCAACACTCAAAAGAATCAAGAGTTCTTGATTCAAGACCACCCTGATTCACATGGGGCTACACTGTCTCAAAACCAGTGAACTATAGATAGATGCAGTAATGGATCTTAGAAACATTGTTGAAAACCAAAGAACTGGGAGGCTTTATACAGAACGATAACATTCACAGGCCCTGAAAGCAAGCAACGGAGCACAAAAACTTATCAATTGTTTAATTCCAGGAATAATAACATATTCAGGTGGAATATAATGGCATCTATAAAATAAGCAAGGGGGCAGGGGGATGTAGCTGATGGCAGAGCATTTGCCTAGTACGTAAATGACCCTCAGTTTCATCAGCACTGTGAAAATATTAATAACAAAACTCAGCAAGAAGTTTTATAAGAAATATGTATAATATCTATAATTCTTATATTGGGTTAGGGTATAAGACAAAAGGTTAGTGTCTAATTTCTTCTTATACATAATGACTTCTGTAATATTTTACACATTTATTATTTTGTCAAGGCTGGGGAAGTGGCTCAGCAGTGACATGCAGTTGACATTTTTTGTTTGTTTGTTTGTTTGTTTCGTTTTCGAGACAGGGTTTCTCTGTATAGTCCTGGCTGTCCTGGAACTCACTCTGTAGACCAGGCTGGCCTCGAACTCAGAGATCCGCCTGCCTCTGCATCCCAAGTGCTGGGATTAAAGGCATGTGCCACCACTGCCTGGCCAGTAGACACTTTTGTAGAGGACCCAAGCTTGTTCCCAGCACCCACACCTGGCTACTCATAATCTTCTGTAACTCAGTTCTGGGGGGGAGGGGGGGCAGCATCTGATGCTGCCTCTTGACCTCCATGCATACCTGCAAATGTACATGCAGACACACACACACACACACACACACACACACACACACACACACACACACCTTTTCAAAAATGACTTATTATTTTGTTCACATCAACTGTTAGGTAGCAGTTTTTTCTTTTAAATGAGATGAGGGATACCAATGACCTGCAAAGCAGCTGGTGAAGCAGGACGCCCTGCAACATCACTGGCTTTCTGGCCCCTGCAACATCACTGGCTTTCTGGCCAGGCTCTTTCTTCTGCAGTCCATAGCGGTAAAATGGCTGATGCATCGCATGCACTCTCTCCAGGTAAACATGAGAACGCGGCTGGGAAGGCTTTACAGACTAACTCACAGCATCCCCCACAGCCGCTGTCAACATCCTTGTTTAACGCCATGTTGCAGGTGCTCTGAGACGGGGAGAGGAGGAAATGCTATTCATTGTTCAGAAATTACACGATCAATTTCATAATGGAAAGGTTTTACTTGCAGGTACCCACAGACTCTCCACTGAGATCCTGCCACAGACATTGGACCAAACCCACTCTATCAAAAGACCCATCAACTTGTCTTAGTTCTGGGCTGCATTTCAAAGTAAGATGCAAACATGCCTGTAATTGTCCCTGTCAATACATCGGCATGCATATCATTGACTAGATTTCATTATTGATTTTCAGGGCTTTTCCTTAGGGATGAAAATGAATCTATGTGAATATTTTATGCATGCAAAGAAATGTACAAATTTTCAAAGTGAAACAATCAAGTTTGACAAATGCATATGTGTCTGTATCTCAAACCTTTTCCAACATATAAACAAGACACATGTTAGCCAACACTTACCCTTCACTGCTGCCAATCACAGTCCTGATATTTTCCCACTACAGAAAATGTTTACATACTCTAGAAATATATAAACAGAGTAGTGTCATATACATGCTACGGTATAAAGATTCTTTTAGTAATGTTCTTAGAAATGTCTTTGTTGTGGCTTATGTACACAAGTTGTTCCTTTTTATTGTTGAATATTTTTCTTTTATACAAAGATATCTCGGTCTCGGTATTGGCTCTCATACCCATGGGGTCATTTATACTGTTTCCACGTTGGAGCTGTTTGCATTAAAATTGAACCTTTTTGCATGTCTTTCTGTGAGGGTACATTTCATGTTTTTTGTTTGTTTGTTTGTTTGTTTTTTGTTTTTGTTTTTGTTTACATCCTTAGAAGTAAATTGCTGTATCATGGGGTTAAACGTTTGGTTGGATGCTTGGTTTATTAGAAACTGTCAGAAAGTTTCTAGAATGGTTGCAATGACTTCACCACCAACAGCCTGCAGTTGGTCAACACCCTCACCGACATTTTATGGTCAGTTATCTTTCTTTTGGCCACTCCAATGGATGTACTTTTAATTTGCATTTCCCTGAAGAGTAATTACACAGAGCATGTCCCAGATGCTTCTCAGTAAGTGAGTCTTTCTTGTAAGATCTGCTCAAAATCTGTCCCATTTTACAGGGCGTAAGCTCCTTGTAATTAAACTCAGGCATTCTTTGTATATCTTAAATGACATTCCTTTTTTTTTTTTTTTTTTTTTGATATCTATTTTGTGTTTCTCAAAGCCTGTAGTTCTTCTATAAACTTGTATTAATGTCTTTGATGATCAAGGCTTAAGTGGTGTGTGTGTGTGTGTGTGTGTGTGTGTGTATTGTGCACACACACACACACTTGGTGACCAGAGTGTCTTCTTCTGTCATTCCCACCTCCTCTTTGAACACATAATCTCCTGTTGAGCCTGAGGATTTGGCTAATTTGGCTACACTGATTGACCGCTGAGCTCCCAGGAGCCTCCAGCTTCGGCCTCACAAGCACCGGATTACAGGAGTACACTGCCATGCCTGGCTTATGACCTGGTCACAGAACCTGAAATCAGGTCATCTTGTTTGCATAGCAGTCTTTACCCACGGAGCTGTCCCTCCAGTTCCAGAATTTAAACTTTTAGCCTTTGAATGACATTTCATGGTCAGTTGTGGAATTAACTTTGAAGGTAAAAGAGAAACTAAATTTATAATTTTATGAAAGCAAATTCCAAAATAAGATGATTTTTTTCAATTACAGATGACTTTCAAATCAACAACTAGGATATAATACAAAACCATAATCTTATGGATTAAGGAATGCTACGAGTTATGGGTAACAAAAAAGGAAAAGAGGTCAGAGACGTCTAGGAGGACGTTGATGATAGGTGTTTGAGCTGTACAATTAACATTACAAATAAAGGAAGAGCTACTTAAATTATTTAGTGAACAGCATTAAGGGAACTGGTTAACTAGTTGAAGAAAAACAAAGATGAAGCCCTATCAATCACAATATGTACCAAATTTCAAATATGTTAGAATTTTAAATGGAAAAGACAGAGCCATACAAGAAAATGTCTCTGGACATTAGAATATGAGGTCTACCTGGTGGGGCTGGGTCTATAGCTCAGGGTTAGACACTTAACTTACTCTACACAGGTCCTGAGATCAATCTCCAACACTGAAAAGTTATTCCTAAGGTATGAACTATAAAGAGAGACATAGATTGGCATGGCCACACTGATATTAGACAATGCTCTTTGTCCCCAAGTGGTCAAATAGGTGACTACCTGGAACAGGCATTTAAATGTTGTGTTATCCCAAACTTGTAGGAGACTGATGCTTTGGTTTAATAAATTAGGAAATTTCCCAAAATTATAGCTAAAGTCCTGTACATGGCAAGGGAGTGTGTGTGTGTGCGTGTGTGTGTGTATGTGTGTAGTAAAGGTGGCATTGCAAATAACAGGAGGGGCTTATTAGATTATTTAGTAAACACAATTAAGAGAATTTGTTGACTAGCTAAAGAAAATGAAGATGATGCCCACCTTACCAACATACACAGAATTCCAAAAATATGTGAAAATAAGCTGATGATTTGGGGTAGGAACTTCAAATGCTAACAAAGATAAATGACTTAGAGACATGTGGAAAGAGGACCTCACTGTTGACTGGATAAATTCTCCAAAGGATAAGACTACCTGAATGATATTGGCATTACCAGAACTCTGGGCAGTGTCTAATGCTTAGAAGATCTCAGAGAAGCGACCAGCATACGCAGGAATAGAAGCATACACTAGATCTGTGGGATGAGTGACCAGAAGCCCAGCAGCATCCTCCAGGTAACCTGATGCCAGTCCATACAGAACCCCATGAGAACATGTTTGCAGCATCACCGGAGAAAGTAGCAGAACCATCCCTAGAGCACACATGCTGGAGTTGACCGCAGCCTGTGAGGAAAAGCTCGGAAAACCATGAGAAAATCAAGATCAGCGCCCAAGATTTACCAACTACACACAAAGAGCACTCTAA
The DNA here is from genome assembly GCF_900095145.1 of Mus pahari. Classification (NCBI taxonomy): domain Eukaryota; kingdom Metazoa; phylum Chordata; class Mammalia; order Rodentia; family Muridae; genus Mus; species Mus pahari. Next base: position 108,653,610 of record NC_034599.1, on the reverse strand, counting down.
AGCAAAACCCAGGGTGGAGAGCGAAGAGGGAAGAGTTTGATTCATGCCTCAGTTCTGCTATGTAGACTTTAAAACACACACACACACACACAGAGAGAGAGAGAGAGAGAGAGAGAGAGAGAGAGAGAGAGAGAGAGAGAGAGAGAGAGAGAGAGAGAGAGAGAGAGAGAGAGAGAGAGAGAGAGAGAGAGAGAGAACACCATCCATTTTCAAGGCTGCAACCAAGTCAAATTGAATATATTTGAGAGAGCTAAGAAGTGCACTTCTTAATACATCGGGGTCTCTAAGAGGCAAGATGACAGAGCAAATGCAGATGAACAGGAAAATAACAAAATCAAACCAAACAAAGGAGGAGCCGTGCACAGAATAAAGTGGACGGAATGCTGGACCCCTGAGCCACACAGTTGGATGGATGGACAAATGGATAGATGGATGGATGGATGGATGGATGGATGGATGGATGGATGGATGGATGGATGGCTAGATGGGTGGATGGATGGATGGATGGATGGATGGATGGATGGATGGATAGATGGGTGGATGGATGGATGGATGGATGGGTCAGTGGATGGATGGCTAGATGATAGATAGATAGATAGGTAGATAGATGATAGACAATTGATGGATGGATAGATGGATGGACAGGCAGACAGACAGACAGATTCATTTCTTGGGTACATTTTAAACTACATATAAATCAATTAAGCTTCCAGTTTCCATTTCATCTATAAACCTGTCAGAGGAGACGGAGCTGTTTACCCTCATGTCGATGGGACACCTGTGATCTCTTGGAAAAACAACTATGTTTAGTTGTTAGCACTTGTTGCTCATCAGCCTAGCGGGAAACGGCCTGATATCCCTCTACATTCCTATTGATGAAGCACATTGTGGTCTTCTAGATTTTTAAAAAGATTTTTGTAGTTGTTGTTATATGAAGATTTAGGGGCCAGGAAGGTGACACAGTGGCCACCCGAGTGTAATCCCGAGAACTTAAACTTACCTAAGAGCGAACCAGTTCTACAAAGTTGTTTTTTTCTGACTTTACGTGAGTGACCAGGTCTGTGCATATTTGTAATAACAAACACATCATGCATATGTGCACAATATTAATGTCTTTTTTTAATTTAGCTTTATAATTTCTACTGTCAACTATTATCCTGTGACTCTTCCAAAAAATCTGCAAAATAATGCCAACAGTGTCCTTTTGATGACAAGAGTTCTTTCTCTTCCCACACCCCCCAGAGAGCTGTCCTCTGACCTTCCCGTGAACACCATAGCACACCTGCACACACACACTCAATAAAGAAATGAATAAATAAATGAAAATATATAAATATGTTAAAAGAAAATTTACAATAATAATAACCTTTAAAATAATGCATATAGGGCCGGAGAGATGGCTCAGTGGGTAAGAAAAGAGTATTGGCTGCTTTGGCAGCGGACCCTGGTTTGACTCCTGGCACTCATATCAGGTTATTCACAACCCCCTGTGACTCCGGCTTTGGGGGATACCCTTCCTGTGCCCTCTTCTGGTCTCCATGGACACTGGACACATATGATGCTCATACAACCAGCTCCACAGACTAACCCATGAAATAAAACTAATATAATACAAATTTAAAAAAAAAATAAGCATGAGGTGGAGGTTGCATCTGACCCATCTGGGTGGCATAGATGCTTTTATAAGGGCGTGTCTTTGGGACATCACTGATACTTTATGTGCGTCGACACTGAAATAATGGTTCTTCACCATGTCACAGCCTTTGCCGCAGGCTTTGTGACTTAAAACAATATACTGAAAATGTAAATAAATTACGGAGTTAGAACTGGCAGAACATGAAATCCCTGGTCCAGCACTCAGCTGATTAGCTCTAAAAGGGATTTAATGGTGATCGAGTGAATAAGAATCAGAGATGCAAACTCTATTTCCAAATTGTCCACTAATGACCTTCATCTGCAAAATGGCAAGCTATTTGTCAGGATCAAATGAGATAATGGATGTGAAATGCCTCTGTGCACTGCAGAAGAAAAGAATAAATGGATATTTTAATTTTTATTTCTAAAATTGTGTCCAAGGAAATGGAAGGCAATATTTGCTAAAATGTTTCTGGTCACATATAAGAAGTCACTTGGTTACAACTGGCCCCGGCAGTAAAGGGAATTTATTAGTATAATGTGCAAACAGTCAGGAGAAAGGCCAGGTGCCTGACTCGCACTTCACCAGCAGGTCCAGGCCTCCTGTCAGCACCTCAGTGCTGCCTCAGTGGATCACAAAATTACCAGTGGCATTTGGAGACCATGTTTCTGAGATAACTCTGGAAGAAATTAGGATTAAGCCCCTGAGAGTTTAAATGAAACGCTTGAAAGTACCCACTGTGGTCTGGACACAAAATGTCCCCCAGAGGTTTGTGGGGTCAAACACTTGAGGTCCTCAGCTGGTTGTCTTGTCTGAGGAGGTGGCACCCCACTGGAGGAAGTAGGTCCCTGGGGGAGGGTGTTGGTGTTTAGTAGCCTGGACCCAGTTCTCTTCTCTCCCTCCTCTCTCTCTCTCTCTCTCTCTCTCTCTCTCTCTCTCTCTCTCTCTCTCTCTCTCTCTTTCCCTCCTTCTTGACTATGGATGTGATGTGACCAGCTGTGTCACATGCCTGGCATCATGCTTTCAATATGGTGGATTATAATCCTTCTTAAACCACAAACCAAAATAAACTCCTCTTTCCTTGAGTGTTCTTTATTAGGTATTTTGCCCCAGCAGTGAGGCAGCTAAGGAATGCTGTAAGGAGCCTGACTGAAGATATGCATCCATTTGCTTCTTGTCTCTGTAACCAGGAGCACAGATGTCACAATGGGCACAGCTCAAGGGGAATTACAGCCCCATAGCTGCCGTGCTCAGCTTCTATTTACATCTCAGAAATTGGCACTAGGGAGACAACAGTACAATTCATCTTCAATGGGTTCTCAGGAGTGAAGACTTACATCAGAAACCCTTTCACCTGTAGTTAGATGACAAATAGTAATGCAAATTAAGCAAACAAATAAATTTAAAAAAATTACATTTTTTTAGTGTGTGCGAGTGTGTGAGTGTGAGTGTGTGTGTGTGTGTGTGTGTGTGTGTGCGTGCACACAGGCTATCAAAGGACAACCTGTTGAATTTCAGCTCTCTCCTTCAGCCATGTGGGCTCCAAAGATTGAACTCAGATCATCGGGGTTGGCAGCAAGCACCTTTATCCGTCGTGCCCTCTCACAGGCCCTTTCTTTATGTTCTTATTCTCTTCTCAGCCCAAGTTCTCAGGAACCTCATGCCCATAACGGAGCAATGACTCCCGTGTAACCACCTGGGTAAATGGCCCACTTACCCACCTAGCCACTTATGGTGAGAACTCCAAGCCACCCTTGACTCCTCTTTCATGACCCACAGCAACCTGAGATCTCTCCTCTTAAAGATGTCTCTATTTACACGTACACGTCTGTGTACCTTGTGTGTGTATTCATATAGGTGCCCGCAAAGGCCAGAAGAGGATATTGGCTGTCCCTAGAGCTGGAGTTACAAGCATTTGCATGTCACATGATATGGACGCTGGGAACTTAATTCAATCCCCTAATAAAGCAGTCTGTGCTCTTAACCTCTGAGCTGTCTTCCAGCCCCCCGCCCCCTAATATCCTTGCTCAAGTCTCTTGGTTCACATTGCACCCACCTAGCGTCTCCTTCCCAAGTGGCCTCTGCTTCTGCTTCGTGAGTCACTTGCACAGTTGACGCAAAGAAAATGAAAGCTGCAATCCTACCATCCTACCACTTGAAACTGTGCCACAGCTCCCCAATGCCCAGGAGACCACCCACACTCCACCTAGAGAGGGGAGCATGTGAGCATGTGATAGAGGGGACAACATCCCTACCATCTTCATCTAAATCAGGGAGTAGACAAAGAGCCATAGGGGTCTGAACAAGAAGCAGCCCTCCCCACGCTCTAGCTGCCTGAATAGGATGTCTAGCAGGTAATAGCGCCGTCACACGTATTGTTCACAGTAGCACTAGGCAACAGGTTCTCGTGTTCTATTTTGTAGATAATGACAATGACGCTGAAGGACGGAGAGGTTAATCAGTTTGCTGAATATCACACAATAGCAAAGCAAACAGATAAATAAACAATGGCAGCTTAACCAGCTTAACTCAAGGGTCTGCTTTAAAAAACATTTTTGAAGGTCTGGTGACTGATGCCAGAACTTGGTGTATGCTAGGCAAATGCTTTACCACTGGCCCACGCCCCTATCCCCAAAGTCCATGTTTGTCACTATCCATCTTTAGACTGGTTATTGGCAGTCAAAGACTCCATTAATCCTGACTAGAGACAGGCCAAAAGTTAGGTTGAAATCATATACGTAGCCAGACAGAAGATTCATAAGTGTGTTACTTTTTCAGTGCTGTGATTAAAATACCTGACAAACGTGACTAGTGGGAGCACAGAGCATCTGGCTGACAGTTCAAGGAGACAGAATCCATTTTGGTGAGAAGGTGCTGCAGTGGGGTGTGGCCCAGCAGTGGGGCGTGGCCCAACAGTGGGACGGAGCGCAGCTGGTTACATTGCTTCTGTGGCCAGCAAGCAGAGAGAGATGGGCACCTCTGCAAGCTGGCTCCATCTCTCTATTCAGGACCGTAGGCTATGGAATGGTGCCACCCACACTCACGGTGGCTCTTCCTTCCTCAGCTAAACCTCCCTCACAGACACACCCAGAGATGTGTCTCCTAAGTGATTGTAAATCCAGTCAAGTAGACAGGGAAGATTAACTATTACAATAGATCTTTCATGACTGAAAATAATCCTTGACCTGTGGATACAATTTGAAGGTCTGCCACAGAGTGAGGTCCAGAAACCTCTCTTGGAAGCCTTTGAAAGTTATAGGACATTGTAGCATTTTATGAAAACCAGCTCCACTTGAACACCCATCACATCTATGGAATAATCTGCATTAATTAAACTTCTTTCTAACAATGGAGATGTGTCCCCGAAAAGGTGTAACAGCCAGGCAAGCTCTGAAGAGGTTTGGCTGTGCTGTCGAACACAAAGACATAGCCAATGAAGTCTAAGCTGTACTTTACAAAGACATAGCCAATGAAGTCTAAACTGTACTTTACCGTGTGTGTGTGTGTGTGTGTGTGTGTGTGTGTGTGTGTGTCTGTGTCTGTGTGTGTCTGTGTGTGTATGTGTCTGTGTGCAGGAATCCTCAGGAGAGCCTCAGAGATTTGCCCAGGTGATGAAGTCTCTCAGCTTGAGCTGATGGTTTCAAGGAGGGATGAATCCCATTCGAATGCTCCCAGGCACAAAGTCCCTTGATTGAAGTGACCATCTTCCTCTTCAGGCTAGCTTTGTACAAAGAGCCTTGATTAATGACTTTCTCCATAAGAGCCCATCCTGATGATGACATGACAAAGCTCTTCTGTCCCCACGTGTTAAAAGTGCAGAGGGACCATTAGCCGTTGGCAAGTGTCCCAATGCTTCACTGAAGATACACAGGGATTCTAACGAACAGCAAAGCCTTCATCAGAAAGTGGAACAACAGATATTTCAGAACCTCTCATAAGCCCCTTCACTTAGCACACACTATCTCCTTGTGGGAAAAAGAGGCATCCTCCTTGTGGGCCAGATAAGGCCTTCCAGAGTGACCATTTTGTATGCATCTTCCAGATTCTTCTATCTTCTCTGCATTTTCTAAGTTTCCAAGTCAGAAACACACTCAAGTGTCATGGAGACAAAAATTCACACACAGATCACCTTGTTCTGAACTTTCTTATTGTCATTTTAGTTCCTTTAGATGGTTCATTACCAGGACCAACAGGAAAGATGTGCTATGAAATGTGGACTTACTACATCAGTTAGCTCTGGTTCTGGGACCTAGAATCTGGACCACGGGTAGCTTGCTAATATGGACACAGTTTATTACCTGCCTAGTTTTCATTGGCATAGCCACACCCTGTGGATTATATACACAAAATCAGGATAAATTCCACCCTCCCCTTACTCCATTAATAATCCCCGATTGGTGTTAGTTAGCATGTTTTTAAAAATAGGTATACTGATAACCCTAAAAGTACAGATGTGGCACCTACTGCTCACTGTGAAAGAGGGAGTGGGAAGATTTTAAGAACCATAGATCAGGGGTTTGCTATGAGGATGTTGGGAATTTGGTCCTTAGTGTAGTTGTGTTGAGGGTGATGGACCCAAGGTAAGGCTTAAGCTGAGCACAAAGGTGAACATCTGCAATCTGTTCCCTTAGGAAGCACAGACGGGGTGATCACAAGGTCAAGGCTAGCGTGGGCAGCACAGGGACTTCCAGGACAGCTTGGACTATGTAACAAGACCCTACCTCAAGAAAACAAAGTCCCTGGTACGGTAGCTTAGTGGGCCAGGTGCTTGCAGTACAGGAGTGAGGAATTAAGTTCTGGTTCCCAGTATTAATATAAGAAGTTAGGTGTGATTCTGTCTGCCTCTGATCCCAGTACTGAGGAGGTAGAGACAGGGGAATCCCTGGAGCTCGCTGGCTTACAGCCTTGTATGCTAGGCAAGCTCCAGGCTCAGTGAGAGACACTGTCTCAAAACACAAGGTGCCGAGCTGTTGAGGAAGACACCAGACCTTGATTTCTGGCCACTACATGAATGAGAGATGCACACATAAGCACATGTATGAGGTGTGGCGGGAGGTAGGGAGGACACATGTCGGTTAGGGGCAGAGCTGCCCTCAGAAGAGATTGATAGTTTGCACAGGAGTTCTGAGCTCCTGTGAGAATACATTTTTTATAAGAAGCATCTCAACCCTGGACTGCCCTCTGGCTTCCTGCTTGGCAATGAGATCTCTCACTCTAGCTCACACTCCTGCTGTCTGCTGTTTGCTAAGGGGTTCTCACCAACCCTGTACTGATGCTGGCACTGTGCTCTTGAATCTTAAGAGCTAAGTAATCCTTTTTGATGTTTAAAGTAAAGTTACCCTGACTTGGGTATTTTGTTTTAGCAACAATAGCACTTCTAAAACAAAGTATTTTGTTATAGAAACAAAGGTGGTTTCCTTATACCATATTTCAAAATTAGAGTTGAATTATAAGTTTCCTCCCCAGTATATAGAATCCAAAAGCAGTTAGAACTATATAGAGGGCATGTGATTATAGCATGTCCCTAGCTCAAGCATGGAGTCCCCTGAAACAGGAATGACGCCATCTTCCCTGCATGGTGCTTGCTAAACTCTAGCCGCTCAGTGAGAGTTTTTGATAAGAGAGAATAAAGGGTCTAACTACAAACAATTGCTTAGCATAAACAATTTGAACTATAAGGTTACAGTTTTAAAAGCCAGTGCTGATGGCAATGTGGAACACATGGAACTCTGCTGACCTTTTAAGGTGGGAATGTCAAGGAGGAACAATCGCTTTGGAAAACTGTTTGGCAACTTTTCTGGAACTGAGCACAGAAACATGACTCAGCAGCTCTGCGCCTGAGCACACGCCCACCCGGACTGTACAAGAATGCTCACAGCCACCTCATTCAAGAGACAAAATCAGAAACTCAACTGTCCATCTAACAACAGAATGGAAAGATAAGGGAATATTGCAGAAGAAATGACTCTGTACATCTGCACATCTGTGTCTTAGTTAGGGTTTTACTCCTGTGAACAGACACCATGACCAAGGCAGCTCTTATAAGGACAACATTCAATTGGGGCTGGCTTGCAGGTTCAGAGGTTCAGTCCATTCTCATCAAGGCAGGAGCATGGCAGTGTCCAGGCAGGCATGGTGCAGGAGGAGCTGAGAGTTCTACATCTTCATCCGAAGGCTTCTAGAAGAAGACTGGCTTTCAGGAAGCTGGACTGGCTTAAAGCCCACACCCACAGTGACACACCTACTCCAACAAGGCCACACCTCCTAACAGTGCCACTCCCTGTGTCAAACATATTCAAACCACCACATCCACAAGGGCCAAAATCAACTTTTGCTACACAGAACAGCATGGATGGATTTTATAAACACAGCGAAGGAACACTGTGCTTATTTTGCAAATGAGGGCATGGAACCAAGAGAGTTCACGATGTGAGTACTGGTCTGCTTTTCTTGTCAGTCACAGAGTTCAGTGGATGTGTTTTCATTGTCTTGGCAAATAGCCTTCCAGGATATATGAAGAAGCCAAGTTGTGGGTATAAATGAGGGATGGAGAAATGTCAAGGATGCTTATAAGGAACAAAGAGATTCCCTGCATCTTATGCTCCTTGTCATTTCTGTGTTCTCCACTCTTCTCATTTCCCCAACTTGATCTCAGGCTTATCACTGGCTTTTCCCACCCTTCCAGGTCCCCTCATAGTCTCCTCTGCGACTGATTCTCCATCCCAGCCAAACACAGCTTTGTCACAGCAGATCTGATGAAGTCCTGATGATGGGGACCCATGGTTGGAGGAGTGCAAACCAAGTTTCACTAAAATGTAACCAATAGAGTGGTCTGCTGGTTGGTGTCCCCGCATCACTGCCAAAGTGAATTTTGGTTTATAGAGTTGGCTATGTCACAAGATGATAAACACAAATGAGAAAGTTAGCATAAAGCGTGTTAATAAGATAAAGGAATCAATCAGTGCATTAGCCTGGGGAGATATTTTCATTATTGCTCCTTAAGCTTTATTATCAAAGTGAAAAATGTCTGTTATAAGTTCCTCCCTGGTGGCATCTTCATTGTGGAGGGATCCCCAAAAGAAAGGCATGGTGTTAGTCTTCCTTGTCAGCTTGACAAGATTTAGAATCACCTAGGAGACACATTTGTGAGTCTGTGAAAGTGTTCCCAGAGAGGTTTAACAGAGGAGGAAGACCCATCCTGCACGTGAGTAGCATCATTCATGAACTGGGATCCTAACTGCACAGGAAGAAAACACTGGAGAAAGTTAGCTAAACACCAGTGTGCATTTCTCTGCTTCCTGATACAGGTATAGCTATGCCTGCCTGCCTGTCTGACTTACCTCTCGCCGGGATCTCCCCACAGTGATGGACCTCGGACATAAACCAAAATAAACCCTTTCATCCTTAAGTTTTGTTTTGCAAGTATTTTGTCACAACAAGAAATTAGCTAGTATAGAAGGATGGGTCCGAAGATGTCTTCATTTTACAGTAGGTGACTGAAAATAAAGACATCCATATGCTCCTGGATGTAGCTTAGCGCATATGAAATGATGTCTGCCACCTAAGTACCAGGCTACTTCAGGATGTAGATGAGCTACCAAAAAATGAAAGAGGAAACACGATCTTCTTACATTTAAACAAGTGGTCTTTACACATCAGTTAGAATCATCAAGACACAGAGAAGAAGGCAGCCATGTCAATCAAATCCAGCTGCCAAATTATGATTCTCTGCAATGCTTACAAAATAACAGACACAGTGAAAATATACAATTCAAATTGCATTGTGGGAAATTCTTTGTTTGCTTTCCTGTCTGTCTGTCTGTCTGTCTGGGACAGAACCATGCTATGTAGTGTTGGCTGATCCAGAGTTTACTGTCTGGACTAGGATGGCCTTGAACTTGTGTCAATCATACTGCCTTCTGACTTCTGCCTTCTCCCTTCTGTTTTAGTTAGGGTTTCTAATTGCTATGAAGAGATACCATGACCATGGCAACTCTTGCAAAGGAAAACATTTACTTAGGGCTGGCTTACAGTTTTAGATGTTTCGTCCATTATCACCATGACAGAAAGCATGGTGGTGTGCAGGCAGACATGGTGCTGGAGAGGCAGCTGAAAGTTCTACATCCAGATCATCAGGCAGCAAGAAGATAATGCTGCACTGGGCCTTGCTTGAGCATGTGAGATCTCCTACCCTGAGTGACACACTTCCTCCAACAAGGCCACACCCCTTAATAGTGCCACTTACTGTTGTCACTAATGCCTATGAGGACCATAATTTTCAAACTACAACATCTCCCCAGTGCAGGACTGCTGTCATTTACCACCATGCTGGCATAGTGAAGGTAATTAACCACTATTCTAAATGTTGGGTTGGCCACATAGAAGCTAGAAAATATGCATTTAAAATATCTTCTTGTTCAGTTAGTTCTATGTAAATGGCCACCATCCTAGAAGCCAACCAAGAAGACTAAAGTGCTACTTACAACACATGCAAAATTCAGAGACGGGGAAACTCTTTTAAGACAGTTGGTTGCTACCTGTTATACAGCACTGTTAGCTGGGAAATCTCAAATAAAACATGGTAATCACATGAAAACTAGGGCTTAGGGTAATTATTACTATTATTATTAACTATTATTATTAAAACAGAAATCTACCTTAAGCCCACTGAGAACCTTCCTCCACGCTGGCTAGTTTTCACAGTGCAGGCGGGTACTATGCAGGCTGCTAAGGGAGACAAGGCTCAGTGTTCTCGCCCAGGTCTCACTCTTCATGTTGTAATTTACCAGGTAAGTTTTGACCACTCGTGAAATAATGGCAGTTCTGTTATGGGATTAACCAAGCACTTTCTAATTGGAATTGAGGCCTTCTGTCTGCTACTGTAAACCAGATCAAAAGCCCATGACTGGAAAAATCAAGATAGATAACTCACTGATGATGTATAACTAACTGCTCATGTTGTTAAATTACCTTCCCAGTAGTTACATTCAGACCCATTGGTCTCTACTGCTCTCAGCCTTGGTCAGAGGAGCTCCCTTTTGCAGTGGGTGGTTAAGGTCAAATTGCTGGCAATCTATGACTAAGGGCTCAGTTGTAGATGGATGATTCATTTCAATCTCCCCCATCTAAGGCCCAGGGAATACCACAGAGGACTGGTCAGAAAGACTGCCAAGAGCTGGATATAGAGAGGAAAGCTCTGAATGATGAGTTCTGGACATGACATGGCTCTTAGACTCAAGTGCTCACCTTGGCTGGGGTTACCTGCACTTCATCCAGTCATTCAAAACCCCAGCATGGGTAAGCAAAGGGACCCTGAGGCCCCACCACTGGGTATAGAGCTATGAGCAGGTGATGACTGCTGAAAGAGAGAGAATCACTTTTCTCTGGAGATGTGGCCCATTGCTAGGTTGTCCACGCCCTTCCCCTTCCCCCCCCCTTCCATGGACCCATACCCACGTGCATAAAATTAGCACAAATTGGACCCAGGGAGTTATTAGCAGCAATGACAATTTTAGAAGATGGCATGAGGTAGAGAGAGAGAGAGAGAGAGAGAGAGAGAGAGAGAGAGACAGAGACAGAGACAGAGACAGAGAGAGAGAAGTTTGTGGGTCCCAGTAGGGAGGTGTTTGGGGGGTAGATAAGATCACAAATTGTAAACATGCATGATACTTTCAAAACACAGAAGTTTATATTAAATTCATAAAATACAATGAAAAGCATATAGTAAAGACCATTAAACTCTTTTTACATGTATTTAAGAGCCCTGGGTTCTCATCTAAGAAGTCTTGGCCCCGTTGGGTGGAGGTAGTGATTCCAGGGTACCAGTTAAATGAGTTCTTTTCAATCTGTAGTTACTTCTAAGCAATTACAAGAAGCCTCATTAGAGCACAGGCAACCTTTGCACATCTCATCTCCTTATCTCAAATTGCATTCATGAGTGTTTATTTTTTATTAACTCGGCAGTTAAATCTGGGCCTGCATGGGCGTTGGACCGGGCTCTCACTTCCAGCTCCAAATTGTGTTAGCAATGTGATGTGGAGTGTCTTAAATTGTCTTAGCTTTGATTTCCTACTCTGCAAAAGACATATATAGTCACATTAAATATTAAACAGTAGCATCAGCACTACATTATGTCATATATCATTTATTTACATAAATTATAATTACATATTAAATGATATTAAAGCCTCCTTCTAGGTGTGGCATAAGAGCGGCACAGCAGGAAGTGTGGCCCCTGTTAACCTCAGCCTCGTTAATTCCCGTCTGTGTTCCCTGTCACCATTGTGACTGATCAACGGGAAAAGAATGAAAAGAAGACTCTTCATTTCCTAGGAAGAAAATACAAAAGCACTCATAAACATAATTGGTAAAGGCCAGTATTTCACAGGGCTTAAATCTGCTTTTGTACACAAATACCTTCTAGATGGACGAAAGCCAACACATCACAAAAGCGAGGCTTGTGTGCTAAAGAGTAAGAGGCTGGACCCACCAGCAGGCTCTGGATCCTGGGTACGAGGTCAAAAAGGTCTGGGCAATGAAAGAAGAAGTCAGACCAAACCAGGGTTAAGGCTCTAAGTTCTTTCCAATCTTGCTTGGGCTATGTTTAAAAAGCCATCCAAGTCTCCTTGAGGCTCTGAGTTTATGTCAGAATTTACTGCATAACATTCCATGCACAAAGCAAATGCGTGTGTACCATCAGAATGGCCGAGGGCAATCTCAGCTACTGTCTTTCTTGTTTTGTTTTGGGGGACTGGAATTCAGGGTCTTCGGCATCTAAACAGGTCCTTAGCCAAGGCTTTTTGATGTTGTCAGGGCACCTCAGGACTAAAAATCAACCTGAGCATTGTATAAAGGTCAACTTGACAGGATGTAGAATCACCATAGAGCCATGGCTCTGGGTGTGGCCGAGAGGGTGGTCCCAGAGGGATTTAACTGAGTAGACTTCCCTGAGTGTGGGCAGCACTCTCTCTGCTTCCTGATACAGTGTGATGAGCTGCCTCACAGAGTTCCTGACAGGACACTGCCCACATGCCCCTTCAAGGGTAATGTTAAGTAAATCCTTCCCCCAGGAAGTCGCTCCTCGTTGAGCACGTGGTCACAACAAGAAATGAACCAATGCAAAGAGCAGCAGATACATCGTCTTCTTTGCTGCCAGAGCAGACCAAACCATGACCTGCTTTGAGATGCTGGGAGTTGGAGCTCAGGCTGCTTCATTCAGACCTGAAATGAGCTGTCTTCTCTGGGTGACAGTCAGACAAAGGCATCCTGTTGGGACAGATAATGCTTCAAGTGGGCTTCGGTATGATTTCCTGAAAAGCCTGGCACACACGGACATCTCCCAGCAGACACAAGTCTTATCTATTTAACCAGCAACGAGACACAGCAACCAGTTGTCCAAAAATAACAAACCTCAGCAATGGCTTCTTCCTGCAGCCCCGGGGGAAGCATCCTCACTGTGGGCTCTGAGTAATCAGACCAGAGTGGGATCCCTGTGGAAACACTGGCCCTGGCCAAGTCCACCAAAGTCAGCATCATGGGGAGAGATTGGAGCCAGAAGAGCAGGCAGCCTCTATCCCCATCGCAATCAGAGGAAAGAAAACACTTCACCACAGGAGCCTGAGAGCCACCTCCTTCCCCTGAAGCCCTCTTAGCCAAACTCTTCCGACAGCTGCAAGCATCGCCTGCTATGCCAACTTCTGCGGAATTGTTCCCCTAGCTACAAAGAATCAACAGCAGCAACATTTGTGAAGGCTAATTCTGCACCAGGTACTGTTACAAGTGCTTCATCCTCTGCTGAGACATTGATTTTTCCCTATAGTGCTGTGACCTAGGCACTGTACAATATACACTGCACATATGCAGTAGCTAAAGTATAGAACTGGGAGGTAGCACACCCAGGCCACACAACCAGTGGGAGACAAAACAAGACTTAAAGCAAAACACCAAAAGAAGCTGACCTTTTGAGTGTAATCTTCTAATTCTAAAAATTGCCTTGCTTATTTTTACTTACTTACTTACTTACTTACTTACTTACTTACTTACTTAGGGGTTGCATGTCATGGCACATGTGTGCAACTCAGGAGACAACCCAAAGGGTCAGTTTGTCCCTGATACCACGTGGGTCCCAGACCGAACTCTGATCGTCAGTCTGAGCATCTCGTTTTCAGCCACCCCTCTCCTATCTCTTGAAAACTCTCCTCTCTCGATGGATAACCTTCCCTGAACCTGAAACTGATCTTAGGTTCCACAGCCAACCTGGCAAGAAACAGAAAGCAGCAGATAGGAAAGGGGATGGGGAACTCCGAGGAGAGAAAAGAGGAATTGATTTCACAAGTAAGTCTTTAAGTAAGTTTAACCCATAGGCTTGTTAAATCCAGCCCCTCATCCCTTCAAACTTTTTAAAAATACAAAACCAAACCATGGGCAGGCTAGATGGCTAAGCAGGTCAAGGAGCTTATCACAAAGCCTGGGTTCAATCCCTAGGACATTCTCATGCTATGCCCTCCTCCCCCAATGCGCATGCCTGCGTGCGCACACAAACACACACACACACACACAGGTGCAAGTGCACACACACACACAAATAAATGTAATTTAAAACTGTAAAAAAAAAAACCCACAAAACCCAAATTTTAATGGACGTCTAACAAAAGAAAAGGGGAAATTCTCACCTATAGATCTCACTCTTTGCTGAATTTAAAGCCATGAGACACTCTGTAAGTGCAGTTCTTCACAGGCTAACTCACTGTACATCAGCAAAGGGCTCAGCCTGACTGTCAGTGCCGCAGCCTCTTGCAATCTTTTACCACCAAGCAATTGAACCTCCTCCGGCCACTATTATCAAGGTGCTTCTCTCAGACAATGAAGAAAAGAAAGATGGCCGGGGAGGCAGAAGGAATAAGCTCCTTCCACCCCAAAGCTAAGTACTTATTCAATCAGTAAATATTTATGGAGTGTTTCTGTGTGTTATGGGCAAATGCTAAGAATTCAGCAGTGACTAAAATGTCTTGCTCTTTAAGGAGATAATGTTGGGATGAGTGATATCTGTTTTCCATAAAGGTCCAGATAGTAAAAACCTGCCCCAGTTCATTTGGCTGCTGTGGCACAAAAGCAGACAGACAGTATGTAGATGAATGAACAAGACTGCATTACAATAAAACTTTATAAGAACACAGAAACAAAACCAGCAGTGTGCTGGATTGGCCCCAGGGTTGTAGCTCGGAAACACTCTAGGAGACGCATGGGAAAAGGTTTTGAAGCTCCATGATTAGATCCATGGTCTCAATCCTCAACGGCTTTTGTCTAGATATGGAATCTTTGAATTCCAGTCAGTTACTTGAGATTTTCATAGCTATTACCCCATAATCTTTTCATGTTGACTGTCACCTAGAAAAATGTGTAGCCAGCTGCCCTGCCCCTATCAATGACTTTCCAGTGGATTGTTTTTGAAATCCAGAAAATTTATTGGAGTATGTCTTTGCAATTCCTGTAAGAAAGCTTTTTTCCTTTCAGGATCTGGTAGTAGCTCATATCTAAATATTGAGATAATGTTGGTTATGCTGTTTTATATCATTTCTCAGATCTTCAAGTCTTCAGGGACATGCTGTATCTTGGTTTACATTCTGTGTTTTCCCTCACTCTTTGGTACTAGTATCTTATGGTTTGTATATGTTCAGCCCAGGGAGTAGCACTATTAGAAGGTTGAAGTATGTGTGGCCTTGTTGGAGTAGGTGTGTCTCTGTGGGTGTGGGCTTTAAGACCCTCCTTCTAGCTGCCTGGAAGTCAGTATTCTGCTAGCAGCCTTCAGATGAAGATGGAGAACTCTCAGGTCCTCCTGCACCTTGCCTGCCTGGATGCTGCCACATTTCTGCCTCGATGATAATGGACTGAGTCTCTGAACCAGTAAGCCAACCCCAATTAAATGTAATCCTTTATAAGAGTTGCCTTGGTCATAGTGTCTGATCACAGCAATAAAACCCTAAGACATAGTAGCTGCAATGCTTACCCTGGTGTACATAGGACCTCATGCTAGACATAGAACCTGTCCATTCCTCTCTGTAAACCAAAATGACCCTAGCATTTCCTCTCTTTTCATTCTCCCTCCGCTTCCAGGATGCGATTTACGTAAAAAAAAAATTTTTATTTTGAGAATTTAAAAAGACTTGTTTCAGTCACGTGCAATATAGGTGTGTCTGTGTGGGAGTCTGTGCACATGTGATTTCAGAGTCTGTGGAGGCCAGAAGAGGGCAGGAGAAGCTAGAGTCAGAGGTGATTGATTCTAAGGAACCCTGAGGGTGCTGGGAACTGAACTGGAGTCCTCTGCAAGAGGAGTATGTGCTGTTAACTGCTAAGCCTTCTCTCCAGGCCCTGGTAGACTTTTAAAAATATATACTTAACGTAATATTTATGCACATCATAATTTCATACTTTCTTGTAAGCCTTTTATTGATATTTTACTTAGTTGTATTTTATTTATTTACTGATATCTAATTCCTCTATTATTATTATCTGCTGGGGACTGAGTATCTGTGTCCCCCTAGAATATATTGAAGCCTACATATTCAATCTAATGTTCTTTTTTTTTTTTTAAAGATTTATTTATTATATGTAAGTACACTGTAGCTATCTTCAGACACTCCAGAAGCGGGCACCAGATCTCGTTACGGATGGTTATGAGCCACCATGTGGTTGCTGGGATTTGAACTCCGGACCTTCGGAAGAGCAGTTGGGTGCTCTTACCCACTGAGCCATCTCACCAGCCCCAATCTAATGTTCTTAAGAGTTGACTTCTAGGGAGGTAATTAAGCCATCCTGCCGGAGCCTCTACAAATGGGATTACTGTCGAGATTAGCTGCTTGTCTCATTGCTGTGACCAAATACAGGAAAGCGACTTAAGAAAGGAAGGGCTGGTTGTGGCTCACAGTGTGGGGGTGCATGGTGTGTGTGTGGGGCACAGTGTGGAGATGCACGGTGTGAGGGTACACTGTGTGTGGGGTGCACGGTGTGGTGGGTGCACAGTGTGGGGGTGCACAGTGTGGAGGTACACAGTGTGAAGGTACACAGTGTGAGAGGGCACAGTGTGGGGGGGTGCACGGTGTGGGGGGTGCATGGTGTGTGTGGGGTGCATGGTGTGGGGGGTGCACGGTGTGGGGGGTGCACGGTGTGGGGGGGTGCATGGTGTGGGGGTGCATGGTGTGGGGGATGCATGGTATGGGGGTGCACGGTGTGGGGGGTGCATGGCGTGGGGGTGCACAGTGTGGTGTGCACAGTGTAGGGATGCACTGTGTGAAGGTACATGGTGTGAGGGGGCACAGTGTGGGGGTGGATGGTGTGTGAGGGATCACAGTGTGGGGGTGCATGGTGTGTGGGGGCACAGTGTGGGGGTGCACGGTGTGAGGGTACACAGTGTGGGGGTGCACAGTGTGGGGATACACAGTGTGGGGGTACACCGTGTGGGGGTACACAGTGTGGGGGTGCACAGTGTGGGGATTCACAGTGTGGGGGTACACCATGTAGGGGTACACGGTATGAGGGGAACAGGGGAAGGAATGGAAGCAGGGGCACAGGGTAGCTGCCCAGGCTGCATCTGCAGTCGAGAGAGAGAGAGAGAGAGAGAGAGAGAGAGAGAGAGAGAGAGAGAGAGAGAGAGAGAGAGAGACAGGGATGCTGGTGCTGGCTTCTGCACCTTTTTATTTGTGTTTAGACCCAGACTGCAGAGGGCTGCTGCCCAGGTTCAGGAGACCTCAGACCCTAGGACTGTGTTGCCCGCATTCAGGGTGGGTCTTCCTGGAAATACCCTCACAGACATTCCAGGAGCCGTTTTTCTATGGTGACTCTTGAACCTATCAAGTTGTTAATGAAGATTAACCACTACAGTTCCTTCATAAGAAGAAACAAGAATCTCTGTCTGTCTGTCTGTCTGTCTGTCTGTCTGTCTCTCTCTCTCTCTCCATCTCTCTCTCCCTTTCTCATGAAAAAGTCATTCTCTACAAACCTGGAAGTAGATCCTTATTAAACCAAGCCTACCAATCAATACCTTTATCGCAGACATCCTAGTTTCTCTTAAGAACTATGAGAAATAATTTACTCGTAGGTAGTCAATCAGTCTGTTCTGTTAACAGCAAACTGACGGTGGTGCATTGTGGAGTTTTTGTTTTTGTTTGTTTGTTTTGGGGGTGTTTTGGCTTTGTTTGGCTTGGGTCTGAGGTCTCACATTTTTTGCTGTGTGACAGACCACTAAGAGAATAATTATATTTACTTGACTCATGAAGATTTTTTTGAAAAAGTATTATCTTTTTGAAAGTGGCAACTTCTTGAACAGGTGTGTTTTTCCTCCAACTGTTTCTGGTTGTTTTCTATCACTTTTTCTGGTTTATTCCCTGTATGGATCCCGTGCTAAATATGTTTCCTTATTTAGCACTGAAGCTAGTGAGTGTTTCTGTAACAACACAGTTAGAAAGTTTATGTTGTATAGATTTCTCTTCCAGGCTCACTTGATGGCTGTTCGGTTTTGTGTGTGAGCATCTGTTTATCCTCCTCTGCAGCTAGTGGAGATGGACAACTACTTGCTTTTTACAGTGTAAAGACTCTTGCTTTCCAACCTGCTGCAGGAGCAGCCTGCCTCCTGTAAAGATGGCTACCCCTTACAAAGATGACTGCCCCTTGCATAGATGGCTGCCCCTGTAATTCTTCCTTCAGTCTCATCTCCACTTCTTGGAGGGAAAACAGGTCTGTGGATTACAGTCACCACCAGACTCTAATGTCTTCACCTGTGACACATAACTTGCTTCTCAGAGTCCCCCAGTATTCACCAGCTATGGCTCTGTTCTTTCTCTCTGTGATGTTGTTAGTGTGATGTTTAGCTTGGACTTACCTGCTCTGAGCAGCATCCCCCACCCCAGAACTTTTATGATTTAAAATGTTTGCTGTCTTCTCGCATTTGCTCATACTGGAATTTCATCAGTATTTCCCACTGCCCTGTTTCCCTTCCGGAGGATTTTACGGTATTACCATGTCCATCTAGGAGCACCCAGTGTGAGCAGTGAACTTGGAAAACCACCAGGGCTGACCAACGCAAGCGCATGAAAACCAGACTGAGAGAAAATATTTTTCTGTCAATAGTGTCTAAATATCTGAATGTCTAAAGACAGTGTTACCAAAAGTTTTAGGATACAACCTAATAAGCTAGTCTCAGCTATTCACCCATTCTCAAGGGATCAATTAAAGAAACAAGTAATGGTAAAATTATAAAGAGATTCATTCAATATGGCTACACTGGAGAGAGAAATGAAGAGATACAGTAACCCCTGGGGTCTATCCTCTGGGTACTGACAAGGAGGATTCATAACTAAGCAGCCCTGACCAAGGTAAGGTCTTGATCATCAATGATTTGACATTGTCTGGAGCCAGTCTGTCCTGCAAGGTGGTTGGATAACTTGTCAGAATGGTTCTAGAAGTAAGTTCCCCGCCTGGCTGTCACAGAAACCTGCCCCATTTTCCCCTCTCCTGGCACAAGACTCCCAAGGAAATTCCAATGTCTTAGGGTCCAAAGAGGAGGGTCATTCTTTAGAGCATCATTAAACCCTGCTGAGAAGGTCTACAGATGGCATAGTCTTGGACAAAAGCAGAAGACATTAGTGTGACTGGTGTGCCCCACTCTACAGAGATTCTCAGGAGCTGGCAATGCTTCCCCTGCAGTGTCAGGGGAAGATGATGCTGTTACAAGACCAGATCTGGGGGAAATGGGACTTTTCTATGAAGAGACATTAAGCACTGGTCTTAAGGTCCAGGAGGTGATCTCTTTATTCTAAGGTAAAATGGCACAATATGTTTGCAAAATATACATAAAGTAAATACTTAAGAGTAAGGGAGATGGCTCCGTGACTAAGAGCACTTGATACACAAGAAAGAAGATTTGAATTCAGACCACAGCATCCATGTAAAACCCAGGTGTGGCCCCCACACACATCCATAATCCCAGCTCTATAGAGGGTGGAGACACACTGACCGACAGAGCTTCTGTCTGCCAGCCTAGTTCACTGAGCAAGCTCGTCACAAGGGAACAATGTGTAAAGAATAGATAGAATGTGTAAAGAATAGAAAGAATAGATAGAATGGAACATTTGAAGCCCTCCTCTGACCTCTACAATGCACAGTACACACATGTAAATACTACACAAACTTCCCACGCCAGCCTTGGCCTCTCCTCTAGGTCTCCTATGCTAATATTTCTTCTCATAATTTCCTTCTTGTACATACTGTGGCAAGACATTAGAGATTAGAAAAAAATCCAGGTCAAGACCAACACATACAGGAAGCTGAATGCAGAGAAAGACTATACATGTGTGGGTGGGGTTGGATATGTACACGTGAATGCAGGATCCTTGGAGAGCAGAGGTGTCACATCCCTCTGGAACTGGAGCTATGGGCAGTTGCCATCTGCCCGGCATGGGTTCTGAGAGTCAAGTTCCAGTCCTCTGTACAGTGTGTGCCCTTAACCACTGAGCCACCTCTTCAGCCTCTCTATTTCCAATTATGTGTCTCTCTGGTCCAGTTCTTTGTGGTGTGATACAAGAATCCAGACACAGTTGAGGAGGTGCCCTCCCAACTCAGATACACACATGTCTAACTAAGACAAGCTAATTCACAATCCATAGATGTCCAGAGCTCCTCTTTCATTCCTTAGAATATAAAATAAAAAATATATTTAACATTTTTTCTATATCTAGTGTGTCTTACTCAACCTTACATTGTGCTAACAACTCCTTAAAACTAGCTTGAACAGCTGTGGGGTTTTCTCCTTTTTGTTTTTGTTTTTGTTTTCTGTCTGCATAAGATTTCATAGTATCTTTAAACACCACAATATATTCAGCAGTCTCACTGTGGGTAGACATCCATATATTCGCCACTATTTTGCTATCACAATGTAATAAAAGAAAACATGTTAACATATGCTTTATAGATTGTTACTTTTGTTTCTATAGGATAAATTCCTACAATTTGTAGTTGACAGGTCCAAGGGATTGTATTTTTTTTCATCTTAATAGAAACTGCCAAACTACTCTCCGAGGAAGCAGAAACACTTCAGACACCCCACAGCAATTCATGGAAATTCTTTGTTCTCCACATGCCTTCAGTGAGTACTGGAATCAGTTTATAGCTCATTATATTATTTTCCTTATCAATCTTGGGACCATTTTCTCCCTCTTTGTGGGGAAAAATAACTCAGAAGGCAAGCTGTAGCATCAGGTGGCCTGTCATAGGAACCTTGCAGAGGTTCAGCAAATGATTTTGCAGAAATCTGTGATTGTGCAAATACTGGACAAGGCACTAGTCAAATTTTAAATTACATAAGTCTGACCTTTAGAAGCACAGGTTCCACCTAAGAATAAACATGAATGTTGTGTGTGGTGGTTGGTATTTACTGTCAACTTGGCAGGTCTAAAGCCACCTAGAAGACAGACCTCTGGACACGTCTGTGAGGGAGCTGCTCCATTGGGTTAGCTCAGGTAGGGAGGCCCACGCTAATTGTGGGCAGCACCATCCCATAGGCTGGCATCCTGGACTGAATGAAAGAGAAAAGGGAGCTGAGCACCAGGTTCATGAGTCTCTACTTCCTGAATTGTTACAATGTGGCCAACTGCCTCACACTCCTGACTGTTGATACAATGTGGCCAACTGCCTCACACTCCTGACTGTTGATACAATGTGGCCAACTGCCTCGAACTCCCTACCCTGATTTTCCCATCGAGATGGACAGATTGTATCTGCCCTCAAACTCATAATCAAAGGAAACTTTCCTTCCATTAAGCTGTTTATGGCAGTATTCTGTTGCAGCAACAGGAAAAATTGTTGGTGTTTGGAGTCTTTAGGAAGATGTGGAACTTTTCTTGTACAGCACATGTGTGGTGACTTGGGACCTTAGTCTTATGAGATTTCTCACCTATAAACGAGTCTGCCTATCCTTACAAAATGGTTTCCATGAGTCTAGCTACTCTTCGGGATTGTTTTGTGATTTACACAACAAGACACATTTGTAAGTGACACAGCAAACACCCAGTAAATGGGAGATGGCCTCATTATTCTTAAAGGTTTACATATGGGAGGATGGATAATAAGGCGAGATGAGCAGGAAGGCTGGGGCCAGAGTGGGGAAAATCTTGAATGTCAGGTTCAGTAATGTTGTCTTGAAGCTGGGACCTGAGAGCGAGTGGTGTGATGGAAGTGCTGTTCCAGGAATGTTTCTGAGTCAGTTATTAATCAACAGATAACTCAGGAAATGTCTGTCTGTCAGATGCATCTTCCGTAAACAAGTCTATCAGAAATAATTTCTAAATGCCACCGCATCAGCACTAAGCAATTAAAACAAGTGACTGAGTCATCAGGTGGATGTTGGCTTTAAGCAAGTGCCACTGCTGTTGCAGTACATTTGAGCCAAGTAGTCTCTCAGGTTCCCAGCCAGAGATCACTTTCCTGAAAGAATTGTGAGGAAATGAAATCCAAAAGGAAGATGGTTCCAAATACATTCAAAAGTACAGCTTACTTAACAATAGCCAGGGCCCACCCATCATCCAAGTCCTTCAGAGCTCACCTCTCAATGAACCCAGTCTCAGTGGACAGACCCTGCTGATGGCCAGCTACAGGCTCTCTCTAAACACAGGAATGTGCTCTTGTCCCATGTGCATATCAAGATGGCAGGGCCAAGAAGACATTCTGGGAGCAGTGCTCAGTGTATCATGGAGCTCCTGAATAAATACTCAGGATGTGACAACTCTGCCCTAGCAAGATTTGACTCAGTTGTCCAGAATAAGACCCTCTTTGTCCAATGTATCCATTCCATGCATGCCCTTTCTTCCTCTAACTTCTCCACCCTCCTACTGCTCTTTCCCAGTATCAATGGCCAAAGTTTTTAACTTTAGGATCTTGCTTAGAGTTATCTTATTGAAGAAGCCATAAGATAAGGTACTGACAAAGCCAGCTCAGACAGTCAACAGGTTCTTCAGTGGGAGAGTGAGGATTAAAAAGAAAAAAAGACAATTAGACAACATTGCAGCATGACCCCCAGTCAGTTCTGAGGCTGAGGCGGGTTTATTTTTTTTTTCCCAATCTGCTTTTATACCAGTTTAATTACATGCAAGTATTAAGGTCAGTTCTAGGTTGAGGAACAAGCAGTACAATAGACACAAATAGTCAAGAAACAAACAAGGCAATAAACAAAGTCCCATGATCACTCCCATGATCACTGTTTCCAAGGGCTTATCGGGATGACCAAATTATCTGAGCCTACTTCCCTGTCCTAGCCTAAAGTCATATTCAGGCCAGAAGCCTATTTCTTTGTTCTAGTCTAAAATTAGAATCTGGCCTGAGCTTACTTCCTTGTCATGCCCTAATGTCAGATTCCTGCCAAGTAGCCCCAAAGACTCTCCACAAGGTACACTAACATTGGACTTGGGGTTGTTCTCTAAGATGGAGCTCTGAATCCTCTTCCTATTTTTTCAGTGATGAAAACACTCCTTTAAAAGTCAATAGCCTTTTTTTGTTTTCCAATAGGGCCAAGTGTCTGTGCCTAACTGTGAATTAATCACAAAGAGAAAAGAGATAACATGGGACACTTGAACAAGCCATGACCATGATTGTTATAGTAGAGACTCACTATGATTTCAGCATGAAATATTTCCCACACAACACTTAACTGGTACGTGCAGTTTAGTGAGATGGTATGGTGGCTGCTGAAAGAAGGCCACTCGGTTGTAGCCTTCAGTTATACCTCGTCTTGATCCCGTTATCTCTCTATATATATATTTCCTGGCTGCCATGAGATGAACAGCTCAGTTCCTCTACACAGTCCTCAGAGCGATGTACTGCCTCACTTCAGCATTGGCCCAGAAACTACAGAGCCAGCAGTGGACAAATCAACATTCTCTAACTCTGACCCAAAATAAACAATCCCTTTCTTTAAAGTTATTGTTTCAGATACTTTTTTTTGGTCACAACAACAGAAATCTAACAAACATAACAATTAGTACCAGAAGTGGTGGTGTTGCAGTTACTAAACCCAACCACATGGGAAAGACTTTGTAAGAGGTTTATTAGAGAAACATGGAAAAATTTGGAGCTATAGGCTAGAGAAGCCAAAATTCTATCACTGAGGGTGATTAGAGCAGGCAATCAGAAGGTGAAAATATTGATAGGCCAAACCTAAAGTTGCTCCTTCGAAGTTGCTAGGATGGTGCTGGATAGTACTCAGCACTCTTGCTAAGATTTGTTATGGGTTCGAGGCAATAAGAATGAAGTAGAAAAAGAGAACAACTTCATCTAATCTCTAGACTGAACCCATCCTCATCCATTAAAATTTAAATCTTCTGTCTTCTGAGAGAGAGAGAGAGAGAGAGAGAGAGAGAGAGAGAAGAGGTTTCAGCACTCAACTCCAGCATGATTAACTTACCATGCATTCAATTTGCATACATATTTCTTACATGGAATGGGCTTAACATATTTTAATTGCCCACAGTAGAAATAACATTTTTCATAATGATTGCATGCTCACCCTGCCTTTTCCACTCATTTATCTGAGAACTTGGACATACATCAGAAAGAGTGAAGAGCAGACAGACTGCCCAGACTCTCCCTGCTTCAGATTATCCCTCATATCCATATGGAGGCAGTGTAGTCACAAGGTGGCTGACTAAAAGTTATCTATTAATATCCATACACTCTGTGTGGGCAAAGCAGGTAACGATTGTTAACTCAGGCCACAAAAGGGGTTCTGGAGAAAGAATTTTGACTACATTCTTGTTTTGTTTAACTGTCTGGAAAAAGACCAAAGCTTTTTATGACAATCATCTTTTAACAAATGGGAGCAGCTTCAGGAGGGTGTTGACTCAGGCTGTGACCTTCCATGAACCCCAAGTGACTGGATATATAGTTCATCAAGTCCATGCACAGTCTCCTTAGCACACAGACTCCTCTGTGTGGGTAGTGGAGAGAGAATACTCCTGGAATGTGTCTGTCAAATCTTCTAGAGAAGATGGGGAAAGGGAGAAGAGGAGAGAGCAGGAAATGGGCCAGCACCAGGCCAAGAAGGCATTCCCATTTGAACTAGGCTCCGCTGCCAACACTTCCTAAGCAGGAAGAATGGAGCAATGGAGCAGTGGATGCTGCTGCTCTTTGCTCTGTGTTGGCGTAGAAACAAGTTAGTTTCATCTTTTATTTCATTCTTTGAAAGTCCTTTGAATTCTGACAGGCTCATGGCGGTGATTCCTCTCCATACTCCGACCCAAGTCCATCAACACACTCTGACTACTTCACCCTCACCTCCTGCCCTTTACCAAGCCAAGCAATCACTCATGTGCAGTTTTCCCTGTGAGAGGAAAACTCAAAGGTGTGCCATCACTCCTGGGTGAAGGGAGGATGCATTGAAAGGAAAGGATGGCCGCCAGCTCAGAGAGTGCTTGTCAAGCTTGATCTTGCTGCCTTGTCAGGCTGACAGCAGGATGGCAGGCCATTAGTAGGAGGCCATCTTTGGAGTCACCAAGAGTGAAAACCTAAAAAAGTGGAATATTGGTGACTCTACCACATTATTTTCATTCTTGAATGTTGATTGTTATTTTTTAAGATCTCTTATTTTTATCTTTATGTGTACGGTTGTTTGCCGTATGTGTGTGTGTGTGTGTGTGTGTGTGTGTGTACATCATGACCATGCATGATGCCCACAGAGGCAAAAATGGGAGCCAGAACTGGAACTGGAGCTATGGGTGGTTGTAGGCTGCCATGTAGGTGCTTAGAATTAGATCTAGGTCCTTTGAGAAGGCAGCCATTGCTCCGACCTGTTGAGCCATCTCTCCAGCCCAATTTTGATTTTTTTTAAATTGCATGTATGTATGTGGGTAGGTGGACATGGACCTGTGAGTAGAGTTTTGGACAGCTGGAGGTTATCCAATGTGGGTGCTAGAAACAAAACTTAGGTCTTCTATAATAGCAGCACATGGTAGGCCCCATCCCTTAAAAAATAAAATGTTGAGTGTCTTCCACAAAGGAAGAGAAGTGACAAAAACTTCTTTGTTCCTAGTGTCAGGTGCTTCATGGGGGAGGGGGTTATGTTTTCTTAACTCTCATTTTTTCTCCTGTGTTTATTATTTTCCTTTCCTGATTCCAGATGGGGAAAGCAGAGAAGCCCAGCAAGGAAGGCACTTACAGGTTTGACATAAAATATATGGAGGGAGACAAAGCAGAAGGCGTGAGTAATGGCCAGCGTGGTTTCAATGGGATGGAAACCAAGAGACAGAAGGAAGTAGCCCTGCTGTGAGGACAGTGGAAGAGAAAGCAGGACTCTGGTCTTCAGGGAGGAAAAGGCACATGAACTGAGCTATTTAGGGCTTCAGAAAATTCAACAGAAGTCATGCGAAAATCACAGCTCCAGGGAGAGCACCATTACACCTGGGCTTGCTGAGACCAAGGTGTTATAAAGAGACACTCGTGCCTATCAGTTTTGGTCTTCAGACTACTAAAGAAATGAGGAGCTAGAGTTACCCCAGGAATCTCATGCTGAGAGAAGAGAAAGACTGGAGCCTGCTGTCAGCCAGAGAGGGAACTGGTCTCCCAGGAGATGTCACTCAGTGCTAACAGCTATCAGACCACTTTGCTGGGGAGACTGGAAGCCAGACATGATGGAGCAGGGGTGGACATGACCACACCTTGATCTGGACTGTTTGGGTGCACGTATTAAAAGCTCTCTTTATGGACTTAAACCTCACTCTCTATATTTAAACTTCACTTTGTGACCTGGAAGGTGAACCTGGGGGGATCACTTATGTCTCTGTCTCTCTTTCCAAAAGATATCCCCTAAAACTGGAGCTACACATGGTTGTAAGCTGCCTTATGGGTTCTGGGAATCAAAACTGGGTCTTCTGCAAGAGCAGCCAGGGCTTTTCAGGGCAGAACCATCTCTTCGGCTCCTAGTATGACAATTTTAATTGTCTTATTGAAGATGAGTGTTAAGCCTGCTTCAGGAGCTCAATCTATGCCCCGAGTTCAGGAAAACTGTATCACTAGATGCTGTGCTAGTTTTAATGTGTGCCCAGTCACTGTGGGGGCCACTGAGCACTTGCTGTGTGGCTTGTTGAAACTGAGATATGTACCAGAACTTGGAGCTCTTATACAATATAACCTGAATGCTAGATGTTAATAAGCTATTTTACATTGTGTATTGAAATAACAAGTAATTGTTACAAATTAAGTACAAAGAACTGCAGAAATCAAATGCCAAGTGAATAAAACTGCCAATCAACAAATGGGCAATGAACTGAATAGACAATTTTCAAACACAAATGGCCAGTAACCATTTTAAAACCTGTTCAATATTCCTAGCCATTGGGGAAACACAAATTGATACTACATTGAGGTGCCACCTCACCCTTGTCAGAATGGCTGTCACCAAGGAATCTGACAAGAAATGTGGATAGAGTCAGACCCTCGTCCATTGTTGTGGGGAAAAGGAATATGACCACTGTGAAATCAGCCTGGAGATTTCTTACAAAATAAAAAATTAGAAATAGTATTTGACCCAATTATTTCACTCCTGGGAGAAAACCCAGAGAACTTCACACCCTACCATTGAGATATTTGCAGCCCCTGTTAGCTGCTGCTTTAGTCACTATTAACAAAGAATTTAACCAACTTTTTAGTTCTCCTTCAACAAATGAATGAACAATAGAAATACTAATATATGTTTTATATCTATATGCCATATGTACTATATGCCATTTATGCCATATACAATATAATATATATGTATACTGAAATACCATATAGTATATATTACATATGCAATATTTCTATATATACAACTCTAAAGAACAAAGTAAAAAATATACAAGAAAATAGATAGATGGACTTAGAGTGTATATTAAGTATGGCCACACAGTCTCAGAAAGAAATAAGCTACAAGTTCTCCTCATATGCAGAATCTACCCGATGATATGCATATACATGTAAATAGTTGTTGGTCACAGCATGACATGAAGAAAGGGGATCCAGGCTAGTACCAGGGGACCAGGGAGGACTGGGTGCAGGCGATGGGCAGGAGTTACGAAAGAAGAGATGAAACTAATTGCTTTTCTAGTTCTAAGCTTGTCACCGATTTCCGGGGGGCTGGGAGATGGTTGCATGCACAAAGTGTGTTCAATACTGAAAGTATGAAATCTAATGTGAAGGTTCACAGCTGCTGTTCCTGATGCCAGCTCTAACTTCTCAAGGTTTGTACTGATTTGGGGTCAACTTTGATGCATAATGTTCTCATTTATTTGCAGGTTTTCTTATATAAAGTATATAAACTGTTAAACTATAAATTGAAATAAAAAGGAAATAGTAACAGCTTTAGTGTAGTGGGTCAAACAAGACTAGTTACTCTTATTCACTCTTTTGCATCTGTTGTATATTTCTACAGATGCCAGGAAAAGGAGCACATACTTGCTGGTACCTAAGTTCATGCACAAGCATGGGGCCTTCCTCTTGAGGAAGGATAGAAAGACAGGAATTTAGGGGAAGGGGAGGGAAAAGAAAGCCTTACTCCAGAGTCTCTTGAAGTCTCTACTTAGCGGAGAATTGAGGATTCTCGAACAATTACGATTTGCAAAGCCTTTCTCTGCAGCCAAGCTCTTGACCTACCATTTCCTAGGACTCTCACAGGAACCCCCTTCACAATAAGAGGACATTTCCTTTTCCTAATCCCTCTTGTAATGGCTCCTGGTTTTACAGTACCAGACTATAAATCTCATTCTATGTCACCTTGGATGGCATCCTCTAAGTACACTTGTTTAAAAGGAGATAAGAAAAGGTTCTTAGCATTCCTTTGAGATGTAACTTGAGTGTCCACCAAAATGGGTGTCCATATTTCCCGCTAAAACACTTAATTTCAGCTCTCTCTTAAGAACCCCATGTCCACACTCGGGTATGTCTCATTCTTCCTCTGAGCTCTCTCACTGTCTTAACTCCCATTGTTTTTTTTTTTTAAAAAAAAAAAAAAATCTCTGCTTCATAGCAGCTTGTCCTGAAATTCTTTCCCCTATGGCAGCAAAGGATCTACTTTTTCCTGAGTCCAGTTCTTAGAAGATTATATGCCAGGCGGTGGTGGTGGATGCCTTTAATCCCAGCACTCCAGAGGGTGAGGCAGACAGGAGAATCTCTTGAGTTTGAGGCCAGGCTGGTTTGCGGAGCAAGTTCCAAGACAGCCAGGGCCACACATAGAAACCCTGTCTTTAAAGCCAAACAAACAACACCAAAAAGAGAATGTGCCAGTGATGGCATGGAGGGTGACTTCTTGGAGGGTGACAGTGTGGAGGATGACTCTGTCTTATCACTACTCACACTACAGTCCCTGGGCTCCATACTTCCCTCAAATCTGCCCATCAGTGGGCAGTGGGAGGAAGCTTTGGCCCTGTGCAGTCTATTCTTTCTCTTGACTCCAAAACAGATCTCACTTTGGAGGATGTGCGAGGCACGGGAAACAGGAAGCCGGAGAGAGGAGCCAATTCCCTTGTCTGCCTTTCATTTCCTTCAAAGTAGAAATCTGCAAGCTCCTGTTGCTCTGACACAAACCAGGATGTGCACAGAAGTGAGCGCCTGTGGGAGGCTCCCACCTACCCTCCTTTGGTGTAGAGGCACCCAGCTCAGAATTAGCCATTACTCACTGTCAGGAGGCATGGGGACATCCTGGAAACAGACTTTGATCTATTTGTTTGCAATGGCCCTCCTTTATCCTATTGACTTGTTACTGGAATTTGCAGAACATTTTGTGAAAATCTGTTTGAATAGGAGGTTTTGACTGAAAGACTTTTTTTTTTTTAAGGTCTATATTTTCCTTTTCAAAGGAAATCCATTCATCTGGTTAACAAAACTAATGAGTCATGCGATGTACAGGCACTTTGTCAGCTGCCTTATTCTCGATGATATCCCAGACTAATTGAGTGAGACGGATTTGTTTAAGAAAAGCAGAAAGGAGCTGAAGAGATGACTCCATGGGCAAAGCACTTGCTGCACAGCCTGACTCCTGACTTCAGATGCCCAGAACCCATACACAGAGCCAAACAGAGCGGCTTATCAGTCTCCAACTCCAGGGCACCCCATGAGAAGAGCCAGAAGCGGAAACATGAGACTTGCCAAAAGTATATGGACCAGTTAGCCTGGAGCCAGCTGTGGTGAACAGGAAAGACCCCACCGTAAACAAGGTAGAAGGTGAAGACTGATCCCATGTTGTCTTTTGAACACCATAGGAGTATAGTGGTACACACTGTCTCTCTCTCTCTCTCTCTCTCTCTCTCTCTCTCTCTCTCTCTCTC
>NC_034599.1:108620092-108622949 GCF_900095145.1 Mus pahari | reverse complement strand
GCAGTGAGTGTCCTAAGCATGGCATCTCAGTCAATGGCACAGAGCCCACTCAGTTCCCAAGCAGAGGCTGAGAACCAGCCATCATTCCCGCCTTTCCTCTACATCAATCCTGCCAGTGCTGTGCCACCAAGAACCCACCAGGAGCTGCCTGTGAGTTCTGCTGCTACACTGTCCCCTGCTTTCCCTTCTCCCTCCCCCTGGTCCATCCTGATGTCTATCTGGCTGCACACCTGGACATTTGCAAACATAAATTGGAGTGTGTCACTTTCTTGCGTGTACCTTCCCAACAGGTCCTCACTGAAGAAGGAATAAAATGGCACACATGCTGCTTAGAATCTGCCATGGTTTCTCCATTGGGTTAGGTAGAAGAACATGACATGTTGTTGGATGCAGGGAGTTAGTAACAGCTGTATATGAAAGTGAAAATCTGTGCCGGTGATTGTGGCCCCTCAGGAGTCTGAGCCTGAGGAGGAGTGGCACTGAGGGCTTTTCCATTCATGACCAAGTTCCCAAAATAACGATTCTGATGCTTACTATTTCATGAATAAATGCCTGGCCCAAAGGCTCTGGCTTGTCCCTCAGCCAGCTCATAACTTACCTGCCCGTTTATTCTATTCTAAGTCCTGCCATGCGCTTAGTTATCTCTCCTCAGTTTCATGTGACTGTCTCCTTCAGCAAACAGGGCGACTCTATCCCAGAGTTCCAATCTCTCTCTGTCAGAACTCCCACCTCCTGTTTTCTGCCTAAGCTGATAGGCCAACAGCTTTTTATTGACAGGTGATCCCACACAGTGCATGCGAGGAGTGCCATAAATTTGAGGTCCTCCTGGTCTGTGTCGAGATCTAGCTTGTCAGGTTATGAAGTGAGGCTCTATCTAGACACACACAAACACATATGGGGGGAACAGTAGTTGAAAAACATTTATCAGCCAAAGAATATAACTAACCAGCTGGACAACTTCTTAGTGGTACCAAAGTTATCCAGTTCATTCCCTACACTCCAAGAGGGTCACTCTCAGAAACTGGCACCACTCCTGCTGAAACACACACACTAATATACACATACACACACTCACATATACACTCACACACATACAATACACACACATTCATACTCACACATATACAATACACACATACACATGCTCACACACACTCACATATAACACTTACTCATACACACATACAGACACTCATACAATACACACTCATACACATTTATACTCACATATACAAATACACACAGACATACATGCATACACATTCACACACATACACATATACACACTAACAAACATACATAACATTCAAACATGTATACAACACATACTCACACACTCATACACACAACTCATACTCATATACATACACACACTTATGAACACACACTCATAAAGCACATACTCACACATATACACACACTCATTCATACTCACAACACACACATGCACACATACTCAAGCATACATACTCTCATACACACTCATACAACACACACATATGTACTCACACTCATACATACACACAAATGTACTCACACTAACAAACACTTACATACACATATATACACACTCACACACATGTAGATACACTCACAAACATATACATATGCATATACACACACATACTAAATGACAGAAGTGTGATCCATAAGATGCCCAAATTAGAAATAAACTAAATTCTCATCGTTGAAGATGAATGTATAAATGTTTGTATCGTTATACCACGGAGTAGCTAGTAATAGCAATGAAAATAAACTCAAACACAGAAAAAAATCATGCCATTGAGTCTCAAGATGACTCTGTTGATCAACAGGTTCATAGGAGAGGCAGTTGTGGAGATTATGTTCAAAGCCAGGCAGAGGTAATCAATGGTATCTCTATGGAAGTCGGTTTTCTCTTCTCTATAAACTAAGAAAGCAAGGATTTGGTTTGCAGGGAAGGTGGGATGAAGTAGTTCCTATCATGGCAAACAGAAGGTGATCAATAATAGGAAGAAACCAGAGTGAGATAGACCACCAAGGATACAACTTCCAGGGACCTACAGCCTCTGGCCAGGCCCCGCCCACCTAGCCAGGCCTCTCCTACTCAGTTCTACCATCTCCCATTGATACACTCAGACTTTAAATCCATGGCATGAACAGAGTAAACCATTCATTAGGTCAGAGTCCCCACGATTTAATCATCTCTAGACACAACCTCAGAGAAATACTAAAGGGCATGCTTTATTAGCCTCCCAGGGAGTTACTAATCCAATCAAGCTGGTAGCTAAGATTAACCATCACCTGCTGTTAGAAATCCAGTTAGTCATTACCCTGGCAGGAGTGGGTCCATGGAGCCTTCGAGAGAGGCAAGGGCATGGGCACTGCTTGTTTTCTGTTTCTTGATTTGTTGGAAAGGACACTGGTATGTTAATATGAGAAACGTATCAAGAGTTTGTTTAGGATTTCTTTGCTCATATTTCAAACAAAACTTGACTTCTAATGATTATAAGTAGAACACTCCGGGGCTGGGGAAATGGCACTCATCCCAACTTGAGTTACCTCACGTCTCTCTACACTCGGGGAAGTGCTCTTTTGGGGTGCGATATTAGTGTCACAAGGACGAAACTTGCACATGCTTGGCTCACCCGCATACCTCAGAACTAGGGTGATCAACTCATTCCACTTGTCCAAGTCTATCTCAATTCCAAAACTTAAAAGACTTACACTCTGAGAGAGCTGCAGTCAAGAATCATAGATGAAGCCAGGCGTGGTGGCGCACGCCTTTGATCCCAGCACTCGGGAGGCAGAGGCAGGCGGATTTCTGAGTTTGAGGCCAGCCTGGTCTACAGAGTGAGTTCCAGGACAGCCAGGGCTA
>NC_034599.1:108616126-108619272 GCF_900095145.1 Mus pahari | reverse complement strand
TGTGTGTGTGTGTGTGTGTGTCTGCTGTCTGTGTCTATCTCTGTCTCTCTCTCACACATACACACACTCACATATACATATACACGAGAGAGAGTGAGGGAGAGAGAGAACAGGATAGCAAGCAGCACAGAAAGATAAATATGTGGAGTTCAAGTGTAGCCTTAGGAGCCAGGCCTGGCAAGTTCCTCATTACAGGAAAGGGTAAACACAACCTCTGCAAGCTAACTCCACGGTCCTCCCAGGCCTCGAAACCATTCCTCCATCTGTAGGACTCACTACCACATCTCCCTACTTTTGCCAGCCAACATCTTCTCCAGGCTCCATGGCCTTCAAAATAGTACCACAAACTGAGGACAGAACACATAGAACAGCTCTGGGGGACACTTCAGATTCATAATATCTCCTTTTCCCAGTTCTATTCAATGTCATAGCAACCTCTTAGAGAAATTCAGTAATGGAGAAATAAACCATGCAAATTAGAAAGGATTAAGTGAATTATTGCTGTTTTCAGAAGACAAGATTTCATATATACAAAAATCCTCGCCCAGAGAGTGGTTAGAACCGATAAATACATAAGGTGTCAAGATCTAAAATTAGCATATAAAATAGTAGCATTTTTATACACCAATAATGAACTTGTTGAAAAGAATTAAAGACAGTAATCCCATCTGCCATAGCTGCAGACACATAAAATATCTACGAATAGATTTAATTAAATATCTCTACAACGGAAATTATAAAACGCCAAAGAAATGAATTGAAGAGGACCCATGAAGAAATGAAAAGGTATTTCATTTTGATGGATGGGAAGAATTAATATTGCTAAAATCTCAATACCACCCAAAGCAATCTACAAATTCAATAAAAAAAAATCCTGTCTAAATGCCAAAAATATTCTTTGGGAAAATAAGAGAAAAATGTTAAAATCCGCATGAAACTAAAAACAACCCCAAATGACCAAGGTGGTTCTGAATAAAAGAAAGAAACTAGAGGCGGCATCACATTAGCAGAATTCAAAACATACTAGAAATTTACAGTGGCCAAGTGTGGTGTTTGGATAATAGTGGCTCTGATAGACAGGGATGATTGGCTGCTTGGTCCCCAGTTAGAAGAACTGTTTGGGAAGGATTAGGAGGCATGGCCTTGTTGGAGGAGGTGTGTCACTGGAGGTGAGCTTTGAGGCCTCAAACGACTCATTCAGTCCCCAGTTCTCTCTCTTTCTTGTGGGTTGTGGATCAAGATGTGAGCACTCATCCATTCCTCTGCTTTGCCACCATGGACTGTAACTTTCTGAAACCATAAGCCAAATTAAACACTTTCTTTTGTACACTGCCTTGGTCAATGTGTTTTATCACAGCAATAGAAAAGTAACTAAGGCACCAAGACATAACCATAGCAATGAGCAGTGTTGACACCGCACCCCCACTCCCAGGATCAGAAACCAGTGCAGCAATGAATGGCTGCATTCTGAGGAGAATAACCAAGGCAGAGCACAGGAGCTCAGCAAGGCAGACAGGAGCCCTGTACAGCACAGACGCTCAGGATGGAGCTGGGAAGTGGGTCTCCTGAATAAGCAAGCGTGCTGATGGAACAGAACGGGAGCACGTTGAGTGCCTGAGAGTGGGCGTTGCTCTGGCAAGCTGACTCACTGAGGAAGCAAACATACGTCTCATCAACATCCATGACCTGAGTCTATCATGTGGTAGAGGGAGAGAACCAGCTCCTGAAACTCGTTCTCTGGGCTCCACATGCACCATGGCACACACATGTCAGACATATACACAAAATAAGAAAATTAAGTCAATAAATGTAGTAAAAAGTATGAAGAAAGCCCACCTAGCAATGGCTGGCTCACCTTCAAGCAAGGTGCTAAAATTTGGAAAAAGACAGTGTATTCAATAAAAAATTCATCAAAAATTTCACACACACACACACACACACACACACACACCTTCAAGATACGGAATCAGCCAAGGGCTCCGTCAACAGATGAAGGCCTAAGGATTATTGCACAAATACAGGATGGGATCAAGCAAACCATTAGGGAGTCACATCCTA
Source organism: Mus pahari (assembly GCF_900095145.1). Classification (NCBI taxonomy): domain Eukaryota; kingdom Metazoa; phylum Chordata; class Mammalia; order Rodentia; family Muridae; genus Mus; species Mus pahari. Next base: position 108,617,214 of record NC_034599.1, on the reverse strand, counting down.
TCACTTGCAGCAACATGGATGGAACCAGAAGGCATCGTGTCAGATGAAATAAGCCCGACAAATCCCACCTGTTCTCACACGTCTGTGAAAGTTAAAAAGTTTTATCTCATAGCAATCCTCCAGAGACTAGAGGCAAGCACGTAGGTTGAACACAGGTGATGTAGGGTGAGATGGTAACAACAATGATCACAGCGCAGTAAGGACACCTCTGTCATCCCATGACGATATGGTCAACGCGTCTTCCGCCGTGCTTGTTCGGGTCCCTTAACCTGCTTCCTCCATGAATTGCCTTTGCTTTGGACACCTTACATGACGCCGTTTGCATCTAGACTCTTCTACTCAGCATGTCTTTGAGATTCAACTACTTCAAATTTAAAGAAATCATTTTTTTTTCTTGCCAATCACACTCATGCCCAGTAGAGGCAGATGTAACACAAGAAAATTATATAGATTTAGTTTCTCAAGCAATGTAGCTTACAAGGAACAAAAATGATATTGATTGAAATAAAACAAAAAACAAAAACAAAAAAACCAGGCTGTTTTCCACTTCCGTTTTCTCATCACACTGGCTAGCTAAGAACAGTCCCTCTGCTGAGACAGGAGGAATCAGAAAGCACCATTCTCAGATAATTTCCTAACCACAGATAAGCCTCCCACGGCCACGCCTCCCAGGCCACGCCTCCCCAGTGCTATGCCCCGGGGCCACGCCTCCTCGGGGCCACTCCTCTCTCTGTCTCCTAGTCTGCTCCCTAGTGTGCCAATACATGAAAGGTCACTGGTTTGGGGTTCAAGAGAGACACTGAGGTGGATTTCACTCTGGGGTAAGAAGTTTATTAAAAAATGATTAACTCTACGGATGGACAGACAGACAGATAGCAGCATGGCAGGGAATCTGGTAAGAGCTCAGGCCTCAACAAGATAGGCAAACAGATGGCCCTGGGAAATAAGGAAGCAAACTGAGCAGCAAATCCTAGGGAGAAGCCAGCGAGCAGAGCTGTTCCTCGGAGGTTCTGCATCAGATCCCGCCTCTGTGGTTCTAGCCAGCGAGCAGCGCTGTTCCTCGGAGGTTCTGCATCAGATCCCGCCTC
>NC_034599.1:108606964-108615991 GCF_900095145.1 Mus pahari | reverse complement strand
TAGCCAGCGAGCAGCGCTGTTCCTCGGAGGTTCTGCATCAGATCCCGCCTCTGTGGTTCTAGCCAGCGAGCAGCGCTGTTCCTCGGAGGTTCTGCCTCAGATCCCGCCTCTGTGGTTCTTGCCTCGGATTCCTGCCCTGCTTTCCCTCATGATGATGGACTACGAGCTGTAAAGTAAAATTAACCCTTTCCTCCGCTGGCTCCTTTCATTCTTTGTGTTTATCACAGCAACAGAAAGCAATCTAGGACAGTGTGTTTCCTTATAATCTCAGAGAAGGGGGTGCGCACTGGCTCTCGGGCAATGGGGGAAAGGAGAGAATTCTAGAGAAGCAAGGCGTGACTTGGGGGATATGTCGGGAAGAGGGGTACATCTTCTGATGTCCAGGGGAGAATTAAGCCTGCCATTCTCTTGGAATCTGGACACTGGAGAGTGTTGCCGACTCCGAGGAGTGATTAGTAGAAGGCTCATCATTTCCACCACAGCAGCTGCGGGAGGCCGTGCAGGAGGGCGTGGCCTCAAAGGTAACAGTTCATCCTAGAGAGTGTCCAGCTTGTTTGCGAAAGGCTCTTGGATTTCTGCAGTGAGACAGTCTTATCTAACAAGGCTTTACTGAGACCAAAACAATTATCTAGCTTATACACATAATTGGGGTCCCCTCTTAGGGTTAAAAGAATTTAATAATATACTCAAATGGAAGCACAAAGAAATTTTATTCGAGTTTTAAAGAAAAACCCCAGAGGCGGGTAAGCTGTAAATTCCTCAGCAACTGAATGGGGAAGAGAGAGAGAGAAAAGGGGACCGGGTCATTAAAGCCAGCACAAGGGTCAGCCAAGATTGGCAAGGAGCCACATGACAAGATTATAAGCATTAGAGAAAGAATGAGGAATCCCAAAACATTGAGGGGAAGCCCAAAGTGTTAACAAAACTGTGCTTAGACAAGAGATTTAAAGAATGAAAGAAGTTATGCCTTCCTAAACAATTCAGGAAATCGAGCAGACTTACAAAGCCGTGTGGCTGTGGCCCTGTAAGCATCTGTACGAGGGGGAGGGGCATTGGGAATGAAAACACAGTATCTTATTAAAGGTCTAACCATTTCACTTAACTCTCTCGAATGGCTTAAGGTGAACCTGCCTTCGTGGGGGAGGTGGCTTGGTTATTGATTGACCCAGCCAACTGAAATGCTAAGTCTCTACCTTGACAAGAGATTGCATTCTGTTGACCAGGACTTTTCTGGTAACTGGCCTTTACTGGTAGCATAATTATATTAAAGACTATAAAATGTGATCATTTGAGCAGCCCCTTCTGAGTAGATTCAAATAGGAAAGAGAAAAACGAGCTTCTGATATGTGATGTACGTTTATTGACTTTGGTCAAGCAGTCCAAGGAGGGTGAGCATCATGGTTTCTGCATGGGAGCTTGGTGTTTCTGTCACGACAGGGTTAGGGTTAGGCTTATGCTAGGCTTCCTTCTGCTCAAGCCTGAGTATTACTCCCCTTCATTTACACACTCCATATTGTATCGTTTATCCATTCCTCTATTGATCAGCACCTATCCTCCTCCCCTCTCTCCGTCTCTCTGTGTCTCTATATCTATAAATCCCCCCAACTATACTTTCTCCATTATACATATGGTCGATTCACATCTCCTACATCTCCAAGTCCTTACTTAGAAGGCAGACATGAAACCTCCTACCCCAGCTCCAACGTCCTGGGATAGAGACAGACGAAGCCAACTGGCTACTCAGGGATGGCTTCAGGTAAGGCTTGCCCAACATTGACTTGATTGGAGATTTCCTAAGAGGAGAATCAAGGCCGTGTTGACACTGCATCCCAGCTCTTATTTCTGGACCAGCGTTGGGTCTTTTTTCTTTTGAGATGGTCTGCCTTGCTCCCTGAGAACTGGTAAGTAATTCCTACACAACCCAGTAACTGTTTTTTGCACTAGGATTTCTATGTGCAAAAACATGTGAAACCTGATTCCTGGGGTAAGCGCCTTCACAAAGAAAGGGTTTCAAGGGGCTGGGGAGAAAAAAAGCACTGGCTGTTTCAGTCCCAGCACCCATTCAGCAGTTAGTAACCATGTATAACTTCAGTTCCTGCATTCTGGCGCCCTCTTCTGGCCTCTGTAGACACTGCATGCACACAGTGCATATACATACACACAAGCGAACACCCTTATACATAAAGTAAAAATGAACCTTAAAAAAATGAACAGATATCTGTTTGGGCTCACAGTGTAGGTTCAGGAGCCCCTCCTCTTCCTGGGACAGGCTTCTTGCTGGCAGAGTCTCAAAGCAGCACCGAGCACTCCAAGTTAGGGACAAGAACTGTGTCCGTCTATCTGGGACACCTCTCTTTGCTCATAGCAACACTGGACTTCCAGCGTGAGAACTCTGCTGAGGGACCCACTCACATCCCAAGCTCCTGATCCCCACACCCTGTGTGTGTGCAATGCCTGAGGAGGCCAGAAGAGGGCACTAGATTCTCTGGAACTCGAGATAGATTTGCGAGGTGTCATTCAGGTACTGGGGACCAAACCTAGGCCTCTGCAAGAGCAGACACTCTTAACCCCTAAAGCCAACTCTCCGGTCACTTCAAATCTCTAAATTCCCAAGAATATTTTAAAACCACAGAGCAAGAAAGATATCTTTTTAAAACCAAATTATTTGTCTGTGCGAGTGCACGCCACTTGTGTGTGGGTGCCCGCAGAGGCCAGAAGAGGGAGTCAGATCCTCTGCGGCTGGAGTTACAGGTGGCTGTGACCTAACCAATGTGGGTGTCGGGAACCGAACCAAGGTCCTCGGGAAGAACAGCACATGCTCTTAACCACTGAGCCATCCCTCCAGCCCATGAGAAATACATCAGGAAGAGAAACATAGGCTGATGTCTGCCAACCTGAAAGCAGCTGCTCAAAAGAGAGCCTGGAGCAATTTTAGCTTTACGTCTAGAGGGACCCACAAAGTCCTCCACAGTTACCACTCTGTTTTTTTTTCCTGAAGTTTAGAAAATTAAGACAAAATGAGACTACTGCTCCCTGTACGTAGACTCAAATTTCTCTGATTTTGTTTCACAAACAAAACTTTCTGAGCACTGTCTGAGGAATGCAAAGGCCCTCTGCCACCCCTGTGGTGTGCGAATGCACTGTGCTACTCTAATGAGCCTCTCTGGTGTGAACAAGAATTTCTGGAAGGAAACTATAGTTGGAAAGGCTGACTGACTGATCGCAGCATCAAAGATGTGGAGGGGTTGGGATGTTGCAAGTCCAGAAACAAATTATCTCAGGCCATCGTTAGCCTCAGCCCCAGCAGCTGTTTATCGGCCTCCTCTGTATGTGACTGATCTTCTTTGGTGCCATCAGGTAAATCCTTCGGAAAGCACAGATTCCTAGTTTCCATGAACCAACGGGCTAAGAATGCAGTCGCATAGCATCTGAGGCCTGCTGCTGAGATTTGTGTGTTTTTCTATGCATCAATTATGTGATGTTTCAACTAATGAGTTTGTAAAGTGTCTCAATTTGTGATTTTCTTTCTTCTGTTGCTGCAAAAGAGGTAAAGGGTCCACAGTCTGAAACCTACCACCCGGTAGATCTTAGCTGATAACTTTACTTAGTCACACAGATTGATGGAGAACCAGGTCCTTTGCCTTCTATCAGTTCTTTCACAACACCTCTGGAAAAGGTCAATCGGGACTGATGATGTGACCGAGAGACCGGATGCCAGTTCAAAGCAGAGCCAGTGGTGTGCCTCCATGGCCACCAAAGTGCCTAAGCTCTCCCCTAGAGAGCCTCAGATCTCACCAGGCAGTAGGCCTCAAAGCCATTAGCGCCAGACTTAGAACCGCTGATTCCCTTAAAGGCCAGCCTGCATCTGGATGTGTTTACGAAGTTTCAGCCCTTCCTATGGAGAACATGGTGTGTCTAATACCACGGCACAGTTAGATACTAGCAGGAAATTCTGTCAGGAATAGACTGTGGGTCCAGGGAGGACCGCCACCCAGGCTTTGTGAAGTGTGTATGTCCAGTGCTCAGCATGTGAAATGTTGTCTGTCAGACATCAGGCCTGCTTTGTGCAGTTGGAAGCTGTCAATCACTGTTGCAAACTGTAGTTACCAGGTGAAGGGGCCAGGACCTAGGAGGGTTTCCACAAAGTAAAAATTCAGATAAAAGAGTGGCAAGGGGCCCATAGGACATTGGAGTGTGTGTGTGTGTGTGTGTGTGTGTGTGTGTGTGTGTGTGTGTGAGAGAGAGAGAGAGAGAGAGAGAGAGGAGGGTATTGTGCATACATGTCAAGGAACATACTCAGGTGCCACTCCTGAGATACCACTCCAGGATACCCATTGATATTTGAACCAGGGCTCTCACTGGCCTGGGGCTTGCAGATGCGATGCGGCTAGATTGCTTGCTGAGTGAGTGCCTGCATTCATCTCACCAGCAGTGGGATTACAAGTGTACGCCCTTGCCTCTGGACTTTTTATACGGATTGTGGGAACTGAACTCAGGTCCCCCACACCTTCAACACAGTGCATGTATTTATTGGTTGAGCTGTCTTTCCAGCCCAGAACAGTGGAATTCTTTTTTAAAAACTATTACATTAACTTTTTTTTTCAGGTAGGTATGTACATGTCACAGCACATATGTGGAGGTCAGGGGACAACGTACATCCTTCCAACATGTGGCTTCCAGGCTCAAACTCAAGTCACCGTGCTCAGCCAGCTCGCTTGCCCTACCCCAGAGCTCCTAATAACAGTTGTGGGCCAGGACTCTAAGGCCAAATTGGGATCAGTCTCAGAGCCTCCCACTCATCTCGCCCCTCCCCCACCGTGCCTCTTTTCTCCCTTTGGGAGACACACATAACCAAAGCAGCCAGCCGTTTCGAGGAACGCAAAAACAGAGGCTTATTAGAGAGTTTTTAATCTGTCATCCACAAAAATCACACACATAGATTTCTCGTTCTCTCTCTTCCTCCTTTTATGAGAAAAGAACTAATAGCAAGCTGATGGGCTAGATTTAATTTTTAAGATAAATTAATTTCAGCGGGAAACACGGGTCAATGCAAATTCAATAGTGATCTGTTTATCTACCTAATTCAATAAGCCCTCCCCCAAACACCCTGCTTAGATCATCCCATTCCCTCCGCATCTCTGCCCCAAGATCAATTTTCCCACAAATAGATTTCACTCCAGCCTCCCCTGGGGGTTACGTATTATTCGCAGTCATTCTGCGGTTCTCTGGTAGGCATCCTCAAATGTAATCATGAACACAGAAACGCCCTGCCCGACTCCTTCAAGAGAAAGCAGAAGGTGTAGGCAGGCATTGGCTTCCAAGTCCAACCGTGGTGGTCACAGTGGATTCCGTCGTCTCAGTCCAACCTGCCAAACCCGACCAGCTGAGGTGAGCCCAGGATCTACACGGTGGAATGAGAACGATGGCGCTCCCAGGTTAACCTCTGACCTCCATGTTGTATGTGCACAAATACACAACAAGCAAATGAATGAAGAAGTAAATGAAATGCAGCGACCAGTGAGGCAGACAGCAGCTGAGCTGTGGAAGATGGTTGACATTGACCTCTGTCCCCACAGCCGAGATGGGATTCCAAAACTGCTGAACAACATAAAGGGTGGCAAAATGAGCTGGGGGTGGGGCAGTGGCATGTGCTTATGGTCCCAACACATGGGGTGTTGATGCAGGAGGATTTCTGCTAGTATGAGGTCAGCCTGGCGTATGTAGGAAGCTCAAGGTTATCTTGGGCTGTATAGTGGAATTCTGTCTCAAAAATGGAAGAGAAATAAAGAGAGGGAGGGGAGGGGAGGGGAGGGAAGGGGAGGGAAGGGATGGGATGTTAGTTCAAGTGAACACATATATTCCTACAACTGAATTAATGATTGCATTTCCAAACCTGAAATCTGATGTATCGACTGTCTGAGACGTTCCCCACAGCCTCTACTGGTACTTAGGAACATCACCACAGGCTTTTATGGCTCTCCTCATTTCTCTCTTCCTTCGCACTTACCCCTGGGTAATCAGGGGAATTATCTTCACAAGCTATGTGTCCCCCACCCAGATGCCAAGCCCCCTCTTCCCCCTGGGCACCGCCCTGCCTTGGAAGGGCAGTTGCCATCATACAAGACAAGACAGCGCAAATGTAATCATTGGAAAGCATCAGACAGTGCGTTCATGGAAGTCGGGCTCCACTAATAGCTCAGGTTGTACAAGTGAGAATCTTCGAATGGCTTAGAAATGTACTTAAATGCCTGCCCCTTGTTCCCTGCAGCCGAACCTGACTATCATGCCTTCAAAGAACCTCTATTTGAAAGATAATAAAGAAGGGGCCTTGGTTGTTTTGCATCTCATGGTTTTTAATGCACTCTGAGGAGGGTATATATAACGCCCAGAGACAGGAGACTCTAACTCTCCTAGGCAGACATCTTTCCCCTGATGCCCCACTCAGGGGGTAAAGGTGATCTTTGAATGGAAAAGGGAAGAAGGTCGCTGCTTCAATTAAGCTGTCCTTTCCAGGCAGACAGAGGGAGCAGCCAAAGGTTTCCAGCCTTCCTTTTGTTTTATGGGGATGCTTAAAAGAAAGCCGTGAAGGGTGACAAATCTCCCCACTTCTTACAGCAGGGCTTACAAATTGTCTGCTTTAAAGGGACTGCCAGTAGCTCTCCTACCCCGTTACAGAAAAACTAACTGTGAGCCAGAGCTCTCTGTGGTCTGAAGATACCTGTGTTGTTACTTCAGGTTTGGGTTGGCAGGAAGATCACTGAAAATGCCATTATATTTTTCAACCAAAGAACCAAAATATTCTGTGTTTCTGCACACATGCAATGGTTGGCGAATGCTGACGTCAGGTGTCTTTCCTGATTAATGTCCACCCGAGTTTTTTTTTGAGGGAGTCTGTCCCTGAACCTGAAGCCCATAGATCTGGCTATGCCAGCGAGCCCCAGGAATCCACCCACCTGCCTGTCTCCTCTGTACAGGGACTCCGGTGCACAGCAATGCCCAGCTTTTTGTATGGGTGCTATGACCCTGATTCAGGTACTTCCACTTCCACTTTACTGACTGAGCCAGCTTTCCTGCCCCTATAAGTGAGATTGTTCACAAAGTGGCTGTCTGGCGTGGATAGAAATGAGGCACCCAGGTAGACCAAGAATACGAGGTATAGGATAACTGCTTCAATTTCCACGGATGACAGCCCTCCCTGGTCAATAGGCCATAACTTACCACATTCTTTACTTCAAGGGTGATTCTTTTAAAAATCAGTGAATATCAAGCCAAAGGGACTCACTGGTGATTTAATGATAATTGTAGCAAACATGAAAAGGAAGCAAAAGAAACGGTGGGTGAGCTCTGTTAGCCTAGATTTTTGTTCAGGATCTGATTTCCCCCACCCCGTGACATGTGAGGACATTCATCCTGGAAGAGAACTTAATTTTCAATAAAGTGAAATATTTTCCAAATGTTGCCATCTCGATGATGTAAGAAGTACATTTCCTTTTAGAACAGGTGTTTTGAAAGAAATTAACTGTGTGTGGAGATGGCTATTTTAATTTGTAATAGGAAGCTAACACAGATGGCTCTAATGAGGGCTCTAAATCATCCTTTAATTCATCACTGAGCACTCTCTCTCATTACACACCGCTCTCGATGGCTCCCACCCTCCACACACAGTCGTGAACAGATGCACCCCAAGGCGTCGGTAGTACACAAGCGACCCTTGAACCATGGTTGGGTTACCATAGGTTGAAGAAAACACACAGTATAAGGAAAAGTTGGGGGGACACTCATCTCCTGTATGGTACAGTGATACAGTGCGGGCACATGTGTGAGCAAACACACACACATTCACACACATATGCTTGCAAAAGGCACGTTCAGGAATCTTCTAGAAATACAATAAGGTAAGACACTGTGAATTTTGCTTGTTTCTAGAAACAACATGGTTTGGAGGATTCAAGTCTGTCCCTTAGATGAACACTGTGGCCACCGTTTGATTACCAGCTATGTGCCCGACAGCATGGCTAACTGACACACAAGGGCAGGCAGACACATGGTCTCATTGTATTCTCTGAATAAAACAGAAGGCAGGCTCATTAGATAATGCATTTGCTTTAGGAGATGAGGCTTGGACCTGAGAAAGCAGGTAAATCATTGGGCATGGTGGTGCACACATGTAATCACAGTGTTGTGAGGTAGAGACAGGCGGATCCTGGGACCTGCTGGCCACCCAGTCCAGCCAATGGGTGAGCTCAGTGAGAGACACTGTCTCAAAATATAAGGTGGAGAGTGATCAAGGAACACAGTCAACATCACACACACAGACACACAGACAGACAGACAGACAGACACACACACACACACACACACACACACACACTCACTCATGAGAGAGGGGAAGAACATACAGCTGAACCCAAGGCATTGTAACATTCCCCTTGTACCAAAAAGAAGACAGCATGTCACTTTGTCACTACATGACCACATGACTTGGAGTGAGCATCAAGGCAACTTGTGTTCATAGTTCTTGTGTGAGGTTGATTTTATAACAAAGCTTAGTCTATCCTGGGAAATTCATAATTCAGATACAAGAGAACAAGGCCTTCTATTTACTTCTAACATGGTCTCTGTCACACATAGTGTTTCAATTTAAAACTGAATATAAAGACTACAGATACTGTAATTTAGTTGGCCAAGAGCTTGCCTAGTGTGTATGAAGACTTGAGTTGTAGCCCCAACACCACATAAGCTGAACATGGTGGCTCAGACTACAATCTGAGCACACCAGAGGTGGAGATGGATGAAGGACCAAGGCCAGTCTGGGTTATGTGAAACTCAGTCTCAAAAAGAAAGGAAGGAAGGAAGGAAGGAAGGAAGGAAGGAAGGAAGGAAGGAAGGAAAGACAGAGGGAGGGAGGGAAGGAAGGAAGGAAGGAAAGGAAGGGAAAGGAAAGGAAAGGAAAGGAAAGGAAAGGAAAGGAAAGGAAAGGAAAGGAAAGGAAAGGAAAGGAAAGGAAAGGAAAGGAAAGGAAAGGAA
>NC_034599.1:108603458-108606608 GCF_900095145.1 Mus pahari | reverse complement strand
GGAAGGAGGGAAGGAGGGAAGAAGAAGGAAGGCAGGAAGGCAGGGAGGCAGGAAGGGAGGGAGGGAGGAAGGAAGAAGGAAGGAAGGAAGGAAGGAAGGAAGGAAGGAAGGAAGGAAGGAAGGAAGGAAAGAAGGAAGGCCTCTCAACTTGAAGATCAGCACTGGGAACCATGATATGACATGACTCATTGTGTTAGAGATGTTTAAGGATGATAAAAAACAAGGCAGGAATTTTGATCAAAGCTCCTCGATAGCTCCATGAGCCACCATCAGAAAGGTGAGCATGGTCTAATGGTCACGGAGGTGGCTTGGAAGCACTTTCATCAGTAACCATTTGATTGAACGCTGTTTCTGTCTGCAAGGTGGAGGCTAGCTCCATAAGTCTTTTGTACCTAAAACCTTCCGGAATTCTTAGCCTCACCATCTGCTAAGATGCTTCTGGTGTTCGTGGGCTCTTCCATCTAGCCAACATGTCTGACCCTCTCTGCCTGTTCTCAGCCGTGGTGTTTCCCAGCCCAAGGGATGAGGTCTCCATTTCTGTCATCTGAGGAGGAAGGGCAAGGCTCACACAGCACCTGCAGCTCAGACCTGTCACTAATTAGCCTCTAAGACACAGTTGTCCCCTAGAACTCCCACTGGCATCTAGTTGTTTTCCCTGGAAGAGCCTCAATCTAACATCAAACCAGGAAGTACTGGGTTAAATTCAGACCTCTCTGCTTTCTCAAAGTTTAAAATTAGAAATATCTTGCACCGGAATATCCCCATTAAGTTATACAATGGTCCTTACTAAAACCTCATGTATGAAGCGTGTTCTCCGAGTTACTCGGCTTTCCGTCAGGGTGATAAAACTCCTAAGATCAGGACCTTACAAAGAAGAAAGGTTTATTTCAGAGGTTTTGGTTCATGGTCAGTTGACTGCAGTGATGGGGCCTAGGATGGGGCAGGGCATCCTGGTAGGATTGCCCAGGGGGAGAGGGTGCTCAACTCACAGAATCCAGGAAGCCAAGAGAGTAAAGGTGGCAGGACCCCATTATCCTCACTAGGGCACACTCTGTGTGGCCCCACTTTCTACATGTTCCACTGGGTAATGGGATGGTGGACGAAATATTGAACACATGAGCCTCTGAGGACACAACTGAAACCACAGTATCTCCCCAGAGCCAAAGAGACTGGTCCTCCTGAGAAAGTGGGTGATGCTATTGTATGAGACAAATGACAAAAAAAAAAAACAAAAACCCACATACATAAATATATATGTACATTTGCACAGACACACATGAACACATGTACATATGTACATAATGCAAGCATATGCAAACATATGCATTTGTATGTGGGTGCGCGCGCGCGCACACACACACACACACACACACACACGCGCGCGCGTGCGCGCGCGCGCGCGCGCACACACACACATCATAGTAATGGAGAAAGAGTTGCTTGCAAGGTATCAGGGAGTGACTAAACCATCTCAATTTGTTGGAAGATCACCCAGGAGGGAGATTTTACCAGCATGCACTGCTGTTTGCCACAGGCAGATGAGAGCCTCTAATTCAGGGCATAAGCTGCACCTCCACCTATAAAAATTCCTGTGAGCAACAGCATGCCCTGGCTGGAATAAGGATCCATCACTCCTGCTGAAAACATTCTTTAGCTCAACAGATGGCTCTCTTCTGGAGCTTGAGATGAGCAGGCACTAGGAAATATCCTGACAAGAGTGAAATACTGACCTGAGGACCAGAAAATCAGAGCCCAGGGAGACAGCACAGTGTGCAAACGGCACCATTTTCTGGGTGTGCCCTGATGGATGCTCTCCCAGAACACAGTAACAATGCAATAGCTTTGTTCGGGTGACCAGCAAAGAATTTGTAAACAGTGACCATCTTGGTGAGACTGAAATTCCACACGTTCCTTTTACTGCGTGGAGATAATAAAACTTTGTTCCTCTGCCTTTGTGTCAAGGAGCTAATTATTCCCTCATATCTAGATTTTAAGGCAAATCTTATCCCTCTGGCATATCTCACTCCAAGTTCCTTCTTTTCCCAAAGTGACTTCTCATCTGTACTAGGGATTAAAATAAATCCCAGCCACTTGCTTGTGATGAACTCTGCTTAGGATTGTGATCGGAGGCCCCTACCCCGACACAGGCAAACCCAGGACACACAGCTGCCATCCTGTAACCAAATTATCCTCCTGGCAGGATGCAGACACTTCAAAGTGACCCTGTGCCTTTCCCTCTGACTATCAGGTTGTTGAAACAATGGACACTAAGAAAATGGAATTTTCCAGGAATCCCGTGGTAGGAGGAAGAAAAGACTGAAGCCCAGGACCAGCCAGATCTCCAAGAAAAAGGACTAACAGGGTTCTTCCCTGACCACCCTACAGGACAAGACATAAGCCCAGAATGATGGTCAGCAGTGGGTGGAGCCACACCTTGATCTGGACTGCTTAGATAGCCATACAAATCCTCGGCCTTCAATTTATATGGCAGTCTCGATTCAGGACCCTGAAGATTCATTTGAGGACTCACTAGATCTCTCTGTCTGGTTTGCCGACCTGGCCACAATGAAGAAATCCCCCTTTCCTGCCTTCCATTATTAATTTTGTATCACTTAATTGGTTTATTGGAGAGAAACGGCCCATGGAGCCCCAAGTCTCAAAACCTTGGGTAAGTCCCTCTTAGGAGCCAATTGTTTTGAGGCAGGGCTAGGAACAAGATAACACTGGCCTCCCCTCCCCTCACAGAAGATAACACTGGCCCCACCTCCCCTCACAGAAGATAACACTGGCCCCACCTCCCCTCACAGAGAGCCTGTCAGCTTTTAGCTACTCAGCATCCCATTTTCTGTCTGGAGTCACAGGTGATGTCATTAAGACCTTGAGGGGATCACCTCTGGGCTACAATGTCCTCACATGACACTGGACTCCAAGTCCTGACACGGTGAAAGGGCAAAGGTTCCTCCATCTTGTCTCAGCCGGAGCCATCTTTAGTAGAACCTGAAACTGGCAACTCCCCCCCCCTTCCCCTTTCATGAGAAATCCCATGGAAAAGCACCCAATACTGTTGTACAAACTCAGTGTGGAAATGCCCCAGCTAACTGCTTGCTTTGGCTTCTGTTAAACTACTTGTTGCTTTACTCCCCCCCCCCC
>NC_034599.1:108573013-108603424 GCF_900095145.1 Mus pahari | reverse complement strand
CTTTCATGAGAAATCCCATGGAAAAGCACCCAATACCGTTCTAGAAACTTGGGGTTGAAATGCTCAGCTAACTGCATGTTCTTGGCTTCTGTTTTACTGCTTGCTTGACCCCCCCCGCAACTGCCAACCAGGATGTGGGGATGTTTTCTGTGTCCTTTGACATTAAAAGCTCCCCTGTAAAAAGGATCTGAGGCTGCTCTGTGAGAACTGTTTCTCTCCAGGCAGCTTAGTACAGACCGTTTGGGCCTTTGGGTCGCTATCCAGCAACAGCACCAACTCCCAAGTCCTCTCCCTCATCTTAGGACACCATCTCCTGCCTCTTCCACACTTTGCGTGTGTTGGTCTTGATTTCTGCTACTTTGACCCTAGTTTGGACCCTGCAATTGCCACTCTCAGGCTAGTGTATACAAAGACCCTTATCCCTGGGTAAGCCTTGGTTTCTGTCCCTGATTCTGATGGTCTTGTCTGTCCTCCAGCTCAGCACTCCAGTTCCATGGTATCCAGGAAATCAATGGGGGAGAATATGGGGTGGGGGTAGGGGGGTTAGAGTCAATTAACCCCTTGCATTCCCAAGTGGGCAACACACACTGCTCTGTGCAGAGACGATTTCCCAGGGACTTACGCAGATGGAGACTGTAGGCTAGTAATGGAGGCCAGCTACCGTAATTAACGAGATGAACTGGGTGACATTTTGAAGAGCACTGTCTCCACTAATTATGCCACCTCCAGATACCCTCCATCCTTTGAGGCTTTCTCTTTTAATCTGAAAAGGGGGGGGGGATTAAAACACACAGGTGGAACTGGAAAATACAACATTAGACATCACAGAAGCTCAAGGCAGCCTTTAAGGAGCTAGTGGGAATCTTGATCTCAAAAGCTATTAAAAGCCATCCTTTTTCTGGTCCTTTCGCCAGCCCACCTGATTGCTTTTAGATGAAGATGTAAGTTCTCAAGGGGAAAAGTGCACAAAAAAGAATGCAGTTTCCCCTCCTCCACGGTGTCACAGATGAGAGTGTTGGTGCCTACGGCAGGATAGACAACCAGTACAAATGAATGATTTAACTGCATGACTCTGAAAAGGCCTTCTCCTCTCCTTCTTCCTCTGGCCCCCTCCCATTCACATAATGTACCACAGGACTTAGGAACTGGAGGGGGGAAAAAAATCCTTCTATCAAACTCAATTTCTGCAGCCAATTATTTGGTGAAGCATTCTTTGTTAGGTCCCAAACCTTTGATTAGCAAGTTTAATTTAAAGCACCCACCACCACCACTCACAGGTGAACCTCCTCTAATGCTGCCTCTGGTTATCGTGGGAATATAGAGCAAGGAGCCTGAATCAGACCAAAAACATCTTAAATGTCCAAGACGGAGGCAGTCACTTGTAAAAGATCTAAGGGACAATCTATCCACCCCACCACGGTCTTAGACTTGAAATCTAAGCTGCAAAATCCATAAGACAAGATGAAATGTCCTGAATGTTTTGTTTTATTTTGTTTTTCAGTGAATTTAGAACTTGATTGATTTTTTTTGTTTTGTTTTTGTTTGTTTGTTTGTTTGTTTAGAAAAGAAAAGTACAGGGGCTGGAAAAACAGCTCAGTGGGTAAATGCTTGCTAATCAATCATGAGGACCCCAGCATCCAAGTCCCCACCAAGCTGGGCATGGTGGCAAACCTGTAATACCAGCATTGGGAAGGCAGAGATAGCTGAGGCCCTGGGGCTTGCAGATCAACCAGCCTTTCCTAACTGGTGAGCTACAGGTCCCAGTGGGGGGTCCCGTCACAAAACCTTGAGATGTATAGGTCTTGAGAAATGAAACCTGAGATTAACCTGTAGATTCCTGAAGTACGCATACATGAACACACATAGCACATACATGTCTATAAGATTCCCTCCCACATATACATACCGCACACAAAAATAAATGAATACAAGAGTATAAAACAACATGAGATTCGGGGCCTAAGTCTTTAACAGAACAAAAGGAAAGTATGCAAAGCAAATGTCCAAATTACCATGTCACTTGATGTAGCTGCTCTATCCAAATCTAGACCCAAAGCCATGCCAGGGCCCTGTGAAGGAAGGCTCTCAAGAGTCCCAGCATTTTAGTATATAGTGCCCACTCCACTTTGAAATGGATACACGGATGTTATAAATGCACCAGAGACGGGTGAGGAGACTGGAGCACTCTGAGCTTCCAGAACTTAAATGCCATGCCTTCTGCACACACTCACCATCCTGAGGTGAACTGCTTCTAATGGAAAATGCAATATTAGACCAGAGACCTGACCACAGTACCTGCAGCAGCCCTTCCTCCCGCACAGATAACACAGGCACCTAATGATGCCATTGTCTCTGCTTTCCTAGCTAAGAGATTTTCAAGGGCCAGGACCTCTTACCTGGGGAAGCGAGTTCACATCAAAGTGGGTACTCACCCTACTCAACATGCCCCTTCCCCCTAGCTAACACCTGGACTGTGAAACCACCCCCTCCTCAAAGAGCTCTTAGAAGACACTGCCCTCAACTGTGCCATGTGGGCCCTGATTCCCACCATGCTGTCTGTCTTTGATGCTAGGGCCCTAACTTCTCCTAAAAGCTCCCTCCATGATGCTGTCTGTCTGCCTGTCTATCCATTGCATTAACAGCTCTTCTAATACACTCCTTACCCAGCGATCCATCTCAGTGTCTCCTTGAATCTGTATCCTCGCCTGAGCTTGCTGAAGAAATGTCTGATGTTTGTCCCAAAGAAGTGTTTATTGGCCTCTGTATTGGCTAAAGTATTACCATACTTTGCCAAGTATGCTCGCTAGATTTTGTTTGTTTGTTTTTTGTTTGTTTGTTTGTTAACTTGACATAAGCCAGCATCATCGAGGAAGAAGGAACCTCGACTGAAAAAAATGCCCCCACCAGAATGGCCTATGGAAGAGCCCAGATCTCTGCGACACCCCAGGCAGTCCTGGGTACTATAAGAAAGCAGCCTGAGGAAGCCATCAAGAGCAATCCAGTATGCAGCACCCCTCCATGGCTTCTGCATCAGCTCCTGCCTCCAGGTTCCTGCCTTGAGTTCCTGCCCTAACTTCGCTCAATGATGGAGTGTGACCTGAGATTATGAGCAGAAATCAACCCTTTCCTTCCCTCGTTGCTTTTGGTTGTGACTTTTATCACAGCAACCTAGACACTAGGATGCTAGGATTTGCATTTTCTTGCAGTAGTCATAATCTTTCATAATTATTATGCAGTTCAATAAAAATTCAGTTCTTCCTAATGCTCTAGGTTCTCTGTAGTTTTGTGAGTTTGGGACTTTGTTACACAAAGCATAAGGTTAGAAACTACATTCCCACTTTCCTAGAATCAGTAAAAAAGCAAAGTTTAAATCAAATTTTTTTCAGTAAAGGAAGCAGAAAATAAAGACAAAGTACCCACTGAGAGAGGGAAATTGATGTCAAAGGCCCCTCAACTCTTCTTTATCCTTTACTTTTCTTTCAATTTTCTGGACTCCTTGGTGATTTTGTTTTATTTCATTTTGTCTGGCAAGCAGTGGGGGAGCCAAGTAGGTACAGAGGGGAGTGAGAGCCAGGATGTAGGGGTCAGCTGGAGTCTCTGACATCAAAACAGCCATGAAGAACTCCCTTCCCTTCCACTCCCTTCCCTTCCCCTTCCTCTGCAAAGATAAACAGTCCACAAGAGTACATCATGGCCGTGACATCTAGAACAGGACCAGAATAGGCCAAGTGCCAGGGACGGCTTTCTGTGGGCTTCGTTATTTACTCTCTGATCCTGAAGAGAAACAAAATAGGAAAGCAAAAGGATGGAGCTATGGATCAGTTGATAACATGCCTGACACATGAGCACAAGGACCTGAGTTCGAACCCCCAACCCTCACATAAAAAGCTAGGCATGGTAGTGATGGGGTGTGTGGCAAGAAGAACATCTCTGAGTCTGGATGGCCAAACAAACAGGCTCACCAAATCACTGAGCTCTAGGTTCAGAGTGAGAGAGAGAGAGAGAGAGAGAGAGAGAGAGAGAGAGAGAGAGGATCCTGTCTCAAAAGCTATGGTAGAGAATTACAGGGGAAGATGTTCATGACCTCCACAGGCATGCACATACATGAGCACACATGCACATACATGCACATTTGTACCCTCATACACACACACACACACACACACACACACACACACCCCACAAAAAAGAAAGATGCCATTGTTGGAATGGAAACTCTGTGGAATCCATTAGAACTCAGTAAAAGTCTCTCCATGATAAGGGTTTCTTACAGCCATCGTGGCAGGACAGGAAATGGTAGTCCAAAGGGATACTGTGCCCATCCTCAGCTATTGGCCTATTAAAACAACGTGTGCGCGAAAGACTTAAAATTTCCTCAGGAACCCCAGAAGCCATGGTGCCATATGCTTAGGGGATAGAGAGCTCGCCTCCCAGGAAGAAGCTATGCCTAGTTCTGACAACTCACAGAACAGACTCAGACAAGGATGTGTCAGTGATGGGAAGGACCACTTAGCTACATGTACCCCATGTTAGACCAAACCCTCATGTCAGTTTTCCAAGATGACTGGGAGTGAACATGTTCACTGGACCACCTCGTTTGTTTCTCAGGAGACCATAGAGAAATCTCTTTCTTTGTTCCTTAATAGTATTTGTATTTGGTTGGCATATCAGGGGCAAGTGGGTGAGCTTCTTGTGACTGTCAGGGCCCAGACTCTGACTCTAACAATGCCAGTAATATCTCCGCAAGATCATTTGTGGATGCCAGTTGCTTTCTTGTGTGGCAGGTAAATGCTGTGGACCAAAAGGTCTTTATAGAGTACGTAGCACATGTCCACATGCACCCAAACACACCAGTGATAGAGTCAGGGTGAAGTAGCCAACCAGAGATAAGGGGGTGACCATAAACAAAAGCACCATTTCTTGTCTTCTCCCTTTTCTAAAGGACAGCTGTAATTAATTATTTGACATCTATGTGTGACGATCATATCCAGCCCCATTATGCCCTGTCATGGTCATGTTCTTTTTGTTTTAGTTTTGTACCCACTGTGTTCAATTAGTGCCTCCAGCAGAAGCATCACTGTGGAGCCCGCTCCCCACATCACAGATAGCCTAAGCTCTCCACCACACCCATGAAGAGTGAATGACCCCCATTCCCCCTGCAGCGACCTACTTGCCAGAAACTCCTGAGCTGGAGGTAGGGCCTTGTGATCCCCTCCCTGAGCCATGCTGAGATGTGCACTGCCTTGATCTTGAGCAAGAAGCACAGCTGCAGTGAGCAGATGGGGGTGGGGGAGACGGGGCTTCTCCTCATGTTCCAAACAAAATACAGTACACTCCGCAAACCCGACGTTTGGATAAATAGTATATGCTGCATGGTACATGCTTGGGCCTCGGAGAAAGAAAAAAGTCATTCCCAAGTATGGCAAACTTCATTTACCCTCAGCCTGGAAAATTTGCTGGAGACTCCAAAGGGCAAGCTTGGGGCTATAGACAAGCCACTATTCCTGAGATAAGCTTTTCTTTTAGATTCTCCCATGTCTCTTGTGCTTGGGGTTGGTTAACGTTCCGTATATTTTATTTACTCCAGCCAACACAACCTAAATTCCACTGTTGCACTTCCCACTGCAGAGTTCTATTTATCCCTGCTTTCTCAGGGCCTTGAGAGCGTGGAGATGGTCAGTAATGCTGGCAGAGCCAAAGCCTCATTTTGGTATTCCTCCCGGATTCCGGGCACTCCTCCTGCCTCAGGGCTTCCATAATCAAAGCTCGCCTGGGGACCTGTATTTTTCCTCTCTCCACACCAGCCTGCAAGATCTCATGAAGGATTTGTTATCGTTGCTTCTTTAGAAGTAGCCCACACTTCTGTCCCTCTCACTCAGGGTCCCATCACCCAGGCCTCTGTCCCTGCTCCATAACTGCTGACACAAACATCACTGCAGATGTGGTTCAGTAGGCATCTCTGATCATGCCACTCCCTGCCATCTCTGCTCTGTGAAATTCCCATGTTAGAAGTCAGAGCAGCGCAGTGTGAGCTTCAGTGGTTTCCCTTTCGTTCCGTGACCTTAGCTCTGAGGTCCTTGAAATCAAGGACCACTTCACAGTGGTCCCTTGTCCTTGCTCTACCCCCATCCCACTGCCGATGTAGACTGGACCTGCTCTACAGAAAGGCATTAGAGCTTATCCTGTCCCTTCCAGAACTTCCTGTGAAATAGAGCACAACACGACCTACCGACCTCCAAAAGCAGCTAACGACCAAGACATGAGAGATTCACTGATCAACCTTTCAGCTCTTTTGATCGCACGTCCATGTTCTCTCCTTCAGGCCAAGCTGTCCTGGCTCCTACCGGATTTGCTTTCATGGATGCGTTCCCAGAAGCTAACCCCCACACGCTGAAGAGGATGTTTAAAAACCCTACCTTAGGGGCTGGAATGTAGGGTTACTAGTTAAGGGTATGCTCTGCTTGTATCTGCTTGCATCCGGCCAGAATTCTGTCTTCAGCACCCACATCAGGTGGCTCACAACCCCCTGTAACTCCAGCCCCAGAGGGTCTGACACCTCTGCCTCAACAGACACAGTCACTCATGGGCACACACACACACACACACACACACACAGGCACGCATGCACGCACGCACTCACACGATTTAAAACAATAAACCAGGGATGGAGATAAGGCTCAGTGGTTAAGAGTGTTTACTATCCTTGCCAGGGACCTGGATTTGGTCAAAATCGCCCGTGACTCCAGTTTCAGGAAATCTGATGCCCTCTTTTGATCTCTGGGGGGGTCCTGCACATATGTGATACATATTAATAAGTGCAGGTAAACACAAGTACACATAACTAACTAAATAATTCTTAAAATAATAGAACTAAGTCTTACAAAATAAAACTCTACCTCAGCACTGGGGAGACAGCTCAGAGGAAGAACCTTCGCTCCCCAAGCACAAAGACCTCAGCCTGCATCCTCAGCACCCATGTGAAAAGCCAGGGGTTCCTGAACATGTGCCTGTAACCTCAGAGCTGTGGGGAATGGAAATGGGAGTTCTCAACCTAGCCCCAGCTTCAGTGAGAGACAGTGTTTCAAAGGAGTACAACAGAGAACGCAGGGCACCCAACACCCTCTTCCAGCCTCTACATGTACACATACCTGCACACACCTGTGTTCATACAGCACACACATGCATACCCGCTAAAGGGGCGAGGGCTGTACCTCTGTTAAGTAAGGCCTAGCCGACTGTTTAGGAGGGACTTGAGAGGCTTTGATTTTACTCCTTACAGTGTCCTACCCAACAAATCCTCAGAGCCACCCTCATTCTTAAAGGGACTTTGCTGAGGTTGAGAGAGACACAGAGGCAGCTTCCACAGCCTCCCAGACATTGGCTGGTCTTCTTCCCTCACTGGCCAATTAGCACAGCTGTGTATATTCTGAGTTGGGCTCAGTCTGGAACCTGAGCTTGAGGTGTAGTTTTGGAAACATGTAGTTTATAGTGGTCACTGGCACAGCGCCATGTTGGATCAGACAGACCAGGGAATGCAGTGTGTGCAACAATCCAACCAGTGTCAAAATATATGGATTACCACAGTTAAATGTCCAGAATTATCTATTTATCAGTGACCAAGTAAACCAGAAATGAGCAATTTAAAAACCTTATCTTAAGCCCTCTGCTCATATTCAGTGTTATAGGACTTTTGGGGGAATAAAATAAATCATGTTTCCAAAAATCAAACATATTGGTAAGTAGGAAATTTCCAGAAGGCAGCATCAATAAAGCTGTGTCTGTCATGTCAATTGAGATGGGGACGAGCTTGGCAAAGGCTACTGGCTGCACTGACTTCTGGGTAGAGCTGATAGCAGTCCACAATAATGAAATCGTAGCATCTGTTCTGCCGGGATATAAATTGTTTAGAGCAATGTCTCTGGCTACTGGGCCAAAGTCAGCATTACCCACCACAGATTGGACCATGAGAAACACTAATATCAAGTCCCACATTAAGCACAGCAAGGCTTGTTGTAAGTCAAACAACTATCACAGTAGCTGTGGATAGAAATCATATTTAAAATCCTCTGGGTCAGGATAGATTTAACATCAGCCACCAGCTACTTGCTGTGACAGAATGTAACAAGGATAAGGGAAGGAGCCAGTTGCTAATGCAGCCAGACACAGGAATTCTTTGTACATTCACCAGAAACTGCCATGTACATAGGACTCAGACTAGGGTATATTGGCATATGTAATCCCAACGCTTAGGGAGCTGAGGCAGAAGGATCTCTAAAGAATATTGTATAACAATTTCCTTCTGGTTGAAACATTATCTTTAAGAGAGAGAATCATAAAACTCAGGAAGTAAACAACTTGCAAGTCTCAAGAAGTTCCTGAAATTAACAAAACTCACAGGTCATTCCCCAACCTTATGGAAGTAGCAAACAGTGACCTGGGAGGAAAGTCTCCAAGCCTAGCTGTGTGCAAGTGACCTCTGAAACGCTGAGCTACATGCAAGCTGTACAGAGAGCTTCAGGGATACAATGTTCAGAGTTGACACCCATACTAGGGTGAGCATCTTAGTGATGGAGCTACCTTTGAGTCTTCTCTGCTCCTATAAGTAACCCAATAAACTCATTGGCTCACCATGTTGGACTTGGGTAGAGTAATTTCTTTGATCTGTCATTGGTGCCCTAGCTGGGTGGGTGGGTGAGAAGATGTTTTCTTCACATCTCCTCTAGAAAAAAAAAATCAAACCCACAACAGAAGTCATAGCAAGACCCAATGTGAGAGCAAAACCAGACACACAGAACAGAAGGCTGAAGGAAGAAGTCGTTGTTACCTGCTGCTGGTCTAGGAATTATGAAAGCTACATCTGGTTCATTACAAATCAAGAGAGGGCTCTAGGCAATAATAATGCTTTAAACCTACTAGTATGATATCTGGATCCAATAGTGACATACAATTACAGGGAAGCAAGTGGCTGCCCAGTGATGCTTACCTCGATGCCAAGATTAACAGTGACAACAGTAACAATGATGACATCAGGAGTGAGCTGGTGGCTTTGATTACTTAGCACTGAAAACATCCTAGACAGCAGGGTGGGTGTCTTAGTAAGTAATGCATGGTGTGGCCGAACTTCTCCAGAGAGTAC
Source organism: Mus pahari (assembly GCF_900095145.1). Taxonomy (NCBI): domain Eukaryota; kingdom Metazoa; phylum Chordata; class Mammalia; order Rodentia; family Muridae; genus Mus; species Mus pahari. The sequence goes on along the minus strand of NC_034599.1, from coordinate 108,594,288 downwards.
CAGTGACCAAGAGAATCAGAAATGAGAGACTTAAAACTTAAACTCTGTTCACATTCAATGTTATGGGATTTTGCTGGGATAAAGAAAACCATGTTTCTAAGAATTAAACATACCATTAAGTAGGAAATTTCCAGAAATCACCATCAGTCAATAAAGCTTCATCTGCGACTTGAGTTGGGATAAAGGCACATCTGGCAAGGGGTCCTGACTGCACTGGCTTCTGGGTGGAACCGACAGCACTCCACAAAGAGACCAGGGCCAGAGCCTCTGGTGTTCTGTGGCAGCTCCTGAGGCTGGAGAGATGGGTCAGTGGCTAACAGTGCTTGCTGTTCTTCTAGAGGACCTGAGTCCATCTCTTAGCACCCACACCTGCCAGCTCACAACTGCCTGCAAGTCCAGCTAGACCGTCTTTGATGGCCTTTTCTGACACTGCAGGGATCTGCACCTGGCACACAGAGGCACACACATACACACAAATATTAACTTTTAAGAAAATATAATCAATTCACCTTAAAAGTGAATTCCTTTGTGTGCATTTGTGTATGTGTGTGTGTGTGCAGGGACACACACACACATACACACACACACACACACACTTTAAGTTTTGAAGTCCTAAAATTTGAACTTAGGTTCTCACGCATGCTAGACAAAGGCTCTAGCACCGGGCTAACCTCCCAGTCCTCTGTCTGCTTTTCTGAGACACAGGCTATGAGGCTCGCTCAGATCCTCCTGCCGCTCAGGGTACGGGGACTGCAGGCTTGGCACCACGCTGCTCAGCTAGTGGACAACATTAAAGACTTACTGGGAACACTTCCAAACCTGTGGATTTAAAGGGGAAAGCCTAACAGAGTGATTGGCCTGCCACTGTGGGTATCTAAGGAGAAAATCTTGCTCAGCAGCTCTGAGGTCTTAGAAAGACTCGGAGGATCCTTGTTTGTACAATTTCACTTCTCTCAATCACTATTTTTAGGATTTTACTTCTATTCTGAGTAACAGATGGAACAAAGAAATTCTTGAATGTTCTCTTCAAAACAATTGCCAGGTTTCACTTCACCATGGCACCCGGGAGAATCAGCAACATGTTCTTGACCTCAGAAGTCTTCATTCTGCTTTGGAAAGTAACTAAAATCCTTTCTCCTGTTCTACTTGAAGGAGTGCTTGGGATTCTGCTCTGGGCATGATTGGTCCACATCAGCGGTAATTGTTTTCTCTCTCGCCTATCTGTTTATGCTGTGAACTTTGAGTCTGTGGACTGCTGGGTAATTGATTGACGGGCTATGATCTAATTTTCCCACTTACTCATAGGTAATAGTTAAATGATTGGGATAAAATACTGGCTCTGAGAATGACTCTACAGCCGAGGACGCAGCTCGCAGACAGCGTGTTTTCCTTATGCACACAGAGCCCTGAGTCCCACCTCCCTGCACCACATAAAACTAGACATGAAGGTGCACACCTGTAATCCCAGGTGGACATAGGAAGACTGAAAGGTCATCACACACATCAAGACTGGGTCAAACTGGATATATCAAAGAGGGGGTGAGGAGTGGGAAGAGGGAAAGAGAGAGAAAATAAAGACGGAAGCCATCTACTGCAAAGACTTTGGTGGAAAGTGGATGTATTTGACCATCTTAAAAAGCAAAACAGAAATGAAAAGATGTTGTGGCTGAAGCAGTTCAAAGTGCATTCACTCTTCTCACAGAGGATCCAAGTTCAGCTCTCAGCTTCCACATTGCATGGTACACAATAGTTTCTTGTAAGCCCAACACTAGAGGACCCAATACCTTCCTCTGGCCTCTGTGAGCACTAGGTATGGCATACATATATACAGATATATACATAAATAAAAACAAAATACATAATATATGTATATATATATATATATATATATATATATATGTAAACCAAAAATAAATATATTTTTTAAAAAAAGATGTCTATTTTGGCTCACAGTGATGAAACTACAGGGTCCAAGTGCCTTACCTGGCACTGGTGAGTCTCGAGGCCACACAGAACACCCTGATGGGTAAGGACACAGAGCACAGGTATCTCTTTGGGGAAGCTTCTCTGCCTTTGCTTAGAGAGGAACCAGGATTCAAACATAGACTCCATTCTGATTATCTTATCTAAGTTTCACCAAGTCAAAGATTTCACCTCATGACACAGTAAGTGAATAGTCTCTACCCCCTTAACACCATTAGTCTATATTTGGGCATGCAACTCCTTTGTGAGCACACGAATACAAACCCACCACAGCAAAGGACACCAGGAATAAATCTCGCTCAATAGGGAAGCTTCCAGTGCCTGATGCTGCAGTTCCCCAACTTTAAGTGGAGACTGAGGAAGGCAGCTTCAGGCAGCATGATGTAGACTGAACCTTCATGGGTCTTGAAGACCTGAAGACCTGGCCTTAGTCTACATCAGAGAGCAAGTGGTATAGACTCAGCCCTAGCCACTCACTGGCTGGGATCCTCTATGGAGGCTGCTCACAGGCTCAGCCCTAGCCACTGGCTGGGGTCCTCTATGGAGGATGCTCATAGGCTCTGTCCTAGCCGCTGGCTGGAGTCCTCTATAGAGGACGTTCACAGGCTCAGCACCAACTGCTAGCTGGGGTCCTCTATGGAGGATGCTCACAGGCTCAGGGCTAGCCACTGGCTGGGATCCTCTATGGAGGATGCTCACAGGCTCAGCCCTAGCTGCTGGCTGGGGTCCTCTATGAAGGATGTTCACTCGAGATGAGTGTTATGGGCTTTTTATTTTTAACTTTTTATTTTGAGATAATTACAGATACCCTCTTTAATTGCCTTTGGTCCTAATTCTGCTTCATTCACAGTGAAGAATAATAAAGAGATGCCCTGAACTCCCTCAATTAACCCTGTTTTCCCCCATGGCAACGTTTTACATAACTATCATACAATATCACAATCAGGAAATTGATGTTGATTTAATCTATCTACCTTAGCTGCATTTCTCCAAATCTTTCTCCCTGGTCCCCTCCCTCTCCCTCCCTTCTTCACCCTGCCTATGTATAGTTAGGTCGAAGCAATTTTATCTCATGTGGATATGTGGGATTTCCATGGTCAGGATCCATGGCATTACAGAATTAGTGTATCTATGATCCCTCATTGCTATAATTTATTACAAGAATTTTATGTAAATGGGAGCGGTATATCACAACCTTTTCAGATTAGCATTTTTCAATCTGTATAAGTTGCTTGTGGTCCATCCAAGTTATTGCATGGATTGGTATCTTACATCACTGAGTAGTATTCCATGGTATGGCTGTACCATAGTTTACCTACCCATTTACCCAATAAAGTACATTTGGGTTACTTCTAGTTTGGGGTTATAACCAAATAAAGATGTAAACATTGCTGTGCGAATTTGTTATAGATGTGAATTTTCATTTGCCTGGAATAAATACTCAAATTGCAATTTCTGGATAGCATGGTATATTCATTACTTTTTCTGTTGCTATGATAAAATACCCCCAGGAAAAGCAATCTGAAAAGAATGGATTTGTGCCGGCTCCCAGTTCAGACCTTCATGGTGGAGAAGTTGCATCTGCAGGAGAGTGAGGTTACATTGTATCCGGAGCCAGAAGCAGACAGAGACCGGTGCATGTGCCCAGTTTGCTTTCTCTCAGCCTAGGACTTCAGCAAATGGATTTTGGGTGCCCATATTTAGGTGGGTCTTCACAGTGCTGTGAACACTATCTAGAAACTCCCTCCCAAGGATGCTCAGAGGCCAATGCAATCCAGGCAATGACTCACTGCTGGGACAAGAGGCTCCTTCTCTAGGTCCTGTCAATAATCCACATAAAATTTATAGTATAAGCTACCAAACGTGGTACATGTTTATTTCTAATAAGAAACTCCCAAATTGTTTACTATCGTGTTACACCCTTTTACAACATCACAGCAACACATGAATGGCCGTGTTTCTCTATAGTCTTTCTAGGATTTGATGCTATTTACTATTTTAAAAGACTTGGGGTGGGGTCGTCTTAGTGGTTAAGAGTACTAACTGCTGTTCCTGAGGATCCAAGTCTGGTTTGAGCTCCCACCTCAAGGAGGCTCACACAGCCTGTAACTCCAGCCCCATGCTAGTCTGGCTTTTGTGGACACCTGTACCCTTGTGCACATAGCCACACACAGATTTATACTTATTTACATACTTTAAAGAAATAAGATAAATCTTGAAGAAATTGTTTTAGTTCTTCTGAGAGATATATCTGTATTGCTTATTAGGAATTTAACTTACAGTTTCTGGATGGCTCATGATATTAAACATCTTCTTGTGGTTTCATCTATAGTGAAATATCTGTTGGTATCTTTTATCCACTCTCTAAGTTGGATTGCCTGTGTAATATTTCAGTTCAAGTTGTAAGAGTTCTTTACAGCTTGCAGTTGAAAATCCCTTGTCAAATATGTAGTCTGCAAATATCTCCCCTCCCCTGCCTATAGTTTGCCTTTTTACCCTCTCAACAGGACTTTCACAGAGTGCAAATTTTTCATTTTATTAGGTCGTAGGATAGTTAATCTTCTTGTCAACTTGACTAGATTTAGAGTCACCTCAGACACGTGGCTAGGCATGTCTGTGAAGGTGTTTTCAGAGTTGTGTAAGACAGAAGGCTGACCTTGCGGATGGGGGCAAGCATCTCATATGCCGGGCCCCAGACTGAAGAAAAAGGCAGACTGCAGTGAACAGCAGCAGCCAACTCCCTCTCACGGCATGCATGCGCAGAAACAGCTGTGACACAAAATGAGGTCTACGGCTATGTCACCCTGAATGCGCCTGATCCCAAATGATCTTGGAAGCTCAGCAGGGTCAGGCTCGGTTAGTACTTGGATGGGAGACCGCCTGAGAATACTGGGTGCTGTAAGCTTTCTTCTGGGGAGCTTTTGCCTCTGCTCACTGGCCCACCCTCATCCTCCCAACTACCTTTTTTTCCCTTAATAAACTGTGTCTATTTTTATTTCTAACTATGTGTTCCTGGTGCAATCCTTCATCCTGGAATACAAGAGCCTCGAACCTGGTGCCCTCTGAAGTCAGATTTGCAGCCTGGCTCTAAGCAAAAGCGCCCTTTCTTCTTTTCTTCTTCTTTGCCTCTTTTTCAGATACCAGCAAAAGCCTAGGCACGTTTCCCCTAACACTGGCCTGTCACTCTTTCTTGATAGCCAACCCTTGGCCCCAACCCCCACCGCCGCGCTCCACCTCACTAATGCAAGAGGGTGTGATTTTTTTTTTTTTCTCTCTTCCTTTCCCCTATCTCCCTCTTCCAGGAAGCTTCCAAGACTTGCATCTTACTTGGCCTATCCCAAGTCCTTTGTTTTTATCAAGGATGTTGGGCCATGCTGTCAAATGAGGTATAATGACACTGAGCTGTTTCCCATCCTTTCTAAATGTTAGCAGAGTTATTAGGGTCAGAGCCCAGGCCCTGGAAGCCCCGAGACTCTCTGCTCTGCTATCCATCCTCAATAGGTCCATTAAACAGAAAAGTCACAGCGTCACAGCGAAACACAGGGAACAGGGGCCAACGCAGTATGGTCACAGTGTGAAGATGAACAAAGAAGTCCTAGGATTAACCAAGTCCATCTCCCAAGGAGTGGGGGTGGGGGGTGGGGGGAGAGTAGTGTGTGTGAATGTGTGTGTGTGTGTGATGCATAATTATAGCCAGACCGCTGGTGAAGGTGCGTCTGCTCCCTCACTGACCCATTATTGTCCCGGCTCTAGTCTGTTCCACAAGGTGGTGTGTGATGAGATGGTTGTCAGAACCTTACAGAACCTCTTTCCAGGAGACAAGCTTGTCGCCTCAGGCTGACACCAGAACGAGCTTTTCCCTTTTCCTATCATAAGACTCCTAAGGAAATTCCAGTTTTCTTGGACTCCATTTTTCTTCACAGTCCAATAGCCAAAGGTGCAGGAGGGGGAGGGGCACAGCTGTCTCTTTAAAGAGGATCTTCACTCCTGCCCGCACACTGGCCAGAATGGTTCAGGGAAACAGGTTCTGAAAGCAGAAGTTTTCTGTTGTCAATAGCCTTTCTCTCCTGTTGATCTAACTGTAGCTCTAGAAGGGGGTTTAGGGGTGGGTGGGGAGGCTTTGCAGAGCACTGGTAAGCGACACCTGTGCCCCTTCCTGAACTGCAGAAGAGATAAAAAGCCAGCATGCTGTGGAGGAGGCTGTACATGCATGGTGGGCTTAACAGAAAGGGAAAGAGAACTGCGCACAGGAGGAATGCCCCTGGAGGCCACAACATATAGGTGTGCAGGGAGAAAATACAGCCAAATACATTTTCAGGATATGGCAAGCAGATACATCTGAACTGGAGGAGTTTATGGCTGCAGCTGGCATCTCTAGTACTATAAAACTGTGCGGAAGCCATTCTTTGACTTTGAGGATCAAACAGCTAGATTCAAAGCAGAGATAACCGGAAAACATCCACTGCTGGAGAACGAGTGGGAGGGAAAAATAATCTGCCTCACTTCACTGGGTTCCACCCCACACTTCCATTTCAGCCTTCCTCGATGGCTAATTCATTCCAGTATGTGTGGTTGCTCCAGAAAGGGGACTCGTCAGCATGGAAGATGAAGAAAGAGCTGTAGGTAGGAGATCCTCCACTGAAAGTTCAGCAAGAAAGATCAGAGCCAAAGGAAGGACCGCAGGGGCCAGAATGGGTTATAGAAAGTGAACTGCCAATAAAAAAAAAAAAAGGTCTCAGATCAGCAAAAAAGAAGCTACAGGAATCAATCTGGGCTTTAAAATCTTCTATTCCTTATTATTTATTTACAAAATTACAAAGTACTGAGGGCAGAGCTTTGTCTAGTATATGAGGCTCAATCTCCAGGCCCCAGGTGGCAACAGGGAGGGAGAAAGAGAGGGAGGAAATCAAGCTATTTTCCGTGTTGTTATCAGCCACTGATCTCCAGGCTAGCACAAAGACATTCCCTCTCCCATCTCATTTCTTGAAAGTGCTTCCTCCCGTGACCCTTAAAATATTTTGAGAACTATAAAGTCACACAAAAGAAATCTTAAAGCTACCAGGATATAAGATAGCTAAAGATGACATTTCCAACTTCCTCTTGGTGTCACACCAAAAGAAATTCGGAGTGTTAGAGGCACAGGCCAGCCTGTGGCTCCTGGATGTAGACATTTGAAGCTGTAACTACACATGTAAAGGTACAGGAGGCAGAGCCCATGATTCACACCAGAATGCCCGCACCTGGAGGCTGAAACAGAAGAATCAGCCTGGGCTACATGGTAATAAGATCTTGTATCAGAAAACAAACAATGAACAGAAACTGAGCCCTACCCCTACTGCTCCATCCTTACCCCTCATCTCCCAAGAAGCCACTTCCAGACACAGCAGGACCAGTGGCCAATGGTGAACCATAAACACGTGTTCTGAAGAGCTGGCAGAGCTCTTGCCTAGCATTTAGGAAGCCCTGAGTTTTGTAGTCTGACCTGCATACATCTGGCTTGGTTGTACACACCTAAAATCCCAGTACTCATGGAGTAGAAGCAGAGGATCAGCTGTTCAAGTTCACTCTCAGCTACATAGCAAGTTTTGAGATACAAGAGTTGTTGCCTCCAAACAGGAATATAGGGAGGGAATAATGGGGCTTTCACTCAAAGAAAGGAGTGATATTGGGAAAATTGGTCAATAAAAATGAAAATTATCATTTAAACTACTCCCTCCCTTTCCCCTAAACTCCTACTTCTTAGTCTGGAAAACATCCAATCAAATGTTTTCATTAATATGCCCAAATATGCTCTTCAAAGTAGATTTTACATGAGATAGCCCAAGGGAAATTTCTGGGGATGGGGGAAGTCTGTCTCTAAATGAGATCCTCAAGTGGCCTTAAGGTATCAAGATTTGGTGATGTATATTATACCTTTACTATACCCCAAGCCAAACAAAAAAAAACAAGAAACAAAACAAACAAACAAACAAACACCACCAACAACGCCTTACCTTAGCTTCTGCACCACTGATAGAAAGGATATTTCGGTAGGTTTGTGAGAATATAGATCAAGCAAAAGGAACAGTGTCCCCAAACAAGGTGAGCTGGCAAGCTGCCCAGCAGAGAAATAAGACACTTTGAGATTTCAGGTCTCTTATTCAAGGATGGATAAAGGAGAGAAAGGTGTGAGGGGCGGAGCACAGGTCATCAGAGACAGTCTGGGGCCAAGAACCTCTGACCACTGAGTCCACTGATAGTAAACAGAAAAATCTGCTACTAGCAGGAAGATGGTCATCTCCAAGCGAGAAAGCATTTATTCACACACCAGACCCAGGCCCTGACTTACAGTAAGAGCAGAAGTGTGTGTACGCACACACACATACACACACACACACGCGCACACACACATACACACACACACACACACACGCGTGCACACACACACACAAGTAAGCACAAGCTCACACACGTGGACACTAGCCCAGAGGCAGATCATCTCGCAGTCTGGGTGCAGGCAACAGCCATTGGGAAAACTAATTTACAAGAGTTTCTAATTGCTTTGAGTTCATTTTTCATCTGATTTCCCATTTCTTCTGATGGTGACTAGGATTGTACTTTGAAATCCTAATCTGCCAGTAGAGCGCTGCAATTACACAAATACAACATAATAAATGAGGGCTAGCACACCCGAAATAGCACAGCACAGGCAGTTGCAATTAGTCTTTGTAGGTGTGTGTGTGTGTGTGTGTGTGTGTGTGTGTGTGTGTAAGTACCTCCCATTTACTTGGCATTTGGAAATCATTTATTAGCCCAAGCAAACGGGTAGATGAAACCCCTCAGCTCTGTTTTTAACTGGACAGGATGGGCAGAAAAAGTAAGGTTCTTCTATTTCTTCACAGTAAATGAAAATGGAGTAAAGAAAGCATCAAGCCACACTCACATCCTTGCAACGGTCTGCAGTTGCCCAGACCAACTAGTGCAGCAGCCATCAGAAGGCTCCGGGAGCTCAGGTTCTGCATCCTAAACACCTCTCTCCCCTGCTCATTCTGTAGTTTTAGACTGCCCAGGGCAGGCAGCTCCTTGACTTGAAAGCCTCTGACTCACCCTCCTGAGTAGTTCTGGGATTACAGGCATGAGGAACACACCTGACTCATTCACTCATCCTTTGCACTGTGTGAGTCTGTGTGTGTGTGTGTGCTCACGAGCGCACACATGCGCATGTGTATGTGTCTGCATTCGTAAGTGGTACATACATAGTGCATATGTGGTATGTACCTGTTGTGTGCATGCGTATATGTATGTGTGCACGTGGAGGTCAGAGGTCAAGCTTGAGTGTTATTCCTCAGGATGGAGTCCACCTTGATTTTGAGTTGCCTCCGTGTCCCCATTCATCTTCATGATTCTCAGGAACAGCGGCAGCAACAATTGGAAAACCGGTGGATTTTTCCTGTGTTGACACCAGAGCAGAGACCGTGTGATTTCCATGCTCCGTGTCACTTCCGGACATGGTAGTCTGAAACTGCTGACCAGTGTTGCTGTCACTTACCAAAATTATGAACAAATGACCCTGCCGCAGGGGGAGGATTGATGGAGATAGAACCCATATGTGCTGTGCTTCCTAGATCAAATGAAATGTTCAGCCAACTCATCTGTCAGCTAGTTAATCATAATAATTACTGCGCTATATGGTAATTAGGCATAAATGGGACATAAATGACTCTTGGTAGCACCATTGTATATATCAGAAAACAAATTTTGTTGGTTTTCCTCCCTTTTAATAGTTTTTTAGTATTCATCTGTATCTGTTACCTGTCTCACTGCTGTGACACAGCACCTGGTAGAAGCAACACAAAGAAGGACGCTTTATTTGGGCTAACATTTCCAGGGCGCAGCAGGGAAGTCCCATGCGGGTGCAGGACGTGGCACCCACAGTCAGGAAGCTAAGAGTGGTAAACCCTGGTGTTCAGCTGTCTGCCTCCTGACTCAGTTGGAGCTCAGCCCACACCATGGGGCTGCCATAGTCAGGATGCCTGTTCCCACCTCAACAAACTAATGTAGCGAATCCCTCACCATCAGGGCCAGAATTTTCTTTCTCCATTGTGATTCTAAATCCCACCAAGTTGGCCGTCAAGATTAACCATCACAGCCTGTCTACTGCGTCTCAGATGCACGGTGCCCCACCTGGATGGAAGAAAATACTTTCGAACCCTGAGACCAGTTGACACCAAGCACAGCTCCTGCCTTTAAAAGAATCAGAGATGCTCATTGTAACCCAAATATGAGTGACCACAGGTGAGGAATATAGTCTCCTGTGCCTCAGCATGGAAACAACTCCATTAGACCTCTACAGTTCCATACAAAAGGAAGTCGTGAATCAAACTATGAACACCAGGATGGAGGGTTACAGAAACACAGGGAAGGATTTCCCTCTGGGTCTTGGGTAGCACCTGCTGACATTCACAGCTCTCGGGTTGGTGTCGATCTGTTAACATATTCCAAAGGATGCACCTGATATCATGGGGATATTAGGTCAAACACAGAAGTGGGTTATGAGTGACTTCTAAGGGGCTAAAGATAGCCTAAGATAATGTGGCTCTGGACCAGTCACATTCCAGCTCTCCGCAACCACAAAGTTCTAATCTGCCCATCAGCCTTTTAGAATCTCTGACACAGGCAATTAGCCGTAAGTTACTTTTATGGGTAACCTCAGTTCACAAACAGAACGAATTCCTCACACTGTGTGATCTTGCCCTAACCGAACTGCAAATGAGGGCCTCTTGCGTGTAATCACGATGAGAGCCTCCCCAGAGTATCAGGAAGAGAACCTGCAATGCAGTGGCTCACACAGTGTTTGCACGCACTAGATGTTCAGCAAAGCTCCCTTTCCCATCTCAGACATCCTCCTGTCTCACATCAACATCACTTCTGCATACGCGAGTACCACGGGTTCCCCCTACAAGTTAGATGCTCATGCCCTGGATGCCACATATACATGCACACACATGCAAATGTATGCATGCCACAGCACACGTGTAGCAGTCAGAAGACTTCAGGGGTTTACCCTTACCATTCTTGTTGGAGGCAGCCTCTCATTTCTGTTCTTCATGGCTGTGTCCACCAGGCAAGCCAGCCCACAGGCTTCCGAGATCCTCCTGTTCTGACTCATCTCACCTGGGAGCATCAGAATTCTAGGTTCACACCACCATGCCTGGCTTTGCCTGTGTTCTGGGGACTTGAACCTGGGTCCTTACATTTGCATGGCGGTAACCTGACCTGTTGAGCTGTCTCCCTGGTCCTGTGTTTCCTTTTGGTGTAATATGGACAAGGGCTGAGGGTTAGAAGATTTTGGCCACCTAGCTGGATTGAAGGAAGAGAAGTAGGCTGAAGAATTCTTGTTGTGGCCTCCTAGAGATGGACCACAGTTTGGAATTTGCTCATTCAGATACATGATGAGCAAAAAGAGATCTCCTATCTTCCTGGCTCTGTGCTCTTTGGAGCATTAGCAGGAATCACAAGGAAGATGACCCTGCCTCTCAGATCTACGAAAGGCCTGTCCACACCTTGATAAACCCAGCATCCCATAGCAATGTCAGCAGCAGGAGCCACTTCCACACACTGAAGGGCTAATATTGATTTGCACACCAACTTTAGTCATCACTTCTGGATCTTACCTCCCTACCTCTGCCTGCAGCTGGGTAGGTAGTCTTTCACTCATCCCATTTTACAAAGAGGCAAACTGAGGCCGAGAGATGTTAGGTTTTTGTCTTAGTTATGGTTTCTGCTGCTGTGGTAAATGCCATTATGACTTAGGCAGCAAAGAGTTGATTTCAGCTTACAGTTCTACATCACAGTTCTTTGTGAAGAAAGCCAGGGAAGGAACCTAGAGACAGGAACTGGAACAGACGCTATGGTGAATGCTATGTACTGGCTTGTTCCTCATGGCTTGCTCGGCCTACTTTCTGATCGCATCCAGGCCCACGGGCCCACTAAGGCTGGCCTTTCTCAGATCAATCATTAATCAAGAAAATGCCTCATGAGCTAATCTGGTGGGTGCTCGCTTAGTCTCCATTAAAGTACCCTCTTCCCAAGTGACTCAAACTTTATATCAAGTTAACAAGACACTGCCAGCACAGGTGTCACACCCAACAGACACATAAATAGCAGACAGGATTGTAGCGGTAAATTAGTTAATCTGCTTTAACTGCTGGCAGGTAGCACACATGCTCTGCACCCACCCAAGAGCTCTGGATTCACGAACGAAAGGCACACACACACTCACACACACACACACACACACACATACACTAACACATACACATACACACACACACACACTAACACATACACACACACACACACACACACACACACACACCAGTTAATTTTGATATGCCTTGACTAGTTCAATGGCTGGGTACTTCTAAACCTCCCTGAGGCTAGCACACCCCCCCCTCTGGTATTCTTGAATTAATATTTGCTAAATCCATATTCTATCTCTCCTAATCCAGGCCCAAGGGGGAAATGGCCTCTAGGGACACTTTCTTGGAATCTTACATGTCAGCAGGCCTTACAGTCTGCTCTCCTTGCTTGCCCCTCCCCCATCATGTATTCCTTTCACTTCCCCCTCTCTCCCTCAGTCCCTTGCCAGAGCAATCTAAAAGCCCCACCTCTGTCTCCCCATCCAGCCATCGGCTGTACATCAGTTCTTTATTACCAGGTGAAGCCAGCTGGGGGCCGGGACCCTCGGGTCTGGAAGCACGGCTTTTAGGAGGCGAATTAAGACAAAGCATTAGAACCAATTCCTAGTAAGGATCATATCTGGGACCCACCCCCATATCTCTTCCTAACCTCCCTCTTTTCACGGTCAGGCTGTTTGATAAGGAGATAGATAAGGATCGGGAGATGCTACTCAAGTATTCCCCAGTAAGAACAGCTTTTCTTGCCCTGTGTTTGTGGTTAGAAGGACACATCTGCCTCCATATTAGGGAAAGTGGTGTCATTTTAAAATAACGGCTGAATGATCATTAAGAACAGCTGATCACCATGAAGAAAGGGCCTGCTTCCTGTCACCCCGGTCATTGCAAGGAGCTAAGGCTGTGGAGGCAGCCTGAGGAAAGAAGTCAGGGCTTCCTGAGCAACAGTACGGGTAAACAGCTTCCGTTGGCCTATCATTGCCAACAGGAAGGGGTGTTTATATCTCTCAACAAAGATCAAGCCATTTATAGGTTCACTGTGAAATAAACTCAAGGGCTTTTACAACATTCCCCACCGCAGCATGAAGACTGTGGCCAAGGATCTCAGATTTATCCACAGAGCCCTCAGTCTCGCCGGACAAAAGCAACCCTCAAACAGGACAAATGCAAGAATCACTTTCCAAGTGAAACCGCCAAGACACGGAGCACAGCAAACTCACTTGAGCCAGTCACTGTGCTAAGAGCGCGTGTCTGCCCTGAAAGAGGAGACAGAGCCAGTTCCTCAGTCCTGGCAAGTCAGTAGTGTCCCCAGAGGCTTCTCGAATCCCCCAAACCCTAAATTCTTTATCAGTTACTATAGTCTAGAAGGAGGATAGGAATGATGGGTCCTTACATGAAGCCACAGTAGAGAAACTTCATTACAAGGGAACCCAAAGCAAGCCAGTTTCTTGAGAAAAACTCCTCAGAAGGTTGAGGCAGGACAACCCCAAGCAGGAAGCCTACCTAATTTCCAGTGCATTCAAGGCCAGCCTGGACCATTTGGTGAGACCCTGTCTCAACACAAAAGTTAAGGATACACTTAGAATACCCTGACAGTGCAGCTCCTACCAAACCGAAGCAACTTCACTAAACGTAGCCGACTGTTCCAACAGGCTTTTGTTTGGCTGTGGGACAAAGAGGTCATCAGAGTTTCCCATACATGAAACCATATGATCAGCAAATAAATGTGACGTCACTCTCCTCTTTCCTTTGACTGATATGATGCCATTGGTTTCTTTCTCTTGCCCAAGTGCGCTGGCTGGGACATCCACAATGAAGGGAAGAATAGACATCTTATCACATGACAGTGCTGGATTTCATCAGCTCTTTTCTGAACATGTGAAGGCGATTATGTAAATTTTATCCTCGGTGTCACTAATGAAGTACATCATACATTGATTTTCAGTCATAGCGAATGATTTTTTTTAAATGTGAAGTTGAATTTAGACTGCTAGGATTTTTTTGTCTACCATTTTTTATCTGTGTTAATCAGGGGTATCGGCCTATAATCTTATTTTCCTACAGAATCCTTGTCTGGCTTTGGTAACAAGGTAACTCTAGCATAGTAAATGAATTCATCAGTGTCATCTTTACTTTGAATTTTGAAAAAGGGTGAAAAAAAAAACGTGTTAACTCTTAAACTGTTTGGTACATTTCACTAATGGTACCATTTTTCTCTGGTGAGGTCTGTGGTTTATTTTTTTTAATTCAATAATTCAATCTGCTTATTAGTTATTGCTTTTTCCAGATCTTCTGCTTCTGTGGGCTGTGTATGTCTAGAAATTCCTCCGTGTCTTCTAGCTTGACCAATGGGTTGGCATGTAACTAGCTGCTCACGGTTGTTTCTTAGGATAATACTCTCTATGCCCTTCCAAAGGAAGTAGCAGGACAGAGACTGGGACAGTGGGTGACAGGAAGACAAAGAGCATCTCTGCCACCACAGAGAAAGAGCAGGTTTGACCTTTCGGTGACAAAGCAAACTGCTGGAGATGCTTACTCAATCTCCTGAGCTTTCAGGCCAAGCTTAGAACTGGCTGCATCCTCAATAAAAGGCTCATGGCAACCTCTTGGGGGAAACTAGATAATGAAAACAGAGAATCATCTGGAGACAGGGACAGAGCTAGAGAACAGTACAGCCGACTCCTCCCCCTCCACTCAGAGGTGCAGTCCTGGTCTCTCAAGTGCCATCAAGGGTGGAAGAACTCCAGAGAAGGACAAGAAAATCCAGAGAAGTCTCTGGTAGGAGAAAAGGCCATTCGGAACCTACAAAAAGGAAGATTGCCTCCCCAGCCATGAGAGCCCAAGAAAAGCAGCCAGTCTTGATTGCTGGCCAGGGAGTGGGTGAGAAGAGAGGTGCACGGAAGGGATGCACCCAATTGGGCCCCACCTGGCACCTCTTTCCCATCTTTGAACACTACTTCTGTAGCATCCCCCTTAGTCAAAGAGGTTAAAAACAAAGGCTGAGGGTAGCTATGTGCCTTGGAATTAAAAGAGCATCTACAGTCTTATTAGCTGGACTGAGATGGGCAGAAGTGATCCATCTTCCTACTCAGGGGAATAATTGACTGCCAACAGGGTCCAGACAGGCCTCTTCACTCTCTAAGGTCTGGCCCTGAGTTCTGCACAATTAGCTAAGTGCTTGTGTCAGGGAGAAGGTTGGCAGCACGGTTGGTGCCCACTTAAGCTCAAGTCACTTAGGCAGAGAGAGCTCTGCCTGCCCACAAGGGCCAACACCCTCACCAGCATCTCTCACAGATGGAAGTGTTCACATGGGGGTGGGGAGGACGTCTCCTTAGGCTTTGGGGGATTGGAGAAGCTTATAAACCCTTTATCTGAACAATGTGCTTAAAGATATGAGGTATAATCCAAGTTTACAAAGGAAATCAGTTCTATTGAAATATGACTGCCAAAGACAGAATATAATTTATGAATTTTTATATATATATATATGTATTTTGCCTATATGTATATGTCTGTGTACTACTTATGTGTCTGGTGCCCTTAGAGGCCAGAAGAGGATGGTAATCTCTTGGAATTAGGAGTTATAGACAGGTGTGTGATGCTATGTGGGTGCTGGAAACCTAAACCAGATGCTCTGGAAAAGCAGCCCATCCTCTTAATCTCAAAGCCGTTTCTCTAGCCCCAATATTCATGGCTAGCCTGGAACTCACTATAGGCTGGGCTTGAACTCAGAGACAGTCTACCCTACCTCCGAAGTCCTAGGATTGAAGGCTTGTGCCATTACTCTCTGCTGGTGGTTAATCTTGATCCCCAACTTGATAGGTTTTAAAATGTTCATGGAAACTGACATCTGAGCATGCCAATAAAGGGTTTATATAGATTGGCTTAACTCAGGTAGAAAGATTTGGTCTCAATGTGGGTGCTACCATTCCATGGCCAGGGGTCCTGAGCTGAATAAAAAGGCAAAAGCTGACTGAGCACCAGCATCCCTTTCCCTGTCCCTTTGCCTCCTGACTTCAGATACAATGTGACCAGCACTGTCCTGCTCTGCTTCCTGACTTCAGATACAATGTGACCAGCACTGTCCTGCTCTGCTTCCTGACTTCAGATACAATGTGACCAGCAATGTCTGGCTCTGTCTCTTGACTTCAGATAAATGTGACCAGCAATGTCTGGCTCTGTCTCTTGACTTCAGATAAATGTGACCAGCACCATCCTGCTCTCTCTCTTGACTTCAGATACAATGTGACCAGCACCTTCCTGCTCTGTCTCTTGACTTCAGATACAATGAGACCAGCACCGTCCTGCTCTGCTTCCTGACTGTGAATAAGATGTGACCAACATGGACCTGCTCTCACCACAGTACCTTCCCCACATGATGGACTGCATCCTCAGAATTAGAAACCAACACGAAACCTTCCTCCTTCAAATGGCTTCAGTTGGGGATTTTGCCACAGCAATAGACAAGTAACTAAAAATAGTTGCTAGAATACTTTTAGTTAATGATATAGTAATAGTTGTAGATCTAGTTTAGGCACTAAATTGACAAGATCTAGTGACAAGAGTGATCAATTAGAGCTAGAGAAGTTGTGAGTATCTGAGGCTCTCTACAACAGCACGTGATATAAAGGTACCTAAAGCAACTGCTATACCTGTTGATTCTGCTGTGGGCTGCTGGCCTCCATCTATCAGTGAAGGAAGCACTAAACCTTAATAAAAATAAATAAAAACTAATCATTTTTCCATCTAAGTCTAGATTCTGAAGTTCACTTTGGGCACCTTAAGAACTTTGGCTGTAAACAGTCATTTTAAATGACAATGACCTTCTTGGCTCAGTGTGAGTGTCTCAAGAAAGCCAGCCTCCATTCACCTTTCAAGCTGACTGTGCCCATCCCATGGCTGGATGGCTCTGAGAGGCCTGGCAGCTGGTGTGAAATCAAAGCATACATATACAAAGAACTCAGATCTATCCAAGCTAACTGCCACTCATTCCCATCCCTCCTGCCTCCCCACTCCCCCAAAAGAAGAACTGACTGGCTTCCCCCTCTCCTTTCTCTGGGCCTATCTCCATTACACCAAGGTCCCCATTTAGGAAGAGAGAATGGCCACTGTGTCCACAGAGCTCAGTTACTGACTGTGGGCAACCTAGGGCTTTGGGATGTTTACTTCAGTGCCACCACAGTTGTTTCTCGAATGACTCATATCAGAGGCTGGACCCTGGAAGCCCTAATAACCTAGGCTTGGCCACTTACCCTCAAGACACCAATGGAAAACAAGAAACAGAGGACGTGGGTCTACTTGATGTGACCACAGTGAGAAGAGAAGCTAAAGAGGCCCAGTGACCCCAGAGTCTATCTTTGATGGTAGTGGGGTCCTAACAAGAAGTTTATGTTTAAATACAGGGCAAGAAAGCAATCTGGTCCAGGTCTGGTCCTGCCCACCATACCCAGTCTATCCCACAAGGTGTTCTAACTAATCAGAGCTGTGTGCATCTCATTCTAGGAAACAAGTTGTCCTCCAGCCGACACCAGATCTCGGCCATTTCCTTCTGATATGAGACTTCTGCAGAAATCTTGAATCCCTGACTCCATTGCCTCAACAGCCTGATAGCAAAAAATAGGGGCACAAGTATCTCCTTAGGGTATCTCCACTCCAGTCAGAATAGTCACATGACCAGGCTGATACTTCAGGAGAGTGATGAGCACTCTATCTTGTAGAATTGCATCTTCAAGTCACCACCCACTCCTGCCTGGATGCTGGTCTCTCAAATGGTGCTGTCCTATGTTCTTCCTTGATGACTAAACCTGACCCACACCTATCTTAGTATGGCCCATGGGCTAAAATAACTTGTGGACATTTATTTCTTTTTGTCTTTGTTCATTAAAAACCATCCAATAAATTCTTCTATTTTGGCCGCTGGCCAAGGAAGCCTAAGTGTTTAGATATAAACACTTTTTATATGGCCCTTTTATAGGGAAGACCTACGAACCTCTGTCACAGCCTATCAAGCAGGCCTGGCCAGGAAACTTGCAGCCATCTAGGCAACTGTAAGGGAGTATGGGTGGGGAGCTCATTATCAGGATTGGTTACTTCAGAGTTGTGAGGGTTTAGGAGGTTAACAGAACACAGCCTAGAGAAGCAGCAGGAAGCAGGAAGTGACCACTACCTGCCCTTGAGGGAGAGGGAATATGGTGTTACTGGCTAATTAAGGAAGAGCAGTGAAGGTTCTTACTCTCTTGACCATAATTTCACACTGGTACTTTTGGCTGAAGTCAACCAGAAAGCTGTTGACTAGGGAGTCTAGAGGATGTAGCTTCCTGCACCACAGAACAGAGAACAAAGTGGACATGGCCTATCTGTGTTTAGAGCAGATGCAGATGAGCAAATGTGGAGATCACCAAAGCCTGCCTTTCAGTTTGAGGAAAGCATCCACTGTGCCTGGGACTAAGAATCGGTACCGTTATCCGCATGTGTGCTACTGTGAGCCTCTGCCCTGCGCTTGGGTCCATAGTGGGTAATCTAAGCTAAACATGTGTGAGGAAACAGTCAGATGGGTTTTCTTGATGCTGTAACAAAAAAGAAATGAAGGGTTTATTCTGCCCCTGGTCTGAGGGTCTGGTCCATCATGGTGGGTGAGCTATGGAGCCAGAAGTGCGAGGCAGCGTGTCATATTGCATCGAGTCAAGAAGCCCAGAGAGGGGGACGCCAGTGCTCATCTCAGTTTTTCCTTTTAATTCAGCTCAGGATGCCACTGCATGACATGGTGCCACCCACACTTAGAGTAGGTCTTTATGCCTCAACTAATCCAATCCTGCAAACCCTTCATAGATACGATGGGGGATGTCCCATGGTGACTCTGACTCCCACCCTGTTGACAATGAGGATTACGAATAGTACTGCTTTAAGTTTTGAGTAAGGACTGAAATGAGATAACACTTGTGACTAATTAAGAAAGATGAACACATGAGGTAGACCCAGAAAGTTCTACAAGTCCCTTCCCTCCAATGATACCCTCCACGCTGCTTACCAGGGCAGAAACGTGGCGAGACTATGAGTTTGCTGGGCAAACTCCCATGATGCTTTGGGTCCACAAAGACATTTTTCCTAGAGGTGTGTAACAATTGCATCTGCCTGCTTCAAGCAGAGTTTTCTTCTCCACACCTGTCTGCTGTGCCAACCTCTAAAACCACAAGCGTAACAGCTTAGTTTAAAGAGCTTCCTCTTTTAAATGCCAGCCAATGAAGTCAATGGCGGGTGTAATAACATAAAGAACAAAGCCACTGTGGAAAGCTTTTTGTCCCCTTGAATGTCACATGCTGGTATGAAAAGGTGCAGAGACCGACATGGGCTACTCCCTCGAGATATCATCCAAACACAGCCGCAAGGACTGCTTAGAGATTGACCACATCCAGATTCTACCCAGGTAAACACGGAGTCCCAAGCATAAAAGGCTCTCAGAGCCTCTTTGAAGCTTTCTAGAGACCAGTGTGCCTTCTGCCTCCAACCACCGCCCGAGCAGGTGTGCCTCTGCCTCTCCTCTCCTTGTAACTTGCCAGGGTTTGGGCGTGACATGGATGAATAAGGCAGTAAATGTGGGATTTAGTCTCACAGCCCGGCCTCCCTCTCATTCTGTTCTTCACAATCTTGCTTCTGTGTGAAAGTTGTCAGTTCACAGCGAGCAAGAACAAGAGGGAGAGGCTCTTCCTACCCAGGTGACGTCTTCCTCCCCAGGACAGTCTGTCACAGAGTCCCTAAGGGAATGTTGGGCTAGAGGTTAGCTTCTACGCAGAACGGTTGATACTAACCTAGAATAACTCCAATGATTGACACAGTTTTGTTTTTTTTAAAAGTATCACCTCTGAATGTACTTAACATTTTGCTTTTAATTGACTTGCATTTTTATTTAAATTCATTTTAAGAGAATATATATATATATATATATATATATATATATATATATATATATAAAACAAATGCAAAATTAATATAATTTTCCAGAACTTGAAGGTAATCAGGAAAACAAAATAAAGTTATCCTGAGCCTCAGAAAGCCGAGAATCGGGGGTGAGAGGTAGGTTGCAAGTAGGAAGAGGGCTGGTAAAGATTTACTGTTGCCTGGATGGTGATGTTGTCTCCAAGTCTGATGACCTATTGTTGCGTGTGGTTTTATCTCCCCCGCTTTATGCTCCTGGGCAGGCTGCACTTCCAGCCACCCACCCAGGGAAACTTTGGATACTCAGATGAAATACAACACATATTACCTTATTTTTTAACGTGCCTTGCTAGCTCAATGGTTGGATATTTCTAAGCCTCCTGCCTGCTACCCCAGGCCTAATCAAGGAAGCGGCCAGTGGCCACTTATCTGAGATATCACATGGTTGGTTGGCTTTCTCTCCTGAAGCTCCAACATCCCTTCTGTCTCCCTCTTAAACGTGGCAAATCTCCCTCTGCTCCCTCCCCTCTCCTAGCCTGCTTTAACCTAGAAATACCTCCTCTCTTTCTGCCCAGCCATAGGCTATTGACTCTTTAATGATTGATCAAAAACCAATTGGGGACAAGGACCTTTAGTGCACAGGCACGCAGATTCCCGATTAAATCAAAGCATCCCAACCACTTCCCTACAACCCATGTTCCTTTCCCCAGGACCCACATGGCTGAGGGGAAGAAATGAGCCCTGAAATCTACCCTCTGACCTCCATATGCTCGCCATGATAGGCACCCACACGGATGTGCTCACATGTGTGCACACCTACAACTGAAGACATTTAATATAAAGGAAACACTGGTACAAAAGTAAAATGGTTTCTTGTAAACAACTGGAAGGATTGAAGGACCAGACTGGGGAGGGGCTGAAAGAGTCTGTTTCCTGTTGCAGTTTTTGATCTCATTGTTGTAACCACAGGGAGAGTCTGCTTTGGCTCACAGGAGAGAGCGCATTCCATCACAGCGACAAAGGCAGCGAGGACTTCAGGATGGTGGAAGCATGCAGCAGACACCGCAGGCATCTTAGAAGGTCAACATGGAAAACAGAAGAAAATCAAGAAGGATGAACATTTGTGGATACTTCATTCCTCCTTAGAATGAGGAACATAACTCCCATGAAAAATTATAGGTACAG
>NC_034599.1:108529590-108572662 GCF_900095145.1 Mus pahari | reverse complement strand
AAATAACCAAGACAGGAAGTGTCTGTAAAACCTCAAGGCCCGCCTCCAGAAACACACTTCCTCCAGGGAGGCTTCCATTCCTAAACACTCTACAACCTTGAAACAGTGATACCAACCAGGAACCAAGTAATCAAATGCACCCATGAGCCTGTGGGAGACATTTCTTATTCAAAGGATAACAAGTGACTATGCCAAGTCTGTCTGGGGGCAGAAAAACCAGGACTAGTAAGTAGGCTTTGAGATCTGTGCAAGCTCATTGAAGCCAGGGAGCAGGAAGACAGGCCAAAGACAAAAGCCATGTTATTAACATGCTACATGAGAGTGTGGGGCGGGAGGGCCGTCATGTTGCCTAGCTTTGACTTTGCTGCTGTGATAACTATCTTGGTCAAAAGCAGCTTACAGGAGGAAAGGAACTGCTCTACCTTACAGTTGCACAGTGTGGCTCTACCTTACAGTCCCACAGTGCGGTCCATCTCTACGGGAATGTCACAGGACAGGAACTCAAAACAGTCACACCCAGAGTCTAAAGTAGAGAAAAGATAGCCAGGCATGCCTAGTCCTCAGCTCACTCTCTCTACTCTTACCCAATCCATGACAGGAGCGTTCTAGGTTGTGTCAAGCAGACTGTTAGAGATAACCATCACACACGCTTTTGAGATGCTAAGACCAGCCAATGGAAGGTAAGAGAAGAGTTGTCTCCAGTAAATTAATGAGAGGGAATTCAATAAAATGAATATGCAGAACAGGAAGCGGTGATGATCATCTGTGGGGGTAGCAGGCCTCTGTCACCACATGGAGCTTTGAAGCAGGGGAATTGTGGGCAAAGAACATGGCTAATGTACCTCTAACCCCCCTCCCCCGGTTCAAAGCCAGCCAGTCCCAAGTTGCTAGACAGTATCTCTACCCAACACCTATGGCCCCACCTGGCCGACTCTAGCTCTGGTTTCTGTTTCCTCTCACTGCTAAACTCAAGGGGTGCAGGTTCTAGGAAGAAGAGGCACGGGTATTTCCATGGTACTCTTTAGAATGAATCAGAGTCGATATTTCAGTTCAGAGGCTTGGGCCACTTTGCATGGCTGGTCAGCTCTCAGAGGATAGATAACAATGAAGCGAGTTCCTCTCATCAGCCCTGCAGAAACACCAGTGTTCCTTCTCTGGCTGACAGGAAGAAGCTGACCTACGTGGAACCAGTGGAGAAGAGGGCCAGGGTGAGCCCTCTCCATCCTGCACACACAGAGACTTACGATCAGTATGGCTCAACCTGGTCTGCCCTTTCATGGGGATCCCTATTCCCTTCTGGTATGTCTGGGCCTAGCCAATAAGGCTGTCCTGGCCCACATCCAGACTCTGAATCTAACCTTTGGGGACTGCCCCGTGGGCTGACAATCCTACCTCTGGAAACCCTGAGGTACCTCATGGAAAGTACACCGGACATTCCCCAAAACTGGAGGCGGCAGAGTTTCTTCTCTCCCTTAGAAAAGCTTCTTTGATCCAGAGCCCCAGCTGGCTGTCCCGTCCAGAACCGCTGTCCCAGCTGCTCTTCCTCCTCTTACTCACCCTGTCACCCACTCATGAGCAGGTGCTCTTTCTATGGAGGCCTGCTGACGTTGTGCTGAACCACAACTTCCTCTTCTAAGGTGTCCCTCGAATCTCTGACATCCCCAAGTTGTTCCACAGTTCTCCAAACTCTGAGACATGACTGAGCTCATGTGCCCCAGTGTAATGCTCATGAATCAGAGCCCTCCCCTAACCAGCTGCCATCTAGGGGTGGGGGTTGGGGGGGTGTAGAGAAGGGCTGTCTCCAGTAAATCCTCAGAGGGAGTTTAAGAAAATAAAAATGCAGACCAGGAAGTTAGACTGGGGACCCAGCGGCACTTCAGTTAAGGGCTGTATTATATTAAGCATCTGTTAGATAGCAGGGTGTATTAGTATGCATGACAGTGTCATGTTAACAACCTACACAGTTTTTAACTCATGTTCCATGGTGTATATTGCCAGCCTCACTGGTATTTTTGTGCAGGCTAGGAAACCAACATTGTATAATTCTTTCCTGTGCCAAAACCTGCTTAAATGCACTACAGTGCACAGGAACTAAGCCGACCACATACCTCCTTAGTCACCCTTTCTCTGAATACCAGACAACTGTGCATTTAACACATTCAAAAATAACAAAGAAAGAAAGAAAGAGAGAGAGAGAGAGAGAGAGAGAGAGAGAGAGGAGAGAGAGAAACACACCCCTTGAGAGGGTATCACTTCAATTCTTGTACCAAAAAAAAAAAAAAAAAAAAAAAAAAATGAATTGAGTCTGTTAGAGGTCATGTGACTTACCCATGAGCACTTGGGAGCTAAAATTGAAATCCAGGTCCTTACTCTGCTGTCCAGTTTAGAAGGCAGAACATCCAAGTGACATTTTAGAAAATCTGCCCAAAAGAAGACCCCGGCTTATTGGTATGGAATCCCCCCATGAATTAATAGCTTGCCCACTATGCAGTGGCATCTGCTGAGCTCTGTCCACAGGCGTCTTTGGCATGGGGGAGCCCATGACAGGAAGCAAGCATCCTCATTTGTTTTCTGTTGCTGTGACAAACACCAGGACAGGAGAGCCTCTTGGGAGAGGAAAGGGCTTGCTTCAGCTTACACTTGCAGATCACTGTCCACCACTGACGGAAGCTGGGACAGGAACTCCGTAGATCAGAAGCAGAGGAGGAACACTGCTTACCGGCTTCCTCCCTCTGGCTGATGCTGATCCTGGTTTCTCATACACCCAGGACCAACTGCCAAGGAGGGCGGCCACTGTCTACCGAGGCTGGGGCCCTCCCGCATCAATCAACAATCAAGACAACTGCCCATAGACATAACCGCAGGTCAATGAGATCTGGGCAATACCTCGGTTGAGGACCTCTGTCTCTTCTCAGGTGACTCTTGTTTGCGGCGAGTTGACAGACAGCAAAAGCTCACTGTGACAGAAAGTTTGTGAGACCAGCGTGCCAAGCCCGAGCCCGTGCCGGACATTGAGTACAAGGTCACTTTGGACTGATGGTCCAGCTCTGCTGAAATGAAAGGAGACCCAAGTCCAGGCCATAGGGGATCTGATAGAAGAAAACACTGGGACGTATACAGCCAGATCCAGAGCTGGAACAGAAAGCCTGAACTGCCCATGCTCGGTGAACCTGTGTGTGCTTCATCAACTTCACCCACTTGCTTTCCCCATGCTGGTTCACAGATCTCCTCTTGCAATGAAAGGAATAAAACTTTTACAGCCCTTGGGAACACCAAAGAAGCAGAACCACCCTTGAGGCTAGAGGAACGGAGGCAGCCTCCTCTTCAGTCTACCCGACCATGACAAAACAGTCCTCTGCCCGACCCTGCACCATGGACTCTGTGCTGGCTGTTTTTGAAAACTGAAAGTGTAAAATTGAGGCTAATGTGTGGTCTGTGTGTCCGTGGGCAACCTATTATTCTCTCTGAACCTCTGCTGCGGAGGAAACACATTCTTGGAGCACTGAGTGATGTCTAGGGACACAGCACCACAGCGCTCCACACTGAGAGCATTTCTAGGGGGTGGATATTCAGAGGTTAACATCTCTGAGTGCGATTGCTTCTATCTCAGGGGGCAGAACTTGAGGTAGATCTTCTCACTGACGTATGATGCACCAGGCAAAGGAGCCCACCTACCAACTAGATCATCTAAACCCCTAAATTTGGCTTTTTTCCCCATTAAATTTGTTTAGATATTTATTTTATTTTATTTTATTTTATTTTATTTTATTTTATATATCTGAGTGGTTTGTCTGCATGTATGCATTTGTACCACCTGTGGGCCTGGTGCAAACAGAAGTTAGATGTCAGATCCTCTGGAACTGGAGCCACAGCCTACTGTGAACCACCATGTGGATGCCAGGAACTTAACCCAGGTCCTTTGGAAGAACAGCAAGTGCTCTTAACCACTGAGTCATCTCTCCATTCCCTGGACTTTTTTTTTTTTTTTTTTTTCCATTTATTTTTAAATCACTAGTACAGATAACCACCTTAACTTGCCTCGACACATAGGAAAAGCCTAATGCAGATCACAGATTAAAAAGGGTAGCTTCATAGCTTAAAATAAATACTGCTTTTGCACAGGACCCGAGTACAGGTCTCAACACCCAAGTCAAGTGGCTGAAAAATCCAGCTCCAAGGGATCTAGCGCCCTCTTCTGGCCTCTTCTGACACCTGCATTCACGCGTGCACACCTTTCTGCCCCGACACAAACACACTTAAAAATAAAACAAATCTTTATATAAATGTCATCAACTCTTATATGATATTAGAATGCCATTATTTATTGTGATTGGACTCATGATAAGCCAACCTCTTCCCTTCCCAGTAGGTGCACACGTACCCTCTAAGAGCCAACTGAGCCTCGATGTTGGAAAGGAGAGCTAGGTCCCCTCTCCTCTGTGTCAGCACCATTTACAGAAAAGTATGATTAATATCAGAGACACTGTAACAGCTGCTGCTGGGGGATGAGCTGTTCCTACAGCCAGTGTCAAGAGCTGGACTGCTAATGTATTTATGCACAGAGATGACAGGGAAAGCAATTAGAACTTGGGCATCTGTACTTTTGTGATTCCTGCTCGATGGACTGGGCAGTGGGACTCAGAGAAACCCATGATGACAGTTGCTAACTGCTGACTCTCTCCTGTCCCCACCCCCCAACCCCCTCAGATGGTTCAAGTTTACTGTCTCTTGATATGCCAAACAGGTCAGGTTTGTGTTCCCTTTCATGGGCCAATCCACAGCTCGGGACAAGCAGCAGGCATGCTACAGGCAAAAGCTGGAAAACAGAGGGTGGAGGGCATTCTGAAGTCTTTCCAGGGCTCTTTCCAGCTATCAATTAGCGAGGCCCTGCAACAGGAGGAAAAGTAGGTCAGTATTATCATCCGAGCTCTGAGGATGAGAAAACAGACTTAAGAAGAATGGCTCGCCCAGGGCTAAGCCGTGGATCAGAAGAGCTGAGGCAGAAACTGATGGAACAGTCCCCGACTCAGAATCCTTAGCCAAGTGTATGCTTACTTAGCATGCAGAAGGCGGTCCATAAATGAGCCAGACCCACAGAGTAAGTCTTAAATGGATGCACAAATCCCCTCCTGAGTACAGGGTCAGATTCTAGATCCAATCCAGATCCTGAAGTCAGTGTGTGTGTGTGTGTGGGGGGGGGGGGTTGTTCTTGTAGTGGTTTTATTTTTGTTCTTGTTTTGTTTTGTTTTGTTTTGTTTTTCTTATGTACATGCTTCTCCAAGCTGGGAAAAATACAAGGAACAGCCTTTGCATATCTAACAACTGGAAAGAGATGAGGAGGCAATCTGATGTTCACAGTAAACTTTGCTTTGACTATCTAACATTTGAATAGTATTCTTGCTGGGAGACAAAGAAAGCCTGGCAGGGCCCCCAACCCTTCCCCCATTTCATAATCCCAGGGAAAGCAAATTAACTCCCTTTTCACTTCTCAGGGTAGATGTGCGCTATGAAGAGAGAGCAAGGTCAAGGCTTGAGGTCCAGTAGCCACAGGCGGTGTGCCCAGTGGGGTGGCACAGTTCTCACAAAACCATTTCCATGGCAAACCCTTGGCTGTCTCTTACTTCCCTTGCTCCCACCCCCACCCCCGGGTCTCCACGCTGGTTTTCCTATCCAGTTCAATAAACTCTTTGTACCTTAAATTAACCGTACTCTCTTGAATTGTTCATAAATTCAACTAGTACAGTTTCTGACCTAGAAACAGAAGTATTTGCCAAGCTGAACCCCAATTGCCAGCTTCAGATTCCTGTACCCTGCTGGTGGGAGCGAACGCACGGAAGAAATGTACCATCAAGGACAACTGGGCAGAAATGGACATGTCTTAGGACCCAGTTCTTCACATAAACAAATGTATTGTTCTACAGATATACATGCAAAACTGACTTCTATATAGTCACTTTGCATGTGTGTGTCCGCACACAGTGGTAATGGCATGATGTTAAAAAGTCTCCCACAATCTATCAGGAGAGGGCTCGCTGGGTCAATTACAGAACACCACACAGAGTTACTGAATTCTTTTTTGTAAATGAGGGTGTTTCTGTGTGTCAGAAAAAGCAAAATAAGTCACAGGCTCAGAGTAACCAGTATAATATTCTCTCTTTTATAGAAGCAGAAAAAAACATAAGAATCCACATTTCCTTTCTTAAATAAACATAAAGCCACCAAGCAGTTTATAGAAGAATGGGAAAAAAAAAAGTAGTTATTTGCCCATGAGTGGAGAGAACGGGGGCAGAAGGAGAACACGATGCTGTGTGTGCTTTGTTTCTGAGGAATATTCTTTTTATAATTTGGGGATTTTCAAATATGCCAATAGGATCTTATGAAAAAAAAAATAATAATAAGGGAAACAAGGTGGCTGAGAGGGTCAAAGCACTGTGCCCAAGATAAACCAAACTCCTATCCCTGAATCCCATGGTGGAAGGGAAAACCCCACTCCTGACACTTGTCCTCTGGCCTCCAGACTATACACCATAGTACGTGTGCACATTGAAACACACAGACACACACATACACACAAATAAATGAATTCAAAGTGTCACTTCAATAAGCAAAAAGCACCTGAAATCTAACTCATTTGACCACCCCCGCCCTGCTGTCAATTACCAGCAGCATGCAGAGGAGGCAGACCCAAGGGAAGGAACACTGATGTCTTTGGGGTGGGGACTTCTCTCTAGAGGGTGCCTTTCACACTGTAAGAGTGCAGTCCCGTGCCTGGAGTGCTGCTGTTTCTAGAGTATCCAGGGCCCTGGGATTGACCCCAGCACAAAAGGAAAAGGAAAAATAAAGAATAGACTGTGGTGCATATTCTTGAGGAGGAAAATTGACCTGGCTGTTGGAAACCAAGTAGATGACTCCGGAACAGGAGCGCAGGGAGGTCCAGAGGATGTTTGGTTTGTGGGAAGGAAAAAAAAATCATTTCAGGAATGCATACTCCTGAGATGTGTCTTCTCAAATCATATAAATCATTACTCCCTGCTTTGCTGCTTTGGAGTTAACGCATGAAGAAATGGGCTAGGAGACCATTGAACATGAGGGCAGGGGTTTGAATGAGAAATATCCCTTATAGGCTCATATAGTTGAACACTTGCCTATGGAGCTGTCTTTGTAGCTTTTGGAACCTTTAGGAGGGGGAGCCTTGCTGGAAGAAATGGATCTCCGAGGTTGGGCCTTGAGGTTTCGGGGCCCAGCCCTACTTCCTGTCCACTCTGTATTCTGACTGCATGCAATGTGAGCAGACTCTTCACAGTTCTGCCACGCAGCTTACCCTCCCCCCCACCCCTCCCACCATGATGGGCTGTGTCTGCCTTTGCTCCATGAATGAGCCCTTCCTTCCCTAAGTTTCTGTCTTAGTTGCTTTTCTATTACTGTAAAAAAAGCATCCTGACCAAGAACAATATATAGAAGAGTTTATTTTGGCTTATGGTTGCAGGCAGACAGGCGGCCACTCTGGAAGTGTGGCAGCACCAAGCAAGAGGAGGAAGTTGGGAGATAATGTCTTCCACCACAGGCAAGAGGTAAAGAGTCAACTGGGAAAAAACCAAGACTCCTCAAGCCTCAAAGCCTGCCCCCATGGCGTCCTTCCTCCAGCAAGACTGCCCTGCCTCATAATCTCACCTGTACCAATGAGGATTGTAGTGGCTATTCCTGGTTGTCCACTTGACTATATTTGAAATGAACTACAATCCAGAATTGGAAGGCTCACCAGCAAACCTAATCTGGAGGCTGGGAGATAGATAGAAGTTTCTGATCTAGATCTTGGTATGGAGATCTTGAGACACAGTGGTGATTGAATCCAGAAGATTAAGACAGGGAGATCTCCGAGTTCAAGGTCATCTGGGATTAAAGGTGTGGTGGCACACACCATTAATCTGGGCTACACCTTCTGCTGGAGACCATATAAGGACATTGGAAGAAGGGAGTTTGGTTCTCGCTCTTCTGCCTGCTTGCCGTGTGGGACTAAGCAACTGCTAGATCCTTGGACTTCCATTCACAGCTACTACTGAACTGTTGTTGGGAATTGGACTGCAGACTGTAAGTCATCGATAAATTCCTTTACTATATAGAGACTACCCGTAAGTTCTGTGACTCTAGAGAGCCCTGACTAATACAAGGACCAAGTATTCAAATCTCTAAGCCTATGCGACCATTTCTAATTCCAACCACCACAGCTCTTTTGTTGGGCATTTTGTGACCTCAATAAGAAAGCTGTTGATAATAATGAGTCGCTGGGAAATATGGGGTCCTGGCAAATTCTTTGCACCAGTGAAGTATATCTGGTGCAATTGCTCCACAAACATTGCCTGACGAAGAGATTTGTGTTCTCTTGCCTAGAGGCCCGTGGATCAAACTCAAACCAAGGTCCCTGAGAGAAAATGGACTTATTTATCCCCTGAGCTATCTCTTGAAAATCAATAATATTTCAAATTTAATGAGTTGTAGGACAAGGAAATTAGAGTTCGGAGTAAGCAGTATTGATTAGATGAGTCTGTCGACTGGAACCTATAACTTTCTCTGTAATTAAGTAGCCCGAATAGAGTACAATGGGCCTAGCGGTATTGCTTTCGTGGAACTATCAGACGATTGGATGCTTGTTCCTCAGTAAAAGGCTCTTCCACGCCTTTACTGGCGTAGATGTTGGCATCTCTGCCCCACCTAGCACAGACATGTCTTCCCTTCCTGCAGGTAGCAGCAGGCTTCTGTGACCAGCGGCTTCCTCCAGTACTAACCTCTCTACTCGAGTCTCAGAGCTAGATTTGAACATCAAAATTAAAAAAATGGCAAAGTAAAAAAATAAAATAAAATAAAATCATGTGGGAGAAACTGCCGTCAGCCAAAGAGCCTCCGTGGAACAGTTAACACTTCCCTCGTGGTTTGTTCTTCAGAGCGACTTGGGGTCCGTGGTGAAAGCAGATTCTCCCTGAATACAGGGCCAAAGGGCAGGATTTTAAACATCTGTCACTATCCAACATCAAACCTCTAGTCCCACCTCTCAGGACTCTCTCTTATCACCTCGCCTGTATCTGTCTTCTCTACCCTTCCTAAGGGAACTCTCTTGTTATTGTTTTAAATCTGAGTGATGGTTGCTTTTTAATTAATTAATCATCATTAAATAGAATCTCTGACTTTGTAGTATTCCTGGGTTCTTTGGACTAGTGTGCATCTCTGCACATTTTATTCAGGGGACAAAAAAAGGAGATTACAGGAGCAATTTAGCCCCGTTACCTATAGCACCAGCTGGAAATCATAGCCTGAGAGCCTTAGAACCAAAAGGGTGGGCTGGAGGCCAGTCTGGGCACAGCTAAGTGCTGCCTAAGGCTGCACGTTCTCAGCCCTTGCAGAACTGCAAAATCTGAAGGGGTCCTTCTGCCCTGGTCCTCTAGCCCCGACTCTGCTCTTACCATCATGGGAAGCTGACCAAGGAATGAAATCAGCCTCTCGGTTTCAGTGTACCTGCTCAACTAGAATTAGCTAGTGTGTTGGGAATGTAGAAGAATGTCCTTGACTTTGGGCAAGGCAAGAAGCTTTGGGGGAAAACTATTATCAGCCGGATCTAAACTGATGAAGAGTGCCCGGAGCTAGAGGACCAGGGAGGACTACAGAAGCAGTGACTGTCTAAGGAAGGTGTTTGGTAACAATGAAAACAAACAGGCTCTCTTCCATGGTTGTTCTTAGAGGCACTTTTAGAGTGTTCCAGAATTTGTCTGAGTGCCTTCCGTTTTCCTGCAACATAGGCTCTAACCAAAAGAGGTTGTCTCAAATCCCCAGGAATAGGTTTGTCTTTTGTACCGAAAGTATAGGGAAGTGCCAAAATAAGTATGTGCACGCAGTGCGCAGTACTCACACAAGCAGACTGCAAGGGATTTGTATTGCCGGCCCAAAAGTCTAAAACAAACATTCGCACAGAGCCCACAGTTGTTCATGCTTGCTGTGCGGGTGGTGACAGGATCCATTGCACTTTCCATCCTGAGAAGCAAACAATGTTTGTGAAAGCATTGAAGCCACAAGCACAGAGCAGGGAAGTGAAATCAATAGGAACCTTTTAAGTAATAAAAAAGGAAATGGAAACAAAGTAACATCTGCGAGACCTGGGGTTTCAGTTACACTGAAGACCTGGGGTTTCACAGTTACCCTGAGATCTGCGCTCTCCCTTCCTGCCAGTGGAAACTGGAGCCTTTCTCTGATGTCTCAGAGGCTCAGTCTCTGGCTATGCAAGACAGGCCGTGAGAGCAAGGATGGAGTGGCATGGATTGTGGACAAAGAAGTTACCCAAGGCAGATGAGATCAGAAGGCAGGTTTATGTAGATACTTGGAGGGAGCAACAAGCAAGCCAGCAATAAATTCCAATAGACAGTAGACTGCAACTGTTTTAATTCGGGAATTGTTTTGAGTTTTTTTTTTTTTTTTTTTGGGGGGGGGGTTGCATCACTATGCAGATGAGGTCAGTTCAGACTGGTTAAGGATTAAGTCTGAGGGTGGCTGGAGTTGGAGTGATTGGTCATGCTTCCACTAGTGTGGCTCAGATTTATCAGTTCCTCTCAGTTGATAGTCACAGAGAATTAGATTAAACATGGGCAATAAGATCGGTGTGTATGTGCCGATGGTGGGCAGCTGACACAGTGCTTTGTTTGTTAAGGGTTTTTTGTTCTTCTTGTTGTTGTTAGCTTGTACTCAAGTTTTTGGAAGCCTAGATGTGTCCGCCAAGGTGTAAGCTAAGTTTGCAGTGACTCACAGCTGCCCATATGGGAACACAGGGAAGTTCTATTTAAAATAACCTGGAGAGATGATGGTTCAGATCATTGGTTGCTCTTCCAAAGGACCTGGGTTCGATTTCCAGTACCACATGGCCGCTCACAACCATGAGTAACTCCACTTCTAGAGGGTAAGACATGCTCTTCTGACTCAACAGGCACCAGGCAAGCATGTAGCTAACAGACATACATGCAGGCAAAACACCCATACACATAATAAAATAACAATTAAAATAAATAAAATAACCTGTACCTAAGCCCAGAGCAAATTAGTTAAAGTAAGACTCTTTGGGAGGGTGACTAAACTTCAGTATTTTCCTAAGGACAGCCTGATGTTAAGTCCCACTGTGGGAAAAGGAAATTTAAAAAGGTACCAGGAGAAAAAGAAGGGAGACATAGTGAGGGAAAAGGGAAAAGAAGAGGAGATGGCTAAGAGGAAGGGGGAAGGGAAGGAGGAGGAAAAAGAGAAGAGGAAGAGGAAGAAGACAGAAAAGATAAAAAGATGAGAAGACATCTTTGTAATTAACATTTGTTTGTTTGTTTATTTATTTATTTATATTTACTTTGCATCCCAATATCTGTTCCCCCTCTCCTCCCAGTACCCCATCATGTAGAACCACCCATTACCCCCTCCTGTTCTCCTTTGAGAATGGGAAGTCCCCCTCTAGGACTTACATCCCCTCCTGCTCTCTCTCCACCCCACCCCCAGAAAGGGCTAGGCACATCCTCTCCCACTGAGGACAGACAAGGCAACCCATTTAGGAATAGGCAACAGATTCAGGGAGAGCCTCTGTCCCTGTTGGTGTGGACCAAGCTGCTCATCTGCTACATCCGTGCAGGGCACCTAGGTCTAGCCCCTGCTTGTTCTTTAGTTGGTGGTTCAGTCTCTGGAAGCCCCAAGGGCCCAGGCTAATTGACTGTTGGTCTTCTTGTGGAATCCCTGTCCTCTTCAGGTCCCTCAATCTGTCCCCCAACTCTTCCATAAGACTCCCCAGCTCCATCTAATGTTTGGCTGTGGGTTTCTGCTTCTCTTTCCATTGGCTGCCGGGTGAAGCCTCTCAGAGAACAGTTATGCTAGGTTCCTGTCTGCAAGCATAATAGAGTATCAATAGCAGTGTCAAGGATTGGTTCTTGCCATGGGATGAGTCTCAATTTGGGGCAGTCATTGGCTGGCCATTCCCCCATCTCTGCTCTGCCTTTGTCCCTGTTCATCTTGTAGGCAGGACACATTTCAGGTTGAAGGTTTTGTACGTGGGCTGCAGTCCTTATCCTTCTACTGGGGTGAGTACTCTTGAATGGGAAAACTGATAAACAAAATAAAGAAGAAATTTATAGAGAGAGGGGGCTCTATGGTGGCTTGTTGTTGTTGTTGTTGTTGTTGTTGTTGTTGTTGTTGTTCTAATTGAAACATCCCTTTTAGGAGGAGAAGAGAATTCAGGAAGTGAATTAAACAAGGCTCAGGAAGTTCACAAAACTTACAAAGCCTAGAAAGTTACAAGGTTCACAAAGGCCCTCCCCAAAGGGTTTTTTAGGCAGCAACCTTAGGCTTTTCCATGATGCATCTGAATTTGAGTGGCTCCTGCTCCCATGAGTAAACCCAAATTTCACTGGTTCGATAAACAGCAGGTGGATTTATTAACATCCCATCTCGGGTGAATGGTTGTTTGTTTATATATCCCTAGGGCAGTGATCACACAGGATCACTTTAGGCAAAGGTGAGAAGCAGAGTTCCAGCAGCAGAATGGTGAAGGACCTTACTCAGGGCAGAGACAGCTATTGTTGTCACTGGCTTCTTCCTCTTGGCAAAAACAACCATACCAGTGAGGATAGGTGTTTGTGGAAGAAACGGAAAAGACCCAGGCAAAGGGGCCATCATTTAGGCTGACAAGGGATGGTGTAAAGCAAGAAGGCTCAGGAAAACTCACAATCAGGACTCTAGGAACCGAACTATGGGAAGTGTAGACTACCACCACGTCACCTGGGTGTTCTGCAAGGACAGCGAGTGATCCTAACTACTGAGCCATTTCTTCACACACACACACACACACACACACACACACCTAGCATCATTTTTATTAGCAAATACATGTCAGTACATGGGTCTTGATCAATCACAAAATCTGTGACAATGAGGCTCCCTGTAGCACGCCTCTATTACATTCCCCGATTTCTAAATTGGCAGTGTCTGTTACTCAGGGAGAGCCAGAAGAGAACACTGTTCTCCCAGGAGGGGAGAGGAGAATTGTGGGATAGACCAGTAACTGACAAGGCAATACTCATCAATTCCCTATGTCTCTTCCAGGTTCCCCAACAATCTCTTGGTAAATAGAAGCAACCCACCAGATCTCAAGTGCAGTCGAATGACTACATCCCAGAACATTTAGGAGCCTATAGATTCCTCTCCCTGCTGATGCCTTTTGCAGGCACGATTGCAGCCGAACATCTAGGGTGAAACCATTTGCGCAGAGCCAGTGCCATTGACGCAAGGCTTTCTGACCCCACAGGAAACCCTTTTAGCTTGCAAGGCTTAAAAACGAACGAAAAACATCTTCATTTAAGGATCGAGAAAGTCCATTTGTGCCATTTAGCATTCCTCACGCCCTTGGCATGATGGTTTCCGTAAATGTTTGAGACGTCTGGATTGGTCTCTGTCGAAGAAGAAGGAAGCCACTTCAGAGTAGAAATGTTACTTCCCTGGCTGATCGGATTCTTCTTTCTGGTCTCAATCCGAGCTTACCTCCCAGGCTGATGCTCAGGTCAGGGCGGGGATTTTCCTACCTGTGTGTAAGCCTTGATCTTGAGGTTGTTGTAACCCATGCACTTCCCTCTAAGTCGGCATCCTGATCACCCCACCGCTGCATTGGTCACAAGACTGGATGTGAGCCCTAGAGGAACAGTGACGAGAAAAAGACAGATGGACGGGGAGTCCCTGTTACGGCAACACAGAGCTGCCTGGTGCTTCCCTGCCCTCCTCAATATCTACAGAGGTGATGCTCTATTCGCTCAGCTTGGGGCTAAGACAATCGAAAGACCACTCTGCAGTATAGAGAAGCTGAGACGTCTCAAAGGCTGCTCTGGATGTAAGCTGCAGAAAGGAGGGGTTTGTCTTCCCTCTCAGTACTAAGGTCCGAGGCTGAACCAAGGAGTCGCCAGCTATGAACGTAAAGACATATGGCCCAGATCCTTTCTGAAGAAGGGTCTGCTCCGCTGCCCTCTGACACGACTCAGCCCACTCACTTCTTTTGGGTGATTCATCTTAACTTGCTGGAGGTCACATCCTTCACAGGGAAGTCCAGGAATAAGCCAGGCAGCCATGTTGTATGGGTGGTGCCGCTGGACAATTCCAATAGATACCATAAACTCCAGATTCTCCCGCTGGCTTCCTGTTTGTCCCTGTGCAGCTCAGCAGTTTCCTGTGGGGCCAGAAGTCCCTAACTCAGACCTGCTTCCACGCTCTTACCTTTTCAGGCACCAGTCTTTATTAACTGTTTTCCTCCTCAAACTCGAATTCCCTGCCCTCTATGGGAGGACAGAGCCTGTGAGACCAGGAAGTGCTTGCCAAATAAGTGGGTGAGTGAAAAAACGGAACAAATGTGAAAAAATACAAACAATGTATCCAAAAATGAGTAAAACATGTCACAGATATTTTTTGCAGGGGGTCAACTTGGTACAACATAGACCACCTGGGAAGAGGGGATCTCAAATGAGAAAATGCTTCCATCAGATTGGCTTGTAGGCAAGTCTATAGGGTGTTTTATTGATGTTGGAGGGCTCAGCCCACTGTGGGTGATAACATCCCTAGGCAAGTGGTCCTGGGAGCTCTAAGATATAGCTAAGCATGAGCCTAAAGAGCAGGCCAGTATGCTATGTTCCTTCATGGCCTCTGCTTCAGTTCCTGCTTCCAGCTTCCTCCTTTGAGTCCCTGCCATGACTGACCTTAACGACTGATCATGACCTGGAAGTGTCAGTCAAATAAATCCTTTCCCAAAGTTGCTTTTGGCAACGATGCTTTTACTACAGCAATAGAGAGTAAACTAGGTTAGGTGTAACTAGAAGCTGCTTCAATGGCACTTGGTGACTACCATTGTCAGCTGAAGATGTAGCTGAGGTGATTAGGGAATTCCCCAGAATGTCCCCATACAGTATATAGTACATACAGATATAGATCCTATAGACTTAGAGATAGATTAGATGTAGACATAGCATGTAGCATATACATGAAGCCATCCCATCCTGCACATCTTCTGGTAGACTCTACTGTAGTTTAAGTGAGTAATGCCCCCTAATAGGCTCATGGATCTGAACTTGTTCCCCAGTTGACGATGCTGTTTGGGAAGGTTCTGGAACCTTCAGGAGGCAGAGCCTTGCTGGAGGAGGTAGATCACTGGGGGAGGGGAAGCTTGGGGCTTTGTTGCCTAGCCCCTGGATCTGTGAGCCACACTGAATCCTTCCTTCTCTACACTGCATCCTAGCACTGGGTACTGGCTGCAACAGTGAGGGGATTAACTGCCACTGACACACTGTTGTCTCACAACATTCTCTCAGATGCTCCTTGACTGGAAATCCATCAGCTTCACTCTGCAAGATGTAGACAGGAGGTCTCTCCCTAGTGAAGGGAACAGGAGCTTGCTGACAATCGTGTGGATGCTGAGCTGTGAAACTGGCAAGCAAACCCTTCCTGCCCAGCTCCAAAGAAAACTTCTCCATGGTTCATTCCCTCTCTGTAATCCACGCAAATGCTTCATCTGCTCACCTCTTCAAGGCATGGCCAGATTGGCT
The DNA here is from genome assembly GCF_900095145.1 of Mus pahari. NCBI lineage: Eukaryota > Metazoa > Chordata > Mammalia > Rodentia > Muridae > Mus > Mus pahari. The sequence goes on along the minus strand of NC_034599.1, from coordinate 108,557,078 downwards.
GGTCGCAAGCAAATGCTTGGAGTGACATCTCCTCCCATCAAACTAGCCCTGCCAATGGGAAAGTACCCTCTCTGTTTGAAGTGTGACATCTCTTCCCGGGTGGATAAATAGACCTCCTTGAGCAGTGCCTGTTTGTTTTAATAAGAGTTGAATATTTATTCTCTGAAAATTTCATACATTTATACAATGAATTTTGATCACATTCGTCTACCACTGCCTCCCTCCAACCCTTGCTAGTGGCCCCTATTTCCCTTACAACTTGGTTGTTGTTACGAATAGCTCCAAATCCAGTTAGTGCTAGCCATATGCACATGGGCATGTGATCATCCACTGGGAAACAAGTGAGCAATCTACCACCAGCTAAGCAGCCAAGGAGGTCACTCACCCTCGCCTGACAGCCATCAACTGACCAAGCTCCCCACAAAGAGTGGGGCTCTGTGGCAGTGTTAATTTTGCCTTTAGCGATATGTGAAATAGCCGTTAGTTTTTGTCTTTTGTTTTTGGTGTGGTGAAGAATAATGATGGTAATGAATTTATACTAAGCAAACTGTCCTTTATCACCTAAAAGTCACAATCTGACGCCTCACAACTTTAGTCTACAGTGAGACTGGAATCATTTCTGTTAAACAAATCAATGGCTGAGATAGCTCCAAAGCATTAAGAGCAATGTAAAAATGTGTTGCTGGAGCTGGGGAGGTGGCGCAGTGGGTAAAAGCATTTATATTGCAAGTGCAAGGACCCGAGCTCAGAGTCCCAATATTAGTGTAAAATTCCAAGTGTGACCCCTGCGACCCCAGTGTAGTGGAAGGCAGAGATAGGAGGGTCCGCGAGGCTTGCCGGTAGCTCTCCTAGCAGAGTGATGGCTGGATGTCCTGTAAGAGACCCTATGCCCAAGGAATATGGTAGAGAGTAATAGAGGGCACACAATGGCCTCCTCTGGCCTCTGAACATTCATGGGTTCATGCACGCATACACACATATGCATACAAAAATATACACCTCACACCCGCATACTCTCATACGGGTATAAAACACAAACACACTGTGAAGAAGAAATTCTGCAGTTTTGCATTCCTGGAGATGGAAAGTATTTCCTTGACAAAGCAGAAAAATAACATGTGCTTGAAAAAGAGTAATTACTGCTAAGAGAAACATTACCCTTTCAGTCTAATTTAACCAAAGGTAAAACCCAGAAAGCAAGAGCTGGTTGGGGGAGGTGGGGGAGAAAAAAGGAAAGGAAAATAACATGTTCCTGGGAATGAAAAATGGAATTAAAGATTTAAAAGATGAAGAGGGAATTGGTAAATAGGATGCCCATAAGAGACCGAACTTATAAATAATTAGTGATACAAGAAGAAAAATCACAATGGTTTAACCAGAAGCAAAAAAGTCAAGTCCTATCACCGAAATGGAAAAAATAAAATCTATAAAACTGAAGCAAAGTATCTGACCCAATAATTCTTTTCCAAAAAGGTTGTCAAAGAAATGCATTCTTAGACAGCAAGCTGAACCTGTTATCTGTTGCCATGGCAACGCAACAAAACCACAAAACTTTAATAAGACACAACGATGAGCATTTATTTTTGTTCGCAAGGTAAGGGGTTGGCCAGGGAGTCCTGTTGATCTGCATGTGGTCACCTCTCCTCCCCATGGCTTTGTCTAGATGGCTGGGTCCACTTGGGTCCACTTGACTCCACACATATCAAACTCCATTGTGCTAGCTTAGACTCCCGGCAGGGGCGGGGCTCCACAGAGAAAGCGGGTATGCACCTGGGCCCTCCAACTTCTGTCAAGTTGTCTCCCTGCCTTTGGTCAAAGAAAGTCACGTGTTTGAGGCAGGCTAAGAGACGGTAGGAAGGTACCAGGTGGACAGAGTGAACACAGAAAGACTCAGACGTGGGGTCATCCCCGAAATTATTTTGTCTGTCCGTGATCTGCAGCCAGAGACCACCAGATTGGGAGAATCCTATTGAGTTTTCTCCTCCTGTCAATAAAGTCAGAAGGCACATGGTGGGAACCCTTGAGGCATGCTAGGAAGAGGGCATTAGGAAAACTAATGAGGTCTGTGCTTACGCTAAGTGATTTGGGGTGCAGGGATTTGGTCTGTATCGGATGCTGTCGGGATACAGGGGTATTTAATAGCTGGGTATTTTAGGAAACCTCATCTCTCTGGAAGGAGGGAAGACTAGACAAAGGCTAAAGGCACAATCAGTGAAGAACGCAAGTTGCTTGCGTGGGTCACACCAGGGATCCTGTGGCCATGTCTGGGCTGTTTGTAGCTTTCTTTTTTTTCCCTTTGGGACAGGGTCTCAGAGTACAGCCCAGGCTAGCCTCAAGCTTGTGGCTGTCATCCTCCTTTGGGTTTCCCTGTGCTAGCCCTATAGGCATGAGCCACCTTGCCCGGTTAATACTCATGTTTCATCAGCGCGCACACACAGCCACGCCACATCTTGCTTTGCCTTGCTCCATCACCATCGCAGAGTGAAGCTTCATCTGAAACTGATGTTCTGTGACACCATTCATGCTCAGCATCTGAGCTCTGAAGCCCACCACTGTGCCAGCCAGCTCCTGGATGTCCTTGCTACTTTTCTCTCAGCCGCACCTCGCCACCCGCTCAGCTCCCCTTCAATTTTATGTAATTCTCCCGTCAGTCATCCTGAGAGATGATTGAAAGTAACAAACTGGAATAAAGAACTAACGAAAGCTTTGGTGTTGCACTAGTAAGCATAAACTAGTCCGGTGAGGCTGAGCAGCACCTCAATATCACACCGTGAGAAAGTATGAAAAGCATTGCCAATATATATATTGATATATATATATATATATAGCAAGCCATATCCTGAGGGTGTCAGCAATGCAAACTTAAGTGAGAGTCTCCATCCTATCATCTTTCATAGCTGAGAGCGGATGGCTCGGTGGTAAGGTGCTTTTGGCACTAACGGGGACCTGAGTTCAAATCCCCAGTGCACATCTGTAACCCTGCACTGAGGAGGCAGAAACAGGCTAATGACCAAGGCTCCCTGGGCTGTCTAGCTGAAAAGGTGAAGTTTAGATTTAGTAAGAGACCCTATCTCAAAACCGTAAGGTAGAGTCAGATGGTGGAAGATAACCACGGTCTCTGGTCCTTATACATTCTTGTGCTGCTGGCTCACAGGAGTGTCTTCAGCAGACCTGAATTAAACCCCAGTTTTCTTGGCGAACAGCTTTGTAATGTGGGACAGCACCAGTTGTCAGCACCGTCACCATCTGGACCAAGAACAACTCGAAGAAAGCTTGAGCTGGAGTCCCGGCTCCATAGAACCATTTTCTTTCCATTTCTAACCAGGGGTGTTAGTCATTTTTGTAATAAGAAAACTGTAAGAGGGCTGATTGCTGCCTGGGTGGGTTGCCATGAGCTCTGTGGCCTTTGGGAGCCTTTCCCCTCCTCACCCAGCTCCCCCACCCACCTCACCCCCAGCAGGGAGGGTGTGAGTAAATCCCTTCACTCCGTGCAAACACAGCCTCTCACCAGTCACCTGGTGACATGTTTGCAGAGCTAAATTGGATGTGTTCAGTGGCCAGAAGGCAAGCACAGGATGAATGGGCATCTCTGCCGTTTCCTGGGAAATCCAAAATTAAGTTGGTCTGAAGGGCCAGGTCCAGCAGGACTCCAGCAAACTGGCTTGTGCAGGGCTCAGCATCTAGATGAAGCAGGAAAGGTGAACCAACCCTCCTGGATCTGTTTATGGAAGCCTTGACTGATACCTCAGGTTATCGGTCCTTCCCAGGTTGGCAGGCAGAACTGTGGGCTCTGATGATTTATCTATTTGCTATTGATCCTTCTCAGGCAATTTGGAGGACAAGATTTTCATGAAAGAGCCTGGGAAATGGAGCGAGTCCCTGGGATGAGCTTATTAGCCACAATGATTCCCCGTTTAGTTCCTGTGTACTTGTGTCTCTGTTTAAAATGTGTACGCTGGCTTTCCCTGGTGAGCACACAGTTCTTTCCCCCCCCCCCCCGTATTGAGCTTATTTCCCCTATTTCTAAAGTTTCTCTCCAGGAAAGTGAAGACGCGAAAGACACATAGGCTCTGTAAAGTGTGTGAGCTTTTGTGTCTGGTATGGAGGCAGCTTAGCAATACCAGAGCAGTTAATCTTTATCATTGACTCAAGATAAGTGCAGCACAGCTCAGGGTATGTCAGCAAGGGCATTTCCAGAGAGGATTTCAGTTTTGTTTTATTCTGTCTTGCTTGGTTTGAGATAGGATCTCAATGTCTAACTCAAATTCACAAACCTCCTGTCCCAGCCTCCTGAGTGTTAGGATTATAGGCATATATTATCAAGAACCCCCCAACTCAGAGAGTGACTGTACTGTGTTGCACTGTACCATATTGTACTGTACCAAGTCTTACAACATAGTACACTACAACATGGTACAGTACACAGTAGAATACAATAGAGTAGAGTAGAATACAACATGGTACAGTACACAGTAAGTATGTGTTGTGAATACATATTCATGTGTGCCTGTGAGATAAATACATACACATGGATATAGATAAAGATAAGAGATAGATAGATAGATAGATAGATAGATAGATAGATAGATAGATAGAAGATAGATGATAGATAGAGATAGATAGATATAGGTATAGAGATAGATAGGTAGATAGATAGATAGATAGAGATAAAGGGAGATAAAGAAAGATAGATATAGGTATAGAGATAGATAGATAGATAGATAGATAGATAGATAGATAGATAGATAGATAGATATGAAGAGAAATAGATATAGGTATAGAGATATATACATTGATGAGAGAGAGAGAAATAGAGATTATATTACATAGATCTACCCTTTGCCCCACAGCTCTGGGGTTGCAGCCGTGCAACACCATGTCTCGCTTTTGATGTGGGGGCTAGGGATCTGAACTCAGGCCCTCTTCACCCTCTACTGCTCATCCATTGCCCCAACTGGAAGTAAATAAATATACTATGAATCACAAATGCAGAGGAGGAGTCAGGAGCTTGTACGAACTAGACAGGTAAGCAGGAAGAAGCATCTAATGAGATAGACAGGTAAGCAGGAAGAAGCATCTAATGAGAAAAGCAAGGACATAAGTATAGGTGGATGGGGGGCAGCCACCACCATTGGTTCAGCGTTTACTCGCCCTGCAGGAACGCCCTCAAAGAACCCTGGGGGGACTGGGTGCCAGCCGTCACAGCAGGAAACAGAAGCACAGACACTGTCTGAGATTTTGTTCCACACCCTGGCAAGTGAGTATGGCAGACAAGAGTGAGGAGCTAGAAGCTGCTACTGAATGCTCCAGGCTACAGTCACTACCATGAAGATGACAAATTTTGAAAGGCTAGCAGGCTTAGAGAGCAAAGAGTCCCAGCCATCCAGAGCACACTTCTGTGTCTTCCCTTCTGTCTTGTGTTGCTCGTGAGCGAAACCACAGAGACAGGATGGCCATGGAGGCTAGCAGTCAGGGAGAAACAAGCTGGGACCATTCATTTCTCAGCTCCATTCACTGCAGGAGACCTGACAGCCTGGTCTAGGGCAATGAAAAGGTTCAGGCTAAACCATGTTAAATTAGTTCATTTCACACAGAAGTGCAGGCTAGTGTCAATAGCTGAGCCCTGGGTCCTAGTGAGATACTGTGACTCAGAAACAAACAAAAATACCAAGGGTTATTGACACCTGAGGGTGACATCTGACCTCCATTCATGTGTGCACATGTATACATGCATACCTGCACACACATGCACATCTATACACATATATCTGCATACATATAGGTGCATACACACATACACATGTCAGAAGAGACTATTAGTGGTCATTTTACTAGAGTGGAATCAAAATTTTTGAAAAGAGGGAAGCTATGATTTTTCTAGAACTCACTAAAATTTACAATCTACTACATAATTGACACGGAAAAGCACTGGCCATTTTTCATCTCCAATCACTGTGCAAGAAGCTATGGAGCTACTTGTATGGGCTCTGAAAACCTCTTGGCCTGAGTTCAAGTCTGTCCCCCCTCCCCTTTTTGGCTTGCCTCGGATTCACAGACATCCACCTACCTCTCTAGTATGTATCAGTAATGGATACATCAGTCACTGTTTGCTCAAAGGAGAAACCACTACAGGTCTTACAGAGGAAAAGACTGAGATATTACTCTACGGGAAGAGTCCTCAGAAGGAGGTAGAGCTCAGAGGAGAGTCCCCTCTCGGCAGTCCTAAGGTTCTAACTCAGCCAGAGGTCAGAGTCTCAGCAGGCTGGGATAATGGGAAGCCCAGAGGACAATCAGTAATGGTGCTGCCTTGCCTGGGGTCTACTGCACATTGGCAGGCCAGCCACTGAGAAGAAGTGAGCTGCAAGGAAAAGCTGGCATCAGCTGGCCCCAGCTTTCCTCCTTCCTCCCACAACATTTAGAATGCAGCTGTTCATTTCACCCCACCCCTAAAGTTTAGACAAGCTCTTCTGTTCTCGTCTAAGCCAGAACCATAGAAAGAATGTAGGTTCTAGGAGTCTGTATTAGTCAGGGTTCTCTAGAGTCACAGAACTTATGGGTAGTCTCTATATAGTAAGGGAATTTGTTGATGACTTACAGTCTGCAGTCAACTCCCAACAATGGTTTGCAGCAGCTGTGAATGGAAGTCCAAGGATCTAGCAGTTGCTCAGTCCCACACGGCAAGAAGGAGAAGAAAAGTAATTTTCCTTCTTCCAATGTCCTTATGTAGTTCTCCAGCAGAAGGCGTAGCCCAGATTAAAGGTGTGTTCCACCACATCTTTAATCCCAGATGACCTTGAACTCAGAGATTTCCATGTCTTAATATTCTGGAATTCATAGCCATTATGCCTAAAGATCTCCATGCCAAGATCCAGGTCGGAAACTTGTATCTCCCAGTCTCCAGATTAGGATCACTGGTGAGCCTCCAATTCTGGATTGTAATTCAGTCCAGATATAGTCAAGTTGACAACCAGGAATAGCCACTACAGAGTCTGACTCCATTTTAGCCAAAATGACACCATGCAAATTTGCACAGATGTGACTCCAGGCAAGGTGCCTGGTTTCTTTGAGTATTTGCTTCCTTGCCTTTAAAACCTCAATGATATCAGGAGAGGACTTGGGAAAGGAGCCTGCTATCTACCATGTGCTTAAGTTCTTAATGAACCTTGGCTTTTATCATTGTTACTAAAGACCTAAGATATCCTCTAGAACTTGTTCCTGCAGAGGGGTCCCCTTGAAGGGTATTATTAGCTCCCCTTGACTTTAGCAAGGAGAATGTGCCATATTTAACTAGCAGAGCTATTGAAAAGTGGGAGACCCACAACTTATGTTGAATCCATATTTTGTTGATGACAGCTGAAAAGACATGGCTGAGAGGCTCACTCCTGTACCTGCCTGGTTCTATAATATTGGACAAAGCTGAGTGACTGTTTCCTCCATATTGAAAGATTCCTTCCTGGAAGGAAGCACGCAAGACTCAGGAAGCTGAAGAAAAGGACATGGGGTGGAGCACAGGGCTGGAGAGATGGCTCAGTGTTTGAAGACACTTGCTGTTCTTACAGAGGACCCAAATTTGATTCCTAGAAACCACATCAGGAAGCTCACAACTACCTGTGACTCCAGCTCCACAGAATGTGTGTGTGTGTGTGTGTGTGTGTGTGTGTGTGTGTACATATACAGAGAGACACACACATAATTTTTTTTTAAGTATGTAACTTAGGAAGCTGAGAAAGTTACAAGATTTCACAAGGCCCAAGCCAAGGTAATATAAACATTAATCAAGATTATAGAAGCAGCCGGGCGTGGTGGCTCATGCCTTTAATCCCAGCACTCGGGAGGCAGAGGCAGGTGGATTTCTTAGTTCAAGGCCAGCCTGGTCTACAAAGTGAGTTCCAGGACAGCCAGGGCTATACAGAGAAACCCTGTCTCGAAAAACAAAAAAAAAAAAAAAAAAAAAAAAAAGATTATAGAAGCAGTGACCATTTCTGAAGATGAGAATACTCTGTAATCTCCTCAGTGGAGTAGCCTGCAAGTTGAACATGCAACTAGCTCCACAGACGGACACAGCTTTTGTGAGTCTTCCCCATGCTGGGGGGAGGGGGGGATTGGTCTTTCAGTCACTCACATTCCTGTAAGTAATCAGAATAAACTCATCAGCGTAACAAGCGCATTCTATGGAATTATTTCTTTGATCTGTCACTTGTTCCCTATTTGGTATGAACAGAGGTCTGTTTGTATTTCCCTGAGAGGCCACATCCACTCCCCTCCCCCTCCATGCAGAAAGCTCGCCCAGGGTGGAGTTTTATGAAATGGGAGAGCTATTGCCCCCACCCCCATCTGGGTGCTCACCACTCTTTCTCAGGCTTGGTCTATACCATGAGAAATGCTTCCTTCACCACACTGCTAGGTGTAGATCCACAGGGAGCTGAGACTCTCAGGTGGCTCTCCCTCCTGGGATCCCTGACTGATCAGCAAGCAAGCCTAGGAGAGGGGGCTTCCTCCCTGCTATTGTGCATAATTCGCCACAAAGCAGAAGCAGCCAGAAATAGTGCTGATGCCTCCCAGGAGAACTGCTGCGTGTTCCAAGGCACTAAAGCACACCTCAGAGTGGCTGTTTTATTTAAACCATAATGCTTACTACTACCACCATACCCACGTACAGACCCGGGGGTGGGGGGGTATCACATGCTAAGATCTCTGGCAGCCTCCAGGCTATAAACCCTTGAGAAGTTAGGCCCCCCTTTTCTGTGTTCCCTCTACCCCAACAAGAGAAGCTACCATGTCAAAAGCTTGAGAGACTTGGAAGTCAAGCCAGAAGTCCGCTGTCTGCATTTTTTAAAAATAAGTTTCTTTTCTTTCGTGTGTGTGTTCTTTCGTGTGTGTGTGTGTGTGTGTGTGTGTGTGTGTGTGTGTGTGTGCACATGTGTGTGCAGGCGTGTGTGAAGGTCAGAGGTCAGGCTCAGTGCCACCCTCAGGAATCACTTGACCTGGAGCTCCCCATTCAGTTAGACAGACAGAAATGAAACCCAGGGCTCAGCTTGTCTCCCTCTTCCCAGGACTGGAGTTATAAGCATAAGCCACTGTATCTAGCCTTGATTCATGGGTTCTGGGGATAAAACTCAGGTTCTCTTGTGTGAACTTTGGGTACTTATCTACTGACCCAACCCCTATTCCCTATTGTCTACATTTTCAAAATGTTGACACCAGGGTGCATACTAACCTTGGTCAGGGTCACAGAGGAGGTCAAAGGGCAATTGCTGGTCCTGAGATATCAAGCCCCCCCCCCCCACACACACACACACAGACCCTCACCTTACAGCTCTGGGTACTCTCACAAACAGATATTTCTATCTGCCATGCTCCCCTCCTTCCTGGGGACAACACACATATGAGAAATCCATTGATCAAATGAAGACAGAGACTTCAAAATGGGTCTGGGTGATCCCAGAGAAAGCTTGCCTGCCTTGTAGTGATTCATTACCAAGCAGCAGCTTCCAGTGGCCTGGGACAATCTATCACGGTTACATTCTGTTCATCTCGCCTCTTTCTTCTTGAGTCAAGATGAATGTAAAGGCTTTCCCCAGCTCTCTCCTCTCGACATACGTCCTTGGGCTTGCAAGGCTCCCACTCTACCTCTGTCAGAGTGTTATCTACTAGAGGAAGGATAAAATAAATGAGGAGAACAAGCACCACCATTGACCTTGAACTTTCTCTACACACAATGCCTTAGTCCACAGAGGCGGGGCTCTGCTACGAACCTGGGCCCCACTTCCCGTGACCTCAACCATCATGCAGGCAACTGGGCCTTGAGAGCTTCAGCTTCAACAATTTGTTTCTAGGCCAAAAAAGAAATGTCCCTCAGAGGCTCATGTGGTTGAGCACTTGGTCCTTGTTTGGGGAGGTGTAGGGCCTTTAGGAGGTTGGCGACATGAAGTATGTCACTAAGAATGAGTTTTGAGAGTCTCTTCCCCCACCTCTCCCCCCCTCTCTCCTCCCCTCTGCCCCAGTATAGCTGAAAATAAAAAAAAAAAAAAAAAAAAAAAAAACATTTTTCCTGACTCCCACCTTGCCTTCATGGCAATGATAGACACGCTGACACCGAAACCAACCCTCTTCTTTCCTTAGTTGCTTTTGCCGGAGTATTTTATCACAGCCATAGAGAAGTGGCTAACACAGGAGCTGTCTTGTTTGAGTGATGGCTGTCCTACTAGGTGACACTCCTTGTTATCCCCAACTGCCTCTCAACTTACTCCTGCCCTGACATCTGGCCCTCTGTCTGGCACTGGCTACCAAGGCCTGAAGCCCATTGCCAGCTCTCTGGCATCCACCACAAATACCTTTTAGCCAAACTCCAGTGCATGGTGAACGAGTGTTTGCAGGGCTTCTGACACTCAACTGGTTTGCCTTTTTCCAATTGATTTGCCACAGCAAATGTGAAGGATCGGGTGGCTTAATTAAACTGAAGGTATTCCCCCTAGTTCTACAGACTGGAGGTACAAAGGCAGGACAAGTGTGAAAGGGTCCTGATGAGGACATGGCGCCATTTGCACACAGCTGTGTCCTCCATGACTGTTAGATGGCTTCCCACCTCGTCTTTTTTCTATATAGTTGCCGATGCTGTTAGGTAGGGACCTGTTCTATGACTTCATTTAAGCTTAATTTCCTCTTAAAAGTTCCATCTCCAGACAAAGTCACATGGTCTGGGGATTTGGTATGTCAACAGAGGTAACAATGTAGGTTACAATAGCTTGGGCTCATTGGCAGGCAAAATGTGCGGGCATGATCCCTGGATTAGTAACTTGTTGCTGTAACAAAATACCGGACAGAAGCAAAGGAAGGAAGGGTGAACTTTGGCTTGCAGTCTAAGCGTGTAATCTACAATGGGGGGGGAAATCCCCTATGGAGCACATACCAGCGGGTCACACCCGCAGCAGGTCACACTGCTCCCACTGACAGGAGGCAGTTGGCTGTGGCTCAGCTCACTCTCCCTTGTCATTTAGCTCTGGACCTCACCCCATGGTACAGAGCTGCCTAGGTTTAGGGTGGGAAGACCCACCTAATAAACCTAATTGGACAGTCTGTCACACGCATGCGCAGAGATCTGTTTCCATGATGACTAAATCCCAGCAAGTTGCCAATCGAGTTGAACCCCCATAGCCCCAGCCTTATCAACTACTTCACCTTGGCCAGAGTAATTAGTTTGCCAGGATCGCAGTCTAAAATCTATAAAACTAGTCCCTGGCTCCTCCAGTCACCACCGGGTCTGGGGAGACCAAATAGGTAAAACCTATACTGAAGGAATCAATAAAGAGAAGTAGCTATGGTTATGGTCCAGACAGACAGACAGACAGACATCAAGGAATCACAAAAGAAGTGGGAAAATGCCAAGTGACATGATGGAGAGGCATCCTTTACCAGGAGGTGATCGAATCATGATCTAGACAGAACACTTGAGGATGACTCTCAAGAAAGTAGACCCTGAGCTAATCCCTGAAAGAAGGGCATGCTGGTTAATGTATTGTCCAGTGAACACAATCCAGGGGCATCTGGAAGAAGGAACGTCAACTGAGAAAATGTCTCCCTCAGATTAGCCCATTGGCAAGGCTGTGGGGCATTTTCCTGCTTCGTGTTTGATGCGAGAGGCCATAGCAAACTGTGGCCAGTGCTAGCCATTGGCAGGTGGTCCTGTGTTGGATAAGAAAGCAGGCTGAGGGAGCCAGTGGGCATCATTCCTCTGTGGCCTCTACTTCAGCTCCTGCCTCCAGTTCCTTCCCTGCCTTCCCTGCATGAAGGACTGTGAGCTGAAATAAACCCTTTCCTTCCTAAGTTGCCCACCTTTGGTCAGGGTGCTTTTCACAGTAATCGAAAGCAGATTAGGACAGAGAATAGACCGGGAACGGAACGGAGGGGAGGGTCTCTGGGTAGAAGAAATTGACAATGTGAGAGCCTGGGGGCAGGAAACTGCAAGGTGAATAAACAGGGCTCCAGTAGGCGCATCCGCTGGTCCAGAGAAGGGATTTTGTTCAAGGAGCCTGGAGAATCTGGCCAGAGAGGCAGAGACTAAGATTGTATTTCCTTTTTTAGTGTTTTTTATTTGTATTTTCTTTATTTACATTTCAGATGTTGTCCCCTTTCCTGGTTTCCCCTACCAAAACCCTCTATCCTATCCCCCACCCCCACCCCACTCACCAGCCCACCCACTCTTGCTTCCCTAACCTGGCATTCCCCTACACTGGGACATGGAGCCTTCCAGGACCAAGGGCCTCTTCTCCCATTGATGACCGACAAGGCCATCCTCTATGACATATGCAGCTGGAGTCAGGTCTTCTCGGTATCCTGGACCTCAGCACGTGGGCTAGGAATGGACCAGCAACCCACCTGTGTCCACCTCCACACTTAGCTGGGATTCAAAGCCCATTCCACCAAGTCAGGGGCTGCTCTGTTGCAGTGGGTTCTGGGGATGGGAGTCGGGTCTCAGTCCTTGCAAGGGAAGTATTTTATTGACAGGGCTGTCTCCTCAGTTCAGCCATTGCCCTCTTTGAAGAGTCTCTGAGAAGCTCTAATTGGGCCCAATTCCACCTGGTTGGGTAGCCTGCAGGGCCTTGGCAGGAAGCACTACTGAACATATGGCTCAAGGCCCTTTAATAAAGCAGCTGCTTACACAGAGCTGTAAGTGATACCTCGGAGCCAGACCAGCAGAGGTGGCAGGTATCACCACCCACCCAACCTCAGTCTCACGCTTCACTGGACCACTGATGTTGGCACCATGGTAACCTTAGCTAGAACCGTCGTACTCTTTGCTCTCCACTTCAACCATTCTCTGTGCCAGGATAGCTGTCTTCAAAAGGGAGAATTTCCATATCCCACATCCCTCAGTATTGATACTCAGATCTGAGTTCACAAAATTTACACCCAGCTTTTCTCAAACCACCGCATCTCAGAAACTCAGAGTGAAAGTCCCTTTTATCTTAGGTGCTTAGTCCTGACAATCTGAAATCCACTTGGCCTGCAGATTCTGGTTCCGGCTGCAGCCTCTCAGAGGCCTTCCAGTCTGAGGAGCATAATGGTGTCTCTCTGAATGTCGCATCTGTCTTTCCCTAAAGCAAAGACTGCAGTTGATTTCTGTGGAGGGGACACACCGAAAAGCCATCAGACGTGTTCAAAGATTACTAAAAGTGAAAGCGGGTTATTTGAAAAGCCTATACCTTGCCACATTTTTAAGCTTGAGGGATGCTACTCAGTAATGAAGTCTATGTGATTAACAGTGTCTCACTGACTCCTGCTCCTGTGAGCAGGGTAGACTTGTTGAGAAGTATGTTGTAGACACTTGTCTGTGCTTTTCTGGTTACAGTGCCACCTCAGCCATGCTTTTTCAAGAAAGGTTGCCAACCCATCACCCCAGCCAGACCAGAACATTTCGGTAGAGAGTGCTCCTTGGATCACTTCTGGGTCTCAGTGGATTCCTCCGCTGTGAATGGATTTAACACAGATAGCCCACAAATTGCACCCATCCCTGGTAAGCTGGAAGAAAGTAGCTATTCCTCGGAAGTTGACAGTGAAACGTGGAAGTTACTTTTCTCATCGAGATGACAAAAACATCTGATGAAAGCAAGTTAAAGGAGAGAGCGCTTTTTGTGGTTGGGAGGACTTCAGTCCATCCTTGCAGGGGAGGCAAGGCTGAGATCACATCGCATCGTACTCAGAAAGCATGGGTGGCGGGGGCTGGTGATGTGCTCGTCCTCTGTTTGCTCAACCCCAGTGTATGGCACCCTCACTAAGGGCAAGTCTCCCTGTCTTAGTCAGGGTTTCTATTCCTGCACAAAACATCATGACCAAGAAGCAAGTTGGGGAGGAAAGGGTTTTGTTCAGCTTATTCTTCTACATTGCTGTTCATCAGCAAAGGAAGTCAGGACAGGAATTCACACAGGGTAAGAACTTGGAGGCAAGAGTGGATACAGAAGCCATGGAGGAATGCTGCTTACTGGCTTGCTTCCCCTGGCTTGCTCAGCTTGCTTTCTTATAGAACCCAGGACTACCAGCCCAGGGATGGCACCACCCACAACGGGCCCTCCCACCCTTGATCACTAATTGAGAAAATGCCTTACAGCTGGATCTCATGGAGGCATTTCCTCAAAGGAGGCTCCTTTCTCTGTGATAACTCCAGCTTGTGTCAAGTTGACACACAGAACCAGCCAGTATACTCCCCTTCTCCATTAAAACACCCAGAGGTGTGTCTCCTAGGTGACTCTAAACTCCAGTAGAGATGGGACACAAGAAATGTCTTCTGGACTCCATCCTTTAATGAAAGAAAATGAAATCCAGTCACCAGATAAAGCCAACACTGCTCACCTTTGCCAGCAGCAGTGTCTACTAAAAAGGGAGAAGAGAGGGTCTCATCGTAGCTTATATTAAAGGGGAGGGGGTGGTCCTTGGCGACAAGCTTCATGAAGCTTCTCGGGCTGTGGCCCTTCCAGAGTCCATATCTCCACTTTTCTGTTAACCCCAAGCTTGCCATATCGGAACAAGAGCATAATTTTTCATTAACTAATGAGCCCTTAAGACCCAGTTCTTAGATGTTTAATGATTATTGGCTTAGCGGCTTTTTCTTTCTTGGTGAGATATCATCTAATAACTCTAGGAATTAAAGCTGCAACAGATGATCCCTCTCATGTCCTCGGGCTCTTATGTGTGCAAAGCACTAGCTATTATTTGTATTTTGTTTAATGATCAGTCCATTCCACTCATATATCTAATAAAGGAGTCTTTGAAAGCCTATTTTTCTCGAGCATTTAGGTATTGATGACATTTGATTAATTCAATTCCCTTACACAATTTGAACTGCAATTACAAATTTATTATGACTGATTCTTTTGAAAGCTCTCAGTGCCTTTAACAACAGTCAAAACAAAGAAAAGCACAATACTTGGAAAGCTATTGAAAATCCTTTCACCAGAAAATGTCTCTATAAATGCTAATATCACAGATCGAGCCCTTGTAGAAAATGCCCCTCCTGTTTATGTGTTCTGATGTCCACGGCTTCTTGTGGGGGGGGGCCTCAGAAATTCTGACAGATACCGTTTTAAAATGTTTAATTAATAATTTGTGTATTTATGTGTGCATACGTGTACTGGTTTTCAGTTTCAATGAGTTGAAATTGACAACAAAATAATACATATGTAAGAAGTACAGTTATGATTTGCTGGTCAAGAGCATCACAAAATGCTCATGGGCAAGCTACCCCATCCACCTCCTTCCTCCCCACCCCACCCCCTGCCTCCATACACACAGAGTCAGTGCTTTCTGCTCCATGAGAAAGTTCAGAAGTTAGCTACCCTCTCTAACAACCCCCAAGTATAGAGTACAGAATGATTAGCTGTAGGCACCACACCACTCCACACATGCTGTCCTTGCGGCTTCTTCTTCATCCAGTGACAAGGGTACCCACCCCTCCCCTCCACCACAGCTCCCTCAGCTGCTCACCGCCACTCTGTGCTCAGCTCTGGGAGTCTGATGTTTTCATTAAGACTACAGGCATAAGCGATACCAACCTGGTGTGTTTCTTCTGGTATATAGCTTATTTTGCTTAGCACAAAGACTTCTAGGTTCAACTACATTGTCACAAAAGACTTCTTAGAGCTAAATAATAATTAGAGCTCCGTTACAATGCATTGGGATAAGGTTTTTGGCCCTAGCTTCTCACTCCCTCCCTCTCTCTAAAGCCAAGGTTCAGATCAACTAATCTCCCACTGAGCTGAAGGGTTCATTCCCTAGCCCAGTGATTTGACAAAGAAAGAATCAAATGCTGTGGACGATAACATCTCAGAGCCTTAACTAGTGCTGCAGTTCTTTTTAGGTGAGAGCGGAGGGGCGGGGCGGGGCGGGAGAGAAGGGGCGGCAGTTCAAACCACTGGCTGCTCTTGGAAAGAGCCCAGGTTTGGTTTGGTTTGTGTGGCTGCTGTTGTTGTTGTGGTGGAGCTGGTGGTGCTGGTGGTGCTGGTGGTGCTGGTGGTGCTGGTGGTGCTGGTGGTGGTTTTCCCCAGCACCCACATCAGGTGGCTCAAAACTGCCTGTAACTCCAGCTCCAGGGGCTCCTACTCCCTCTTCTGGAAGCTGTGGGCACTGCATATACATGGTGCACATATAGACAAACAGGTATACACACATATGCACAAATAAAAATAAGAGTAGAAAATAATCACAGAGCTGAAATAGAAAGGCTTGATGGAGATCTTAGTATTTGAGTTATAATAACACAGGCATTTTTAGAAACTCATAATTAATATCCTAAACATTAAATAAGGTGGGAAAGCCCAGAGCAAACTAGAGGCTGTGCACAAAGAAGCAGGGCTGGGAGATGGCTCAGTCGAAAGGTGCCTGCCACACAAGCAGAGGACTCAAGTTCAGACCCCAGCATCCAAGGAAAGTCTGGTGTGAACATGTCTGCCTGAAACCCTTGTGCTGGAGCCTCCCTCGAGCTTATTGGCTAGCCTACTTAGCTAAATTGGTTTGCTGAAAGACTGTCTCAAAAAATAAACTGAAGAGAAATGAAGGAAGACACCTGCACATGCATGCACACAGATGTTAACTTGCACATAACCTACGTGAGTGCACACACATACAATGTACACACTCAGTAACAAGTCAGCTCTAAGGGGACCTCATATATTATAATTTCTTCTCCTCCTCCTCTTCCTCCTCCTCCTCCTCCTCCTCCTCCTCTTCCTCTTTTGTCTTCTTTTTCTTTTAACTGTGAGCATTTGGAAGAACAAAATTTGAGTGTTACATCCACACTACAGAGTCACTGAGAGGCCAGAGCACGGCTGCCCTGTCACCAAGCTGACAAAGCGTTTTGAAAGGCTGTGTTTGAGTTTGAAATGTGCAATGACTCTCATGTGTAGCTATACACCATGTTTCTTATGTAGGGCTTCTGCAACCCCTGAACCACTCTGCGTGTTGGCATGAACATTCTGCAGTCAACTCCAGAGGGACCCATTCAAGGTGTCTCTCCCATATTGGTTCTTGATGCTTATACACTATCTGCCATCCTTTGTCACCTTTCGAGGAAACAGGGCCACAAAGCAAAGCCAACTTTTTTTCTTTCCCAGACTATTTGTAGGTGAATGCTGCCAGGATCCAGATCCTGGTTGGCAGCTCCGGGTTTGTAGAGACATCCGGTAACGATGACAACAGTTTTGATGATTAGAATAAATAATGGAACATTAGATACTGGTCTCAACGAATTTAAATAATTTTTTTTTAAAAAAAAGAAGACTGGCTTTATAACCTTAATTTTGGATAAATCTACAGGATAATGATGATGATGATATATACTCATACCATAGACTCACAACTGTCTGGCATTGCAATTGCGATGTGTAAAATGACATCGCTCTGCCTTTATAGAGATACAGCCCAGTAGAAAAATAAGGGGAATGATTGCCAATACACGGTGCTTTGATCTACTGAAATCAGTAAACTCACTCGCACCCTATCCACACTAAATAAGTTTGCTGTCTTGATATGCAAAACCATCTAGAGTACATCTTTATATGTGTGTACATTCCTCCCCTCCCTCCCCCACTCCCTCGCCACCCTCCAATCTTTGAAGCTTTTGAGTGTGAACACATACAGAACACACATGCATTTCCATCTTCCCCAATTTAAGGAAGAGGGGAGACACCAGTCACATTCCAATTCACAACGGAAAACTTATTTCATGCCAATTTCCTTTGTAGCCGAGCCTGGTATAGTCTGGGCCTTCTCACTGCAATGAGCAGTGGACAGAGGCAGACTTCCATGGCTGGTCATGATTTGAAGTCTAAAGTCTGTGTTTCTTGATGTCCAATTTTTATCTGAAAACCAAAACAAATCCTCACAGATTAGACATTTAGTACACGGCTACAGAGAGGTGACCGCTGCAGTGAGAGCGTCAGACAGCCTGCAGGAGAGACACATGGTGAATGACACTCGCCTGCAACATCAGGATTGAGACACCCTTTCCAGGCAATGGACACAGAGTCATGAGGTCAGTGAAGATAGGAAACTCACCTCCATTATTCCCTCTCAGTTAATCATGTCAATAGGAACTCAGCAATGGATGGTTGTAGAGAAAGCAGGTCTCTCTGATACAAATACCAGGTGTCCATTCAGGCAAAAGGAACAGACATCAAAAGGCCATCTACTCTGCCTGCAGGAGAGGAAAGTCAACAGTGTGGCATAAGGATGGGCCAAACTGATGGATAGACAATGCAGCTGAATGACAGACAGATAGGTGATAGACAGACAGATAGTTAGACTGATAGACAGATGATTAGAGATGATGGATGGATGGATGGATGAATGAATGGATGGATAGAAGATAGATAGATAGATAGATAGATAGATAGATAGATAGATAGATAGATAGATAGATAGATAGATAGATAGACCCATCAAATCTTTTCATTTGTGCAGAGTGACTGGGTCATTCAGTCTTCAAAGATGGTACTGAGCCCAGAAGGATCTGAAGTGACTCGCTCAGAATGTGAACTAAGACTCAAGAGCAATGTGACCCCAAGGTCATCCCTTTCACTAGGTAAGAGAGTTCACAATGAAATTCTCAGTGTGAGAAGTCGGGATGGAGAGAATAACGTGCTGGAAGAGACATGTGTCCACTGTGAGACAGGAATGGGAATCTGAGCAGATAAGGGAACACTTCCTAGAGGCCCAAGATCACAAGTGCCACCTCGCCTCATTTACATAATTGAATTTGGATATTAACTTTAATCAAAATGAACACAAAGAGTAAAATAATAGGTTTTCTATGGAAGTGATGATAGACTTTAAGTCGCAGGGATAATTTAATTGAATCTAAATTGCACTAGCTCGCAATTTTAATTGAATGGGCTCTGGAACTGCTCTGGAAAACCAAATACAAAAGTAATGTTAATGGGAAGAGACACTTTTAGTTTTTAGTCACTGATAATAATCTATTTGTGACCACTGTCCACACTATGTTCTGTGGACCAGATATCTTAAAACTAAACGGGATTCCAGGAGTCAAGACATTTGGAGAAACACAGACTTAACAGCAAAGTTTTGGTTTTACCACATATATATAAATTTCCAGGGAGAAAATAAAATATATAAATGAAATAACATATAAGATAATAAGCCAAGCATGATAGTTTTAGAACATAGAAACCTATGTCAGAAAAGGTCATGAGTTCAACACCAGACTGGGCAACAGCAAAACCAACACTGTCTCCAAAACAGAACTCGGTCAGGCGTTAGCTCAGTAGGTAAAGTGCTCACTTTGAAAGCGTGGGGCCTGAGTTAGCCAATCCCCACCACAGCACCCAGAACACACATTTAAAGCAATAGCTGGGTGTGGTGGCACCCACTTAAAACCCATAACTGTGGAGCTGGAGACAGGTGGACCCTGAGAGCTCACTGCACAGCCAGTCCAGCCTACTTGGCAAGTTCTGAGCCAGTGAGAGACCCTGTCTCACAAAACAAGGTGGACAGCACCTGAGGAATGACAAGCCAAGGTTGTCTCTTCTAGCCTCCTTATGCACAGGCACATATAAGTGCCTGCACACACACACACACACACACACACACACACACACACACACACGCCTGCACATGCACACACAAACACACAAAAAATTAACAAAAACAAATCACATTAGTTCTCATGTTGTATGTTCTTTGGGATGGAGGGAACAGAGTTGTCTGCAGGAGCCCCTGACACAAGCTTGTCATTGTCCTTGCACTCCTAGACTAACTTCTCTCACCTCATCAGAACTACAAATACTGCTCAGCTCAGGAAGGCCGACCTCTTCATTGCATACGGTTGTGTGTGTTCCCTCTTCTGCTCAGGTTAAAATGAGGAGTCCATCCCTTGTCCCTAATCTCAGTTTAACAGTTCACTATCGACCTTTGGGGTGCTCGGAGGAAATGGTGGGGAAAGGGATTTGAAGCTCAATGGGCATAAGGGCAGGTTTAAATCTTTTCATCTTGATGGATCTGAGGCATGGTCTATGCTTTTGATATTATTTAATGGACTTGCCCCAGAGAGTCTAATAAATGATTTGGAATAACTTTAAGAAGTCGACAGATGAAAAGTTCTAAAGAAATGCATGAAGAAATCCATGAAGATAGACTTTTACTACAGACTTTCATATTCTTTTAAAATATTTATTTTATATATGTATGCATGTAAATATGTATGCATGCATGCATGTATGTATGCATATATGCATGTATACATGTGTATGCATGGATGTGTGTATGCACACAGATACACACCTGCCACAGCACACATGCATTCACCATGTGGATTCCAGGGAATTGAACTCGTGTTATCAGGCTTGGCAGCAAGCCCCTTTACCCACTGAATCATTTTGACACGCAGACTCCTATATTCTTATCACAGCCTCTGGTGGATAACTCCACCCCAGATTCACTCTTCACTTTGGGATCCGATCCGTGCAGATGTGAGCTGCCAGGGGTGCAGGTGAACCTTGGGATGGCTGGCCCAGCTCCTCCAAGGTCCTCAGGAAATGCTTTCCACCCTGAGGACCCCCGAGGAGAACAGCCACACTCGAACAGTAAACATTTTTAGCCAGCTTCCTGTTAGTTCCTGGATTAAGGTTATAGCATGCCCTATCTGATGAATGGGGAGGATTTGACAGAGTTTAAACACCCTAGGTCAGGCACAAGGAGTTATCCCACAGCCCATTGGTTACATCTGGCTATTTGTATTTCTGATTAATTAAGTTTGGTGTCCTGTGGACCCATTTTGTGCTCAGAGACACCTGGCACCTTGCAGTCAAGAGAATTGCAAAGCCTAGAAACCATCCAGGGTATTCCATACATTTAGGAGCCAAAGCTGAGACTTTGGGTAGGCCCAACATGGGTTTGGGGAGCCAAGAAAGATTTGGAATGGCTCTGCCTTTCGTGGGTTCCCAGCATCTGGGCTTAACAAGAAGGAATTGTTGTTTCATTTTGGTTTTGTATCTTGTCCTGTATCTAGTCTACTTTTGTGTGCTCTGACATGGGGCTGTATCATACCCTGTACCCTCCGTGTGCCATCCTGCCTCCTGCCTGCCTCCAGCTGGCAGGAAAATTGGTCAATGAAACTTGACATCCTAGAGCACTGGGTATGGGTACTGGGCCTTGGGGGACATGGGCTTCACAAATACAATGCGTGAGGCTCGATGGGTAGCTTTGTCAAGCCCAGGGCCCCACATGGAAGCCAGCAGGCAGGTTCTTCTAAGCCAGGCACTGCATGCACCGCCCCACTGTATGGATGAATCTGTGACTTCTTCGCCTGTACGTTTTGCTGTTTTGTATGTATGAATGTATGTGGCCACTGCGTGCTTGTTTCTGACTGGTCTGGAGTATGTGAATATATGCTGTTTCTCTATCCTTTCACCAGCCACTTGGGCTCAGAACTTAGCTCTGGACTTTCTGGCCACTGTATCTAATATAATAGGGATTCAAATGTCTCTTGGGTATGGATAATATTAAAGTTGTTTTATGCTGTTTGACTTCATTGCTGGCTCTGAAATTGGGTTATAGACTCCCCCACTTCCCCTTTTCAGACTCAAGCATGCTTTTAAAGTCTATGTCCAGGGTCAAAAACTAAAGAAATTATTTGTTTACAAGTTATTAGGTATGGCTAAAAGTCTGTAATATCTGTAATAAAAGGTTAACTTAAAACTCATAACTCAGGGTTGGTAATTAAAAGTCTGTACTTAGATAATCTTAAACTGTATGGCATGACTCCGGTCTGGGATATAAAACACATGTGGCTGGAGACCACAGGTAGGAAATTTGGGGGAATGATACTGACCAACGTCAATGTCACCATGGTCAGTATTTAATATTTAATAAAGCTTGTTTTACATTTTGCCCAAAATGGTGGGCAAATTCCGGTGAATCTTGGGATTAACACAAGCTCCAGGCTAGCAACACACAAGATCCTTTCTTGTTAAAAGGGAAAGCTTGAGGGAAGACTGGAGTAGGAGTGTTTATATAATTGAATGCCACTTGCTGAAAATGATGCCAGAAGCCTGGGACGGTGAATCTGCATATGTTAAAGATGACAGATGATCCACACTGAATATATATACACACTGTGTGCTGGGTATAGTGAACCAGCCATTTTCTTAAACATGAAAAATATTTTACCAGCATCACAAGTCTGCATTATAAACATTATTGACCATATTTTAGACAGTGCTGGAGATGGCAAGGCTGAGAGTTTGCCCATAACTTATTTTACTCTAAATTTTGAGTTCTTCTGACACAAGACACTGTCTCCGGGGAAGGGCAGGTTTTCCCCGTGGCTACACATTATCATCTTATAATGAAAGGAGGACTTTACTGAGCAGCTCTGTCCTTCTCTACCACCTTCTGGGCCATGGATTGAGAACTAAAAATTCATATTCTCTCTCCCTCTTCTTCTCCTCCCTTCTCCCCCTTCTCACTTCCCTCCCCTTACCCTTCTCCCTCTCCCTCTATCTCTCTCTCTTCCTCTAGTTTATTTTTTTGAAGCAGGATTTCTCCCCAGTCTGAAACTCACCACATAGCTGAATAACCAGCAAGTCCCTGGGATCCTCTATCTGTATTTCCCCATCAGACTGGAATTACAGTCACATGATCCATGGGTGCAGGGATTTGAACTCAGGTCTTTATTCTTGTGCTGCAAGTTATTTTCTGAGCCATTTCAGTTAGCCTGCCCCCCCCCCATTTCTTAAATGGAGAAAAATGTCAAACAGCCCAATAACATCTGCATCTCTACACCTAGGGTAAAAACGGCCCCCACCCTGGTATATTGTGGGTTCTGTGATGACGTTAAACACCTCCCTCCCTCCAGGACTCAAACAGTATAATCGACAACACAGGCAAGCCTCTTTTGAACAGCAAACACCAGCAGAGCCTGATTCACAGTCATTTAAGACTAAATGGTATTTAATTGTCTTGTTTTCATTTTAGACTGACTGACTTGCTTGACACAAGCTCAAACGCAGATCTAAGGTACAAGCCTCAGTGATTTCTACATGTGCAGCCACCACTGATGTTGAAAAGCTGGTAATTTCTAGCAGTCTAGAAGGTTCTCCCATGCCCCTTCTTTTTTTTTTTTTTTTAAAGGGAGCCAGGTAGAGGTGGCACATGCCCTTATTTTTTATTTTTGTAAAGATTTATTTATCATATGTAACTAGCTGTCTTCAGACACTCCAGAAGAGGGCATCAGATCTTGTTACGGATGGTTATGAGCCACCATGTGGTTGCTGGGATTTGAACTCCGGACCTTCGGAAGAGCAGTCGGGTGCTCTTACCCACTGAGCCATCTCACCAGCCCTCCCATGCCCCTTCTTATTTCTGTCACCGTAGGTTAATGTTTAAAGATTTTTATTAATTTTCAGTTTGTGTGTATATGAATGTTTTGCCTACATGTACATGTGTGTGCCATGTGTTAGGGAATGCCAGTGGAAGCCAGAAGAGGATACCAGATTCCCCAGAACTGAAGAAGTTACAAAAGATGGTGAGCAGTTATGTGGGTGCTGGAAATCAAACCCAGGTCCTCTGCAGGAGAAGCCCGTGCTCTGAACCACCAAACCACCTCTCCCGCCCCCTTAGATTACTGTTATGCATTGGAACTCTGTGAGCCACACATTAAATGATTTTTATTAATCTGGCTTAGTATTCTCAAACCTGTATTTCTGAGTCTTTTATGCTGTTCTGAACATAGCTGTAGTTTCCTGTTCCTCTTTGTTGTGTGGTGTGGAAATATTCCACCACTTATTCATTCATTTTAATTTGTATGTTTCTGTGTGTGTGCCCACACATCCACATGGAGGCCAGAGTTCAACCTCAGGTGTCTTCTTCAATTGCTTTTTATACTTTTCGAAATAAAGTCACTCATTTTTTAAAAATTAAAATAATAAAATAATTTTTGTGGGCTGGAGAGATGGTTCAGTGGTTAGAGCACCAGCTGCTCTTCCTGTAGCCCCAGGTTCTGCTCACAGCACCCACATGGTGGCTCACAACCATCTGCAACTATAGCTCCAGGGCATCTGATGCCCTCTTCTGGCTTCCTTGGATGCCAGGGATGTACTTGGTATACAGACATACATGCAGGGCAAGCAGCCATACACATAGAATAAAAACAATAAATCTTTTAAAAATACTTTTTACATGTGTTTATTTTGTGGTGGTAGAAACACCAGCTTCCAAGACCTTACTGATGAAGCTGTCGCCTGAGCCCCGTTCTACTACTGATAATCTTCGTGTTATTTGAGTTCCTGTTTTTAGCTACTGTGACTGATGAGGATATAAATGGCTGCGTGTTTATCATTTAGTGGGTATGAGAATTGGAATTGCAAAGCTTTGTGTTTAGCTATTGGACTCTTTCCAGACATCCAAGAATATTACAACAAAGTCCTTTTACCAGAGGCACTCTGGCCCCTCCCACTGCCCTGTGGCCCCATGGAACTTGGCCTTTGTCACTTTAGCCACCCTGGAGGACATAAGGTGACACCACTTTATGTTGAAATTCACATTTGCCTGCTAAGCAAACATGTTCAGCGTTTGTTAGTCACCTCATCGGCTGCCAGGATTCCCTTTTATGCGAGGAGCCTGCCTAAGTCTTTGAAGGACTAAGATACAGCTTGTGACAAGCCAACCTGATTTACAACTCCATACTGCATAAGATTTAAACCAGCCTCCCTCCTTCTCTCTCTCTGGTCCTTCCTCGTCCTGAATTCCTTCCCGTCCCATCTTACCCCTCCCCCAGACCCATGCACCCCGTGCCCACTGTACAGCGCTTTGATGAGTTAGAGATGGAAAACTCCATTTCAGGCTCAACGGAAAACCGAA
The DNA here is from genome assembly GCF_900095145.1 of Mus pahari. Classification (NCBI taxonomy): domain Eukaryota; kingdom Metazoa; phylum Chordata; class Mammalia; order Rodentia; family Muridae; genus Mus; species Mus pahari. Next base: position 108,532,211 of record NC_034599.1, on the reverse strand, counting down.
TTCCATTTCCAAACTGAAATAGATTATGACACTTCCGGAGGGTTCCTCTCTGCCTGCTTGCTCTTTGGTTAATGCCCGCTTCACGTCTCCATCACAGCTCTGTGATTTACCATCCCAGAGAAAAGAGCCAAGTGGATTCTTTGCCTCCCAAATGCTAGAAATACAGCATTACATATATTTGAAAAACCTAAATCACTTTGAGACCAGGAAAAAAAAAGAAAGGGCCTCAAGTATTGATTTAAGCGCATCTTTTTGCAACATACCTCCCTGCACATGCCGAGGAACATGAAGTGCCCCATAAATATTCTGAGGACCACTCATTTTCTAGTCTTCTGTCACCCCATGCTGCAGAGCTGTTCATCCCCGCGTGCTCCTGAGATTCCATGCTGCCAGCAGTCCCGGGAAGCAAGCCTGCGCGAAGTGCACTGCTGAGAACTTCTCCCAGCCTTATCTCCGACCACCACCTCTAGGCAACTTCTAAAGACAAAAATGCTAATGGGCTGTGTTTATACCTGTCTCCCCAAATGGAAAGTTCCAGGATGCTCAGTTATGTGTTTCTGTGTGTTCACGTATGTGTGCAGGAAGCCAGATGCCAACCTCACTTGTTTTCCTCAACTGCTCTCCGTATTGTTTGGGGGGTGGGGGGAACAGGATCTCTCACTGAGTGTAGAACTCAGTGATTCAGCTAGGCCAGCTGATGGGAAGGCCCCAGAGCTCTCTCTGCCTCCCCACTCCTCAGTGCTGGGGTTACAAGCACATCCCTCCATGTCCAGGTTTTTATGTGGGCTCTGAGAATCAGGTCCTCTTGTAGACACTGCAAGCACTTACTGACTGAGCCATCTCCCCAGCCCTGAGCTCGAATATTAATTCATCAATTCTCTAACAGCTTTCTGGGACCTGGAAAAGTTCCGTACTGCAGGTTCTGGGGACTTGGGATGTGAGGAAATCCCGTGTCCAATATCATGTCATAGAATAGTGTAAGACTCTGGCGAGCCTTAGCTTACCAGGGACCCCCTGAACAAACCATGAGGAGCCAAGAATCGATGCAAAAAGCACGAGGAATTTGTTGTTCCAAAGTGTTGGAGTTGTCTCGTCCTACACTGAAGGTGAAGTGGCAACCACGCACAGCTCATTCAGTGAACTTTTTATACAGTTTTCAGGGCAGCAACCATTAGGCACAATGTGATTGGCAGAACAGTGTGACTTTTTAAACTGATTGGTCTTTAGGGAATGAGGTGGCAAGGACTTCCTTTGTCTGTAAGTGGCCAAAGGTCAGTCCTGAGGAATGTGTTCCCACCCTGTGGTTTGAGGAATGTTAATTAGCCTCTCCCTTCTGGAGGAGCAAGTGTTCTGTGGCCTTTCCAAAGTTTCTGAGCTGTCCTCTTCAGCAGGTGAAGGTGATGTCATGAAATTGGTCTCATCACTGGACTACAGAGCTCTTGCGTTCTGGGAACTGAAAGGACCCAGAGCTGAGCCTTTTTCAAACCAGCAGGAATGAGTCCCAAGTGACATAGGGTTAAGTAGGTAGTGCCAGAGGTGAGAAAGAGAGAAAAGTAGAAATAAAGAAAACAAAAGCAATAGTGGGGACTAGGGGCTCCTGTGTAAGTCAGTGATTTATTGCAAGCAAGTTTATTAAGAAGTACAGCGTAATATAGACTATTTACAGGAGAAAGTGGCCAGGGTCAGCAGAAAGCTAAGTCAGACAATCTTGGCAAAGAAAACACAGAATACCTTCCAACATCATAGCCAGGGGGGTCGGGGGTGGGAGGGGAAGAGCCAGATCCCCAGAAACCACAACCTTGACTCCTCTGAGGCACTGGCTCAGCCCTAGACCTGCCTTGCCAAACCCTCTCCTGGAAAAGGACACAGAACTAAAATTCCCTAAAGGGCCTTGGAGAAAGTCTTGGGTTGGTCTGGCTCCTCACATACACCCCTTCTCCTCAAGTGAAGACAGTCAGCTTCAGCTCTGGAGAGATCCAGTCAAGGTCACAGAGAACCTGTTCAGTATCATATAGAGAAGAGCTTGATGACCAGAGAAGGAGTTGGAGGTACTACCACAGCCAAAAAGACACCCTGTGGCTAGGTAAGATGGGTTTTGGTGTTCTGACCTTCAGTCAGTAATCAGAGAGATGAAGCAATGGAACCCAGGAAAGGGGACCCAAGGAGCAAGCTGAATATTTACATTGAGAATCCAGGGTGTGGAAGCCAAAGTCCCACTGACGATTTAGGGGGAACTTTTTTGCATCCAACAGAAAAACCAGGTAAAAAGTAATGTTAGAAGCCAGCTCTGGCTGGCATGGAGTTGCACACTCCAGATCTCCTCTGTCTACTGGAAAATAGATATTGATATGTCTCGTGGTGTGGTAAATGTGCTTGGGAGTTTCCTTTAAAAAGATTCTTGAAAAATATCCCAGTAGCAAAAGTGGGGGGGGGGGAGAAAACTTTTCTTTTCTTCTCTTACCTTCTTCAAAGTCCCATTTTCATCAAGGCAGATTCTGAAGCACACACTTCAGGCATGGGTCAGCAATGGGTACCCTCCACCTTCCATGTCTGGCAGAAGGAAGGAAAGGAAGGAAGGGGGGAGAGAGAGAGAGAGAGAGAGAGAGAGAGAGAGAGAGAGA
>NC_034599.1:108522830-108529565 GCF_900095145.1 Mus pahari | reverse complement strand
GAGAGAGAGAGAGAGAGAGAGAGAGAGGAAGGAGGAGGAGGAGGAGGAGGACGAGAGGAGGAAGAGGGAATGGGGAAGGAAGGTGGGCACAATGGAAGGAACAAAGGAAGGAATGAAGGATGAAACTTTATGCATTTTATAAAAAGAAAAAGAAGACCAGAGATATGTTTGGTGGAGGAGAAGTATGAAGTATGGTGTGGGGGAAGGGGGTGCCTCAGAGGGCCCATGCTGAGGCATCCCTTCCCCTCTGAGGTATAGTATAGAATAGAGTTTATTAGGGCATGGGAGGAGAGTTGAGGGAGTAGAGACAGAGAAAGGCAGACAGACAGTGAAAGAGAGAGACAGAAACAGAGACAGAGAGGCCAAGCCAGCAATAAACACATGGAGAGAGAAGTGGTAGGGGAATGGGGAGAGAAGGGACAGAGAGGGAAAAGGGTAAGAGAGGAAGAGCAAGAGAGCAAGGAGAAAATACCAACAGAAAGGAAGAAAGGAAGAAAAGGAGGGAGGGAGGGAGGGAGGGAGGTTGAAAACCCAGTTCAACAAAATCTCTCAGTTGGTCAATGTCTTATATTCCTTTCCTGTTACAATAAGAAAATACCCTAACAAAAGCAACTTAAGGGAGAAAGGGCTGGCTTCTTTTAGCATGTAGTTCTACACTGCAGTCTGTCATAGAAAGGAAGCCACAGAGGCAGGAGCTGGAGCTGAAAGACCCACAATGTGAGGGCTCCCCCACTTTCTGACTCAGGAGAGGCGACACCCCAAATCACTCACGAGAAACGGTCTTGATGCAAACTGCAAGAGGACTTTTATTCCAGGCCTGCTCTGGGGCCCGCAGTTGTACACCATGCAGGGGCAGAGGACCATGTGGGCCCCGAGTAGCTGGGAAAGGGGGTATTTAAAGGAAAAAAACACAACTCAAGGGGGTGGGGAGGGCATTGTTGGAAAATACCAAAAATACCAGTTAAGAGTCTTGAGGGAGTGGGAAGTCACAAGGAAATATACCTGATAACTGTGTGGTTATTTCTCAAGACAGTTTCTATAAACCTCTAACAATAGCACATCTGCATAGCGGGCTTCATGAATGGTCAGGGTGACACTCCCTGAACCCAGGAAGCGGGTGGGTGGGAGAATGTCACTATCTGTTTTATGATTAACATGCCTTGGAGCATTGAGTCACAAAGGTCACATTCTCAAACCTGGGCCTAAAGGCCTAGTTTTTTGTTTTTATGTTACGCTTTTCCAGAACCATCTGTTAGATTATTTCTGTGTTCAGAAGAAAAGAGCAATGCAGGCAAGTCAGCTCTTTATCCACCTACAGGGCTCTGGAGCCCCACCATCAGGAAGGGTTCCACCCACAATTAAAATGAGTCTTCCCATACCAATTAACATACTCAAGACAACCCCTCATAGACAGTTCCTAGGGGCCAACCTTATAGGCAATCTCTCACAGGTATGCTCAAAGGCTAGCTCCCAGGCATTGAACTGGGAACTGATACCAACGATCACAGTCCCAGATAGGCCTTCCCTTCCTTAAGCTGTCTCCAGTCAGCCTCTAAGTCCTAAAGTGTGCCAGTAAGCATTGGACTGGTACGGGGATGGGGAGAGAGGAGAAGTATACCAAACTATAAAGACAGGCAGAGACTCTAAAGATGGAAGGAGCTTGAGACAGTGATGTGATATGGAACTGATGGAACAGGCAGGCTCCAGGATCCTACAGTGTCTGCAGCCCCTGTGAGGAACTGAGTTACTACTCTAAACACAAGAAGCAGTTGCACTCACATTTAGCAAGAAAATAGCGTAATCCTATCTCTGTGCAACGCCTGATTCCTGGCTTTCGAGCGAGGCATTGAGGACCCAGGATTAAGTGAAGAGAGATGCCGGCTACGGCTCATCCACCTATCCCAGGAGCTCAGAACACTTTCAGAATGCTTTAAGAACATTTTATAAATGAAATGCCTCTCCCAGATGTCTTGGTAACCAGGACTTTCTTTATCTTTTCCAGTAATGCATTATCAACGAGTATACCGAGACAAAATTCGTCTTCGATTGCAGCCACTGGTAGCTTAATTACTTTGCGGTCTCCTATGCTTAAGAGTATGGCAAGAACAGCGCCCCCTGCAGGTACATAAGGCAATGGCCTACCCTATGATGGTGAGGCAATGGGAGTTTGTCTTTATATGTGTATCTTTACTTATTTATGAATGTGTGTCTTTAATCCATTCCAAAAGTGGTTTCAGGAGACTTATAATAGAGAGAATGGGGTGGAATAGAATAACGGAAAGCGAACACAGTCTGAAAGGAGGCAGGAAAGAAAAGCGAAGAGAACAGGGGAGCGACCACATTGGGGTGGGGGGAGGGAATATCGACAGTATCACTGGGGATTGGGTGCTGACAAGACACACTCTCAGAGTTTTCGACACTGAGCTTCTTGGGCACCAGCATTGTTGGGATTTGAAGAGGCTAATTAATTAGATTTGTCCTCTGAAGATTCAGATCCAATGAGGAGACAGCGAAAAGATCATCCCAACACTGGTCTTTGGGTTTCAGAAAAGTCAGCTAGGAACACTGGGCTTGGATCTGAGACCAGAATAAGCTCCGACAGGAAGTGTGCATGCGGATTTATTTCTGAGGGGGGGGGGCAGCTGCTGCTGGGCCTCCTGCAAGGATCAGGCCTGACAGGCGGTCCAGTCGGTCGATCGGCCCCTAAAGAAGACAGGGGGAGCATAAGAGTGTCCTTCTCAAAGTCACAGAGCCCCAAAAGCCACATCAGCCTCTATGCCCACTGTAAAAGGTCACCAATCAGCTAAGTTATACTCCACCCTGCTCTGGAATTTGCTTATGAAATGTAGCTAGGCCTGCAGAGAGAGCCCAGCTGGCAAACTTCTACCAAACAGGGAGATCTGACTTCAATTATCAGGACCCAAATAAAAACTGCCAGGCAAGATGGGGTATAATTGCAATCCCATTTCCAGCACTGAGGCAGATTCCTGGAGCTCTTGGGCCAGCCAGCCTAACCTACTCAGCAAGCTCCACCCAGTGCCAAAAAAAAAAAAAAAAAAAAGAATAATAATAGGGGAACTGTACCCCTAGGTACTCTCTGAGTCAGCAGACCTTTCTGTACTGTTCAAATGCACAGGTCCTTGCTGGAGTAGTTCAAACGAGCATCTGCCTGCACAGCCCGTCATATACACATCCACATCACCCATAGGTGTTTCTATAAGACAGATTCTAACCCCCAGGCATAGGGTAGGGAATGAGATTCTGGACTTCAGCAAACTTGAAGATGCATAAGAAAAGTCGAAAGTCCTGGAGCCAGCCAGCGCGGGAGCTTGTGTCTCCGGAAGAGATTCCGCCCAGTTCTGAGAACCTAGTATCAGACCGTCTAGCAGGAGAGGCTGGACTCCAAGCAATGATGGGCAGGATTACACCTTGACCAAAGCTGCTGTGTTATGTAGACCTTGAACCTTCTATTCAAACCTGAGCCTCGTGCCAGAACCCTAAAGATGGACTTGGAGAGGGTCACTGTGCCGCTTCCTAATGTGACTAGACTGGACAAGTTTCCTTTGTCGCTTTTCATTATCGCTGTATAAATGTCTACTGAGGTTGGGTGGCTGAGCCTGGCTTGTTAGGGCTCAAGCTCTGACCCTAAAAGCTGTAGGAACAGCTTCAGCCATCCTTGCTAGGTGTCAGCAAACATCCCTATATAACTTTTGATATCTCCACCTTCACTCAAGACTGAAATGACAGAAACGTTTGTCCCACTGCTCCTGATACTTAATGAATTAATAAAGAAATAGGTACATTACGATCTCACAAATGAACAACGAAGTGTAGTCTGAAACATTTTTATAGCTGTTTCTCATTATCAGTGTGTCTAGTTGAAATTGGTTTGAGAGTTGTATCTTATTAGAATTGTCTAATTGTATGAATTTTACTTTTGATGCATTTAAAAGTTCTATCCTGTGGAAGAGGTCCCAGGCATCCTCAGAGTTCTAAGACAAAATGAATGTCAAATGGGAGGTTAAGGGTCCAGATAAGGAGATGATGGGGAAATGGCTAAGACAGTAAACATGTAGCATATACTTGCACAGGCAAGTCTACTCAGAAATCTTTAAATGACTATATAGAACAATTTAAATATAGATTAACATACTTATATACATAAATAAAAATATAATGTAGATGAATACATTAATAAGCAATATATAGTTCTTTATGCATATTAAGAGCTAGACTCAAGAACTCAGCTGTCTAAATGGCTCAACACCCCATGGGAGACAGAGAGAGATACTACGACAACCCTGTTTTGGGGGGAGCCACGACTTCCTGGGGAAGAGATGACAAGCTCACAAACCACAACAAGAAGCTAAGTCTGAGGAAACACGCATGTACTGAGAGAACCGGGTGCAAGCAACCACAGGCCTGGGGGAGGAGGGGGCAACCACAGGCCCGGGGGTGGGGGTGAGCAAAGCTGCTCACCAGACACCTCCCTGCCAACCTGCATCTGCGTCCTACCTCACCTGGCTGCGGTTCCTCATCTCTGTTTACCCGGAAAGCCCATGCCCAGGCTCTGTGTTCGCACATCTCTGTTTTGTTAAGTCACTCCCATAGAGTCTCCACCCACCTGAGTGCTAGCATTCCACACAACTTCCCTCAGGTTAATGCCTGATGAGAGCACTTGCCAGAAGAAAAGCCAGTCCACACCCGGTGAAAACTAAGGTGATGACATTTTAGCACCAGGGTACAGTCCAGTCTCCCGGGGAAGGGAGACTGCCAGACAGCAGGACAGGCACACAGTGGAAGGGGTAGCCTGCCCCAGACATAAAGCCATGGCATCCTCTTGGCTTCAGTGCCAAGTAACAGCTCTTCAGTTATCCCTAAATAGTGTGTGTGTGTGTGTGTGTGTGTGTGTGTGTGTGTGTGTGTGTGTGTGTGTGTATTGGTTGGTTGTGTGTACAGATGTGTAGGCATCTATGCAGAGACAAGAGGACAACTTGGTGTCAGACATGTCTCAGGCACCATCCACTTTGGGATTTTCTTTTGAGGCAGAGTCTCTCACAGGCTTGGAACTTGCCGAGTAAGCTAGGCTGTCTGGCCAACGCCCTGGGGAATCCACAGGCTGTCTCTGTCTCCCCGACACTGAGTTTATCCTCATACAGCAGCACACCAGGTTTCTGTTCTGTTCTGTTCTGTTCTGGACTTAGTTCTGGAGACTCAAGCTCAGGTCCCACTTTGCTAACCTTTCCAACCCATCCTAGATGTTCCTGCCAGATCAATTTGTGTACTATGGGCAAATATACCCCTCAGTTACTGGGCTCTGTTATGAGTCAGGCACTACCCAGTATGCTTTGCACTTTCCCTTGGCATCAGTCAGGTAGGGCTGCCATGCAAACCACAGACTGAGTGACTGACCACTCACTTCCTCACAGTTCTGGAAGCTCAAAGTCCAAGATGAAGGTGGCATGGGAGAGGTTGTGTCTCTCCCGAGGTCCCTTCTAGCTTTTGGATTGCTTTCTCGGTCACTCCATCTTCATGTGGCCATCATACATCCTTGCACTATCCTTTCTCCTAAGAGCACCAAGGGACACTAGCTAGGACCCACCTCCAGGTACCTCGTTTTAACTGAGTTGCCTACTTATAGGCCTTACCCCTCGACACGGGGCCTATGGGGCCTATGGGGTTAGGTATGAATGTTCAACTGAAATAGGGAAATCAGTAAGCCCATGACAGTGTTCTAGTTAGGGTTTCTAGTGCTGTGATGAAACACTGTGACCAAAAAGCACATTGGGGAGGAAAGGGTTTATTCAGCTTATACTTCCATATTATAGTTCATCATCAAAGAGGGTCAGGACAGGAACTCAAACAGTACAGGAACCTGGAGGCAGGAGCTGGTGCAGAGGTCATGGAGGGGTGCTACTTATTGGCTTGCTCACTATGGCTTGCTCAGCTTGCTTGCTTATAGAACCCAGGATCACCAGCCCAAGGAGGGCTCCACCCACAATGGGTTGGACCCTCCCCCACCAATCGCTAAATAAGAAAATGCCCTACTGGCTCGCCTACCGTCTGATCTTACGGAGCGATTTTCTCTATTGAGGTTCCCTCCTCTCAGATGGCTCTATGTCAGGTTGACAGAAAACCACCCAGGACAGCAGCATCTGAGCCAAGGGGAGAGACTGCAGATGAAGACCCGTGGTGACTCTGAGAAATGACACGGTGGACTGTTGGGTAACAGTCTGTTCCTGGGGAAACGCAACACACACACACACACACACACACACACACACACACACACACGTCTACGCAGCCTAGAAAGGGAGCCCCTGATGTACTAAAGCACTGATCGCTCCAGAGTCCAACCTGGCGAACCAATGGGATTTCTGTGGGATCAGTAAGATGGATGAGGGGTCACTTAGGAGGGACAGGGGTGACCCCAAAGCATCTGGATCACAGAAAAAGGCAACACCAGCACCAAAGCTCCAGTCCTGAGCTCTCTGCACAGCTTGCAGGCTGGCACTTCTCAGGAGAGAATCACTTCTCTGGGCTGAGCTGGCCAGAGTTCTCCCTCATTCCAATGGTTAACTCCTTTTGTAAAGCTGGGAGGGGCATTCAGAGTCCCCAAGTTTCTGCTTCCCCAGACTACTTCTTCTTCTTCTTCTTCTTCTTCTTCTTCTTCTTCTTCTTCTTCTTCTTCTTCTTCTTCTTCTTCTTCTTCTTCTTCTTCTTCTTCTTCTTCTT
>NC_034599.1:108511201-108522765 GCF_900095145.1 Mus pahari | reverse complement strand
CTCTCTCTCTCTCTCTCTCTCTCTCTCTCTCATCTCTGGAGTCTCAGAGTCTCCCCCACCTCTGGGGAAGAATACTTGAATCTGAAGAAAACTAACTGCCTTAACAAAGGGAGCCTCAGCCCACACAGCCCTGGGAACTGGGATTGGCAGCGAGGATGCTTTGAGCCCTCAGCTCTGCCCAGCTCACCAGCTTGCACTGGGTATGGTCGCCAGACTAGTCTAGGCAAGCCAGGCATCTCCAGTTTTTCCCCACAGTCCACGGGAATCCATCCCAGAGCAGGGCACAAGATTCTGCCCTTCCGGCTCCACCATGTGTATAACTGTCTCATTGTAACAGCTTACAGACCCCTCCTGCCTATTTCAAATCTCACCCCAGGCCTTTAACAGCTGTCTTCAGAGGTTGCGAGAGCCCTGTAAACACTCCCCAACCTGGAGCTCTGCAATGGATCCAGTCTTGGAGAGGATGTGATACTGACCCATGACCCCCTGCCCTGTAAGCTGCACTTCAACCTCTGCTTCCCACCCCACCATGCCCTGCCTCTCCCCTGGAAGCCTCCATGTCTAGTCTTGTCTCTGAAGCCCCTTCGTCCAATAGCTCCTGAGGGCTTCCCCAGATCCTATGGGCATAAGGAGTTCCATTGGGAGGTGCAGCTAGTAAATGCCACACAGGATCCTTATTAAAAAAAAAAAAAATTGAGCATGCCACCAGTCAGACGGTGCTCTCTACAAAAGTGTTTCTGAGGCTGTGCCCCATCTCCCGCTCCCAGTCTGAACTCCTTCCCACAACACATCAATGTCTAGAGACAGAATCACACGTCCTGAATACTAAGATGTTTATTCATCACCTCCTTCGCCCTCGTTTCTTGCCCGCACTCCCAGGGGACACCAAGTTCCCACATCTTGTGCTGTGTCATCTGCAGCGATGAATGGAGTCTTCAGGTGGCAGGCTTCTCCCTGGTGAACTGTAAGTCACTTATTTTCCTTCTAAGGTAAGGACCAGATCCTCTGAGGTGACAACAGCACAGAATCATCTCCCTACACTGGCATTTTGGAGGAGCTAAGTGACATTAAGAGTTACAGTTTGTCCCCATCCTTCCTGTTCCTTTCTCCGTTGCCTTATAAGGTACCGAGTCCCCATCAGAACAAGACAGCAAGTACTTTCTCAAGGAAATTCTAGGAACAAATGGCCACTCTGAGGATCCTGGGGATCCATTATCCTGCAAGACCAAGGGAGGGAGTCCTCATGTAAAAGTCCACAGAAGGTAAACAGATTTACATGGAAATATAGACACATTCAGAAGTAAGACCATGTTTTCCAGTACACTGAACAGTAATGTTCACCAATTTTCTCTTGGGGCACCCACAATTTCTTTCGCCCTTAAGCTACACTCACACTTACTTGCCTGGTTTCAACACTTAAATCTGAAAAAAAACAAAAAAAACAAAACAAAAAAAAAAAAAAGAAAACATTTGTTTCATAAACAAAGGAAGAAAGTTCTCAAACCACTCTCCATGAACATCCAGGTCCCTAGCAAAAAATGTCCACTGGCCATTGTCCTAGAGAAGGAGACATTTTGAGGTCCCATCCAATAACCCAAGGAATAAGATCACAGTCCTTGGCCAAGAATGCTCTAACAACACATGAACGTGTGTGTGTGTGTGTGTGTGTGTGTGTGTGTGTGTGTGTGTGTGTGTGTGCACATACATGTGTGTATGCATGTACATGTATATGTGCACATATCCACTCACATTCACTCAAGTGAACATTTAACTTCATTGTCAGTTCACAGAAATCACATAGGAGACACATTTTTGGGTGTGTCTGTGACGGTGTTTGCAAAGAGGTGAAGAGAGAAGGCCCACCCTGAAGTGGGGGCGCCACCCTATGGGATGAGATAATGAGCTGGATACCAGCATTCACCCTCTCTCTTCCTGACCACACAGCTAAGGTGGCCAACTGCCACTCAGTCTGGTCACCACAGCACAAGTGGCTCCCACCTTTTCCACACTATAGTGGATTGTCCCCTCAAAACAAGCTCAGATGAACGCTTCCTTTCTTCTTTAGGTTGCCTTTGTCAGACATTTTATCACAGGAGTAGCTAATGCAACCTCATTACCTTTAAATGATGTAACTTGTGTTCTTGCAGAGCGAACTTCTTAAACAATCCGAAACTGAATAATCTACCCCTGGTGACCTATGCTGACAGTTTTAAATAGAAAGAATTTAGATTCCTAAAACAACAGGTTCTATCCCAGTAGCATGAAAATGTTTTTTGTAGGAGTGTATCGATCCTTAGGAACACAATTTTATTTCCTTGGACAATTAAAAGGAAATTATGCCACCAGGTTTAAGATGGAATCTACTTATCACATAGAGCCCAGCAGACAGCCGCCTTAACTGAAGAGATCCTAAAGGCTTACTTGGCTCTTTGCGGTAATCTGTTTTGCCATAATTCTGCTCTTCCATTGAATCCCTTCATCTATGGAGGAGCATGTTTTCCATTCATGTTTTACAGAGCAGTAGATCATGGGGAATGTTGGTAAATGTTCCCGGGTACCTGAGATGGCTGCCAGTCTTAACAGGGAAATGTGGAGCTGAAGGAAATGGAAATGTTTTCTTTATTACAGGACTTCTCAGAGCCTTTAACACACTGTTGTGGCTTATGAGTCAGAGGGGCAAGCCCGATTACAGAGATATCTGTGAACTATACAGCACAGCGGCTCATATGCAGCAATCACCAATCAACATTAACTCTCATAATTATCAGTATGGATCTCAGCACTCCCAAACTTACAGCCTAAGGGTGCCTTTCACCCACAGAGCAACTTTCTGGATTTAGTGTCCCATGCAGTTCACTTTAGGAAAGGCATTACTTGACATTCCCTATTAATATTTTATAAACTTTTCCCGTGTTTATGAACAAAGAAATAAGGTGAAATATGATGCCGTACACAGACACATAAATTATAATGAAATCATATTCCTGATCTTGGAAGCAGTCACAGGCCAGGCCGGGGCTCGTTCCTACTCCAGGGAGCTTCTTGCACTCCATCTTCTCCGTGGAGTTGATGATTCTAATGTTTGTATCTGTTCCTTACTTCCCCCCAAAATGGACTCAGCTGATCAGTTTTAATAAAAGATCTCTTAGCAAAGGGAAGCATTTGGAGACACAAAGAAAATCTAAAAGTTACTTTCCTTTGATACAGAAGTTGAAGCACATACTCAGAATCATAGCATTCAGGAGAAGACTGAAACTGGAGGATTGCTGTGAGTTTGAGGCCAGTGTGGGCTCCATTGAGAGTTCCAGACCAGACTGGGCGACGGGGTAAGAAAAAAGCCAAAGAACCAGGCTTCCCTTCAGTCATCCACACCGTGACAGACACACAGAGACCAGCATAAATGGCAGAAGAGAACTGACCTTGAGGTCAGCCTGGGCTACACAGGGAAACTGTCTCAGAAACCCCCAAATATAAAAAATACAAACCCTGAATCGAGTGGTGTACGCAACTAAACAAGTGATGTCATTGTGTGTCGAGTTAAATGACATCATTGTGTGCTCTAAAGCAGCATTCTCAACCTGTGGGTCGGAATCTCTTTGGGGATCAAAGGATCCTTTCACAGGGGTCACCTAAGACCATCGGAAAACACAGATGTTTACATTATGATTCATAACAGTAGCAGAAAGTACAGCTACAAAGCTGCATTAAAAACGATTTTATGGTTGGGGGTCACCACAACACCAGGTACTTGTATTAAAGGGTCACAACACTAGGAAGGTTGAGAGCCACTGCTCTAGAGGAAAGTACTTGAAATCCAGGTTTGGGGAGAGGCTCTGCTTTCAATAAAGAAGCAGAGGCTTAGTGATGAGCTGATATCTGAACAGATTCCTGCAGGCAGGGAGGGAGACATCCACTTGGCCATACAGAGTGGGCCTGGGCTGTAAGAGATGCAGTAAGGCAAGAGGGGCATGGTTGGAGGGAGCAGGCAGCAGGGAGAGCAGTAGGAGATGCAATCACAGTGCTAATGAGTGGCAGAGGGGAGCCACTTGTTGCAGACCTCAGGCATTTCAAGCACTAGGGGAATTTGAGCCTGAAAAGGCATTCTATGCGATGCTTTGAATGATGAGGCTATCTGCGGGGTCAAAATTAAACACGTTGGCTGCAGAGAGCCAGAAGGGGAGGGCACGGGGCATCATTCATGCACCAAGAACCACAGCGGCCTAGAAGCTAGAGGCATCGATGAGCAAGGCCCTGGAATGTGATTCATTGCAGGGAAATCACACCTGGCAGGCTACTCCTCACCCCGCAGCCAGTTCAAGGAGTGCAGCTATGAATGGCTGAGGAGGAAGAAGGCTGTCTTTCTCTGTAGGGTGCATATATTCAGCTTTCATGGCTGGCCTTCACTCACTGGGACAGTCAGATGAGCTTATTAGCTCATGCAGTCTTCTTCCTATTCAAGCATCTAATGCAGTCAAGATCCAAACCAAGATGCCTGGTGGATCACCATAGCTACAAGTGCCTGGCAACCAGGATCAGACTGATGGCCATTGATCTATGGATTCCCGAACCCCATGAAAGTAGAACTCTGAAGCATGCATCCAAATCCCTGGTGTAGTTCAAAGAAAAAGGGAACATATTCAACCACACCTCTTTTTATCTGATTGGCCTTTACTTCCAAACCTCCCAGACCCAACACTGTCTATCCAGGGTCACAGCTCACAGAGGGGCCTCTCAAACTACCAGGCTGCAGAAAGTTTCAGAGTAGGTAACAGAAAAAGGCAGAATAGAAGCAACTGGTTATGTAGACAAAGGAGATGAAAATGAGACAATGGAATCTGGCAGGTCAGATTGAAATCATGAGGCAAGATACAGCTAAAAGAGAAATCGGGGGCCAGCAACTGTGGTTCACAGGCCAGATGCACCTTCGCCTGTTATTTACAACCACAGTTCTTTACTGCACAGTAATTATGCATGGCTTCATTCAAGGCACAGAGGCAAATCTGGGTGCTTATGGGTGCCTATGACATTAACCTGGTGTCTCTGAAGACACCGGGTTCACAGGTTGGTCAGACTCTGCCCACTCTGGTCCGCTTGTTTTTAGTAGACTGGATAATTCATGTTCACTCTGTCTTGCTCTTTACACAGAAGAGCAATGGCTGCATGTGGGGAAACAGGAAGATGACGAAACAACTACCTCATGACAACAACACTTTTCCTTCATGTCCATGACTATAGTCTCAACTGTCTGTCTCAGAATCAATCATGTTAAAGCCGTGCGTTCATATCATATTCACCCTCTGACCCTTTTTCCCTCTCTTCCCCTCTTACACACACACACACACACACACACACTTAATCCATCTGTCATTACAATGGTACTGGAGATGCAAGCTGGAAAGGGTTTGAATGAAGACTTAAGAATGGGGCCATCCCACTATGGTTGGTTCCTTTGTATGAAGCTGGATAGCACGCGAGTTTATACAGCTTATCAAAGTTTATCCCTAGAAGATGTCCTCTTATTCTCCTGCCTCCACGACGGGCTGCCTTCTTTGGAGACGATGATGACACCTGTGAAGACACACTGAGAAATCAGCCTGCCTTCAGTAGTCCTCCCAGTGGCTCAGGAGTCGCTGCACTCATACAGGACAGAGTCTTTCTGTAAATGGATGACCAGGAAATATGTGCAGTTGTTTGAGCTGCCAACTGTTCTATGCTACAAGCTGTCGAAGGCTTTCAACAGTGTCAGACCCCATCCTTGATAACCCTGGGAATAACTGAGTCCTTGTGATTTGAGTTGTGTTACCTTCACCTCTCAATTCTGTAACCAGGACCTGCCTTTTCCTAGCTCCAGGAAAGTTGGTTCTTCTTCCTCTTCTTCCCCATCCTCCTGTTTTATTTTTAGGAGATCAAAGTCTCATGTAGTTCATGCTGGCCTCCAACTCACTTTGTCCCTGGGAACTGTTGATCCTCCTGTTCCCATTTTCCAAATGCTGGGATTGCAAGCATGGACGACCATGTCCAGTTGGGATTACAAGCATGTAGTACATGCCCAGTCTCCAATCATCAGTAATATGTCTCCCAAGCACCTAGCCAGGAGCCACTTTTGCATCAGAGCTGAAACATGATGCTGGTTTGGGTCCTTCAAAGGCGGCGAATGGCTGTGGGTACGCACCAATGCCCCCAGGACCTTTCTCTGTTCTGGGTCATTTTCTAGACTCAGAGCTCTGAGAAAGAGCCTCAAGTGTCTAAAATGGCCAATGCCCAGGACTGGTAGGTTATTTTCCTTCAGCTTTAAGCTCTGTGGAGAATTCTGTTTCTCACAAGGCTAGTAGCCATCTTGGGCGTCGTCATCTCCTTTGGATTGGAAGGGTTCTAAGAGACTGTGCCTGCTCAGTAATGTAAAAAGCTACATTTTTGGATGAGGACAATAAGGGTCACGCTATGCTATGGCTTTTCAGAACACTGCCCTACCAGTCCTAAAGAAAAGCAGGTGGCTTGTCCCCTCCAAGTTCCTATACGCAAGCTCCAGAAAGCTTTCGACCTCACATAGACCAATGTTCTGTCTAAGAGTTTCCAAACTCTAAGTGTCTCCTAGAAACCCGTGTAAGCAAGATCCCCACTTCCTTCCCTGTGGGAGACGGAGCAGTGCTTGTTTAGCTGACGTAATGAGCCAAGAGCTTTCTGTAAAGGTAGGAGCCCCAAAGTGGTGTCCACGGCTGGGACAGCTGCCGGTGCCTTGCCGAAACACAAGGAATGCACCCCTAAAAGGTCACTACAGGGTTTCTGGGATATGGCGCTATGTGGAAAGTGACAGTGCCGTGTGGCACTAAGGTAAGTCCAGTCAACACAACTTTTTTTTTTTTTTTTTTAATTCTGAAGAGCTATGGGCCATGTTGTTATTTTTCTTGGAGAGGTTTTGGACCCTGGATTCTTTCCTTGCCGCACTTCCTGCCTCCCTGTCCGACTTGATATTATGGTTTGAACAGAAAATATTCCCCCAGGCTCATGTTTTTGAACATTTGGTCACTGGCTACTGCTGCGGTTGGGGAGGCTGTGGGAAAGTTTAGTAGGTAAGGCCTGGTTGGCAGAAGTGAGATCCCAGGAAACAGTCTTCGAAGGTTACATCTGGTTCACATAGAACCTCTGTTTCCTGTCTGATGATGTGACTGAGAAGTAGCAACTGCTGCTCCTCTCCATTCTGCCACACCTTCCCATCCCTACCCGCTGACCTTCCCTCTGAAACTGTGAGTCAAAACAACCCTTTCTCTCCTAGATTGTATCTGTCAGACGTGGTGACGTGATTGACGTGTTGGTGTGTGACATGACGCAATGACGTAATGGTGTAGTGACGTGAGACATGTGACATTGCAACGTGGACAACAACTTGCAGTGTTCTTTACAGTGAGGCATGTAAAAGAGGAATGTACACAGGTTCATGTGGAAGCGATAGGGCAGTGCCAGACTTGTGTCCCAGAGCGGCCGCCACCATTGAGAATTAGATCTCTCCTATAAAGTCTGAGTGAAAGTTTAAATGTGTGTTTAAATGTTTCTGCTCTGAAAAGCGATAAGAGAAAAAGTGAGAGCGTGAAGAGGTCAAAAGCCAAGGGGAAATGCAGATAAATGGTCAATGAACATGCTAATAAATGTTACATTTTAGCATAGTCAGAGTTGGAAATGAAGATTGAACAGTGAGACTATTTTCTGCCCATCACATTAGCAAATCCTGTTCTACTTCCTAAAATATCAATACCAACATTTACAGAGAGATCTGCGCATGGTGTGTGTACAGAGAATGTCGGAATCAGGCACTCATGGATTATGTATGGCAAAAATTTAAATGTCTTTTTACTTCCTAGAGATAATCTGGCAATATATTTTTACATCATATAATTTTCCATAAACTTTCACTCTAGAAATATAGCCTATGGAATTTTGTATCTGTGAATATAAACGCAGGACTCGTGGGAGTGTGATGGGTAACCGTGTGCCGACTTGGATGGATGTGGTTCACAGATATTGCTGTGAGTACATTTTATGTGAGACTCATTCATTCTGAGTACAACAGGTCACCCTCACAATGTCGCTTAGCCTCATTTGGCTTAAGGAAAGCCTGAATGGATCCAAAGATGACATTCTGGCAGCGAGAGACTCTGCCCAGATTTACAATGGATTTGAACTATAGCACTAGGCTATAGGCTGCTGGCCACCCAGTATGTTTGCAAACCTTCATATCATACAAGCCAATTCGTTAAACTCTAAATGTGCAGATAGACATTTATATGGATGGAGGGAGAGGGAGAAGGAGAACAATTTCCATAGGTTTAACATCCAACCACCCCCACCCAAAAAGCAAGTGATAGGGTATAGGGCTGTGCCAGCTTTGTGTCCTAGAGTGGTTGCCATTGTTGAAAATTAGGTCTCTCCTGTAGAATCTGAGTGAAGATTTAAATGTATGTTTGAATGTTTCAGCTACAGAAGAGGATGAGAGAA
Source organism: Mus pahari (assembly GCF_900095145.1). Classification (NCBI taxonomy): domain Eukaryota; kingdom Metazoa; phylum Chordata; class Mammalia; order Rodentia; family Muridae; genus Mus; species Mus pahari. Next base: position 108,514,275 of record NC_034599.1, on the reverse strand, counting down.
AAAGTGACAGAGCGTGAAGAGGTCAAAAGCCAAGGGGAAATGCGGGCAGATAGATAGATAGATGGATGGATGATGGATGGATGGATGGATAGATAGATAGATAGATAGATAGATAGATAGATAGATAGATGATAGATAGATAAATGATAGATAGTAGATAGATTAATGATAGATGATAGATACACATAATTGATAGAAGACAGATAATAGATGATAGATAATAATAGATGACAGTAGATAAATAGATGATAGACAGATGTATACATGTATACTTGCATATATACCATACGTATACATTATATGTAATGTAATGTATATATATATGATAGACAATGTTTACGTAGTCATGCATCTTTTTATCTGTCCTTCCTGAGAACTCTAAGGATCAGATAGAAAATCACCTCATTCTCCCCTCACCCCTACACTTCTAAATTACTCTATAGAACTGACTAACTCTGTCTGTCCCCAGGGAAGGATGGTGACCTCTTGGCTGTTTCTGGCCATATTCACATGTAAACAGGTACCTTCCAGCCATAAACTAGACTCCTCTCCATGTTATGATGACTCCAGCCTGGGAGGTCACCTCAGTCTCCAGCTCCACCCCTCCTCCTCCAGCTCCCCTGTCTTGCTGGGGTCTCCTCGGGCCTTCTAGCCAACCCCCAGGCTGCCTCCTGCTCCTAGGAGGTGGTGTCAGGGGAAAGAGAAACCTGTCCTGCCAGGCAGTGAGGTGGCATGGGCATTGTTGAAAGGCAAGCCCACAGGCTCTTCAAAGGCTCTCTCCCCACAGCCCAGCCTGCTTCTTCCTCAGACAGCAGGCCCCTCCTCTCTCAGGCTGCAGTTCCCCTGACCTCCAGCAGCCACTGTGCACAGACTTCCGCCCATCCCCTCTCCCTGGCTTACCCTGGTTCTCTCTCTGATGCCACCTGGACAGAGTCCATGATATTAACGATTCAGCTGTCCCCGTCCACGTGTGATCTGAGTGTTCACTGTCTCAATTCTGGTTCTTCAAGGTGGAACTATGAAGTTCTTAGCACTTTCAAGAGGAAGCCAGCCTGTCTCTTCCCATAGGTATGAATCAGAGAGATCCCCAGGGAGACACACCCATATAATAACCTTCTCCTGTAAATCACCCTCATTCCTCACGGGGATTGGTCCAAGCTCCACTCACCACAGGATATCTAAATCCCTGAATGCTCGAGTTTCTTACATAAAAGGGCTCTCTATGCACATCTTACCCAAGGACCAACCCCCACCCCCACAGGCATCAACTCTTCTTCATGTGACTAATAACTTCTAATACAATGGAAATTGCAAAATGCTATGCAAGTGGACAGTCAAGCCTGCTAGTGCTAAGCTCAACTGTAAGATTCTAAATAGTTGTGACCCACAGTTGGATCAGTGGATGTGGGGGTCTCTCCTGTTCTCAGGTACGATCTCAGCTTCCTTTCAGTGAGTGCTTTAGGTAACCAGAGTTTTAGGAGACATCCTAATCCAGTGATCTTAAAGGACTGGCCTAGCCACCTGCCACAATGCACTAATTAAAAAGACAAGGAGTTGGTGAGAAACAGAGTATTAAGCAGCATGTTTTAAGGGGATGAAGGGGTGCATGACCTCAAGTCCATCTTTGGGCTACTGATGTGAACTATAAATTTCCACAGAGACAGAACTGGAGTTGAGGGGAAAGAGGCAGATATAACTCAGCAGTCCTGGCTAATACTTGTTCTGGTTGGTAATTACCCATGGTCTAGTTTTGCAAGGTAGCCTAAAGCAGTCCTTATTGCTTGAGGGGACAGGGTTGGCACTGCTCCGGGGTGCAACCTTGCCCTCATGAATAACTGCTCTTATCTGCGTTACTGTCTTGTCTGGAAAAGTTCTGTTTGCTCTGCCTGGATGCAAAGGTGACTTCGGGATTGGGATAATTACAGCAGACTGTTAGGGATCTTCTGGGATGTAAGTAGGTAAGAGGTAAGTAGGTCACCACCAGAGAAAGGAAGGGCGGAGAAGCCAGGCATGCATCCTGCATTTAGTTACCACAGGGGCCTGCGTGAGGTGTCAGTGTGTTTTAGGGTAAGCACTTCTAAGTGGCCATTATACACACAGAGCTACCTAGCCCCACTCAGGAATGCCAGGAAGCAAGGCTCTTACCCTAACCCTTTGAACAACCCCCAGGCACCAGAGGGCCATCCCAGTTTGGCAGATGCTGAAAGGTTAGCCTCAGAGAAATTAACTCGATTTTCTAAGATCCCACAAGCAACCCTCAGCCAGGCATTCATTTCAACAATGACCCGTCTGTAGCTCACACTCCTGCATTACAGCTGTTAATGAAAATGATTAAGGGAGGTTCATCCTAAAATGACCCTTCATCTTCTCCCAAACCATCCCTTCACGTCCTCTGTTAGGATACGGGCACAGTGAATACAAGTAGGGGCCAGAGTGGGGAAAACCCAGGAGGAACAACTGCCTGTTTGTGTCAGGCCCTGGTCCACATCAGCTGGGATGCCCGACTCTCCCTGTCACCCTGAGGCCACTCAGGGTCTGCAAGGCATCTGCTGAGAGCCCCAAGTTTTTGTGTTTGGAACAAAAGAGAGGACCAGTGATGGACGGATAGTGAGGATATAGTGTATTAAGAAAGCGAGTTTGAGCTTGGAGAGGGGCTGCACAGGTTTAATCCCAGCACTCAGGAAGTAGAAGCAGGAGGATCTGAGTTTGAAGCCAGCCTGGTTTAAAGAATGCATTCCAGAACAGCCAGGGTTACAAACAGAAACTGTCTTGAAAAACAAAAACAAAAAAAAAGGAAGGAAAGAAGGAGTTATAAAGACAGACAGACAGATGGATGGACAGACAGACAGACAAGAGAGTTGGAAGGTTGGAAGCACTACTGACAGCCCCTGGAGGGGTAAGCCTCTTTAGGGTACTCAGTGCCAGCCTCCTTCCACCCTTGGAGACCCCCTGAGCTCTGTCCCCTTCACACAGGTGGTCAGGGGGGCTTTCTGGTCTTCTGACAACTGGCTTCTTTCATATGTTAATATCTCTCTCTCTCTCTCTCTCTCTCTCTCTCTCTCTCTCTCTCTCTC